>NC_141149.1:104587667-104895667 GCF_053477565.2 Lygodium microphyllum | reverse complement strand
CGTATCTCCACTATCTTCTCACGCTGCACATGCATCTTGTTTTTATAGAAGACTACATCATGGCTGCGGATGACTTTCCATGCCTGCGGATCCCATAGACGGTAACCCATCTCTCTTGCATCTCCAAAGCCAAGGAATATGCATTTAACACTCAGGATCTCGCTTGTTACGCTTGTCTTTGGGCACATGGCAAAATGCCTCACATCCAAAGACACGTAAATGCGCATAAGAGGGAGGCTTTTCTGTCCATACCTTCTCTGCAACCTGGAAATCAATGGCACGACAGGGCGATCTATTAATGATATGCACGGCAGCCGTAACTGCCTCAACCCAAAAGTGCTAGGGTAGGCCTGCATGGCTAAGCATACTGCGAACCCTCTCCTGGATGGTTCTATTCATCCACTCAGCCCTACCATTCTGGGGAGGGGTGTAGGGGGCGGTCAATTGACGCTTAATACCCCTCTCATCATATAATTGCTCAAAAGCACGTGAGACATACTCACCCCCATTATCTGTCCTTAGGCATTTCAGCCTATGCTCAGACTGGTTTTTTTCCAAAGCAAGCCATCTTTGAAAATTTGCCAATATATCGGACTTATGCTTTATGGATAAGCTCATACTTTACGTGAAAAATCATCTATGAAAGTAACAAAATACTTTCCACCACCCATAGACTGACAGGGCATGGGCCCACTGACATCAGAATGAACCAAAGACAAGGGCTCACTCATGGGTGATATACTAGACTTCTTATGGATAGACCTAGTCTACTTGCCATAAAGACAATGATCACAATAATCAAAATGAGAATAGTCAAGGGGCGGTAAGTACTGCAAACGAGAAAGCATTTTCATTCCCTTAACGGACATGTGCCCCAAATGGCTATGCCAAAGAGATACATGAGGTAAAGATGCCACAGACAAAGCATGATTAATTGTAGATCCAGAAACAACTAGGGGATAGAGATTGCCAGCCTTGGCACCTCTCGCAAGTACAAGCTTGCCACGAGTAATCTTCCATACAGTATCTCCAAAAGATACATGATATCTTGTGTCATGAAGCTGTCCAACAGACATGAGACTGCGTGTGAATGCAGGTACATGACGTACATTGTACATAACAGAACTATTGCTAGAAGGAAGAATGGAACCACTCTCGGCAAGGTGTCACATGAAAGGACGCACCTGAGTCCAAGAACCAACAATATGCATACATATAGTGTATCTCTGTCATCTGCGAAGGACTAGATGAAGCTGCTGAAAGGATATAATCCCCATCACTATATTGGGCTGCATAACATTGATCTCTTAAATTTTAACACTTGACTTAGCGGGTACTATGTTGCGATCAGAAGACTTTTCCTGCACTTTCTGTTTTCCCTTGTCTTTGCATCTTTCTTTGGACAATTCATGGCACTATGGCCTTATGTGGCCTTTCTTCTCATAATGATGACAAGCTAGATTTGCATATCTCCCACGAGACTTATTTTGCGACTTGCCACGTGACTTGGACCGAGATTTCTACAAATCCCGCCATCCACGGCCATTACCACAGTCATTCTTGGCATTTTCATCATGTTCGCCTCTAACTATCAAAATATGAGACACACGAGAGGCATCCAAATTCATACAGTTTATCTCTTCTGCAGAAGAGAGCTCTCAACATCAGATAGCTTCAGAGTAGTGGCAGAAGCACATAAGGCAGTGTTGAATACATCCCAAGACTTATTAAGAGTTCCAAGTAAGAAGAACGGAGTGGCATCCTCTTTGAAATCAATGCCCTGTGAAACCAAGTTCTTAAGTATAGCATGAAACTTTCTCAGATGAGCAGACATAGTCACATTCTCTTTCATGCGGAGATCCATAAGCTGTTTCAGCCAATACATTAGACTTGTAAGACTTTGCTTTGTCATAGAGGTTCTTGATCTTATCCCAAAGCTGCCAAGCACTCTGTGCTTCCTCAACCACATTGTAATGCATCTGTTTAGTGAGAGACAAGATGAGGGTGGACTTGCATAACTCATCAAGCTTCATCCATTCGTCGTTAATCATAGTTTCAGGCTGCTCTCCACTCAACTTTACTGGCTTTATCTGTGATTTTTGCACCAATGCTTGCCAAACTTGGCTTTTCCAATCATAGCAGCTAAGAAACGTGTTTCTTTGAATTTGAAACTTACGAAACGTTTCTTAAAGTATGAAATGTTTTTGAGAGTAAAAAACGCGAGCCTTTTTTTTTTGGTGAGTTGGAACCCAAACCATGGTTTTTTTGAGGGAAACTATTGGACAATGTTAAACATGATGATGATGATGTGTAATGACTCATGAGAGCTCAAAATTTTGGATGAGAGACTAATTTTTTTGTGATTTTGTTTAGTTATTAAACTTTGTTAATCTAGTATCTATTCTTGTCTTGAGATTTGAATATTATACGACTTTAGTCTCATTTATGATTTATTTATGATATATTGCGATTCATTCTCAATTTTGACATTATGTCAAATTTTTTTGAAATGGGAATCATGATGTTACAACTTGACTGACATAAGTGACAAGTCAATAATGGATCATGGATATGTAACGTATAATGTATTATTCTCAATTGACTCTATTATCACTCAAGCTCAATTAGCCATTCTTTGTTTAAGAGAGTTCCGTAGAAATTTAGAACTTCTTTCCCCAGTAAAAACTATTAAAAATCCCTATATAAAAAAACCCATGTTTCTTATTTTACCCCCCTCTTGAAAGAAACTTACAAAACACGTATTTGATGTTTCATTTCTTGACGTTTCTGGTTGCTATGCTTCCAATAGGCATAATTCGTACCATCAAGCTTAGTGATGTTGAAGATAGCACTATCAGTGGAAGAAAATGCCATACTGCAAGCTGAAACAATGCAAACAGTTCAAAAGTACTTGTTGTAAACTGCATGCAGAAAATGACAAAAAAACCACCAAAACCAAGGCAAAATGGCAAGAAATGAATACTTAATGATGTTGCTCACCAAGTACCATCAAAAGTACATCAAACCAAGATGATTCAGCATGAAAAATACATAATAGCCCGAAGATATATACTTTCTGTAATTTATGACAGCAATGTACAATGAGAGTTGACAGTAGGCAAAACCCAATATTCAAAGTCAAAAACCAGCATCAAGCGGGGATTAAGAAGCATGTAACAGTCAACCTGACATGAACCAACACCCAAGCATGCCATACAAAGTCCGTCAGTAAAGTCGGTACACCCCCCAATCAACAGGGTAAAATGTACATACCACTGCCAAGACCCGACATAAGTCGGTGTCTGCTCAGTGAATACAAAGCCAAATCAGCCCAAGTACATCTACATGGACCAAGGGATATCAACCATACATCATCCACGAGGAGATCCCGGTCTCAAAGATCCAAAAATGTTGTACTATCCTTATGCAGCTGAAATTTACTGAGAAAGGAATGTTGTTCTGGATATAATGTACTATTCTTATACAGCTGAAATTTACTCAAAAAAGATAAAAGCCAATTGTTCACAGGTTTTTCCTTTGGAGCATTTCATTTTTGTAACTTTGCATTTTTTAATTGATAAAGAAATACCGAAAGCGACGCAGGACTTCGGAGCCAATCTAGTGTTGAGCGAGGGAGTGAGATCTCTATTTGTGTGTGTATGTAAAAAGACCAGATAATAATTGAAGGGACTATCGCTTTATGTGAGTCATAGACCAGTTTCAAGCTAAGCCCTAAGAGCATCTAGCTCATCATGAGCTTTCCTAACTAATAGCATGTCATCCATATAGACTACCGAAATAAGCAAATAACCATCACGGGCTTTCTTCATGTACAAGCATGGATCCATAACACTTCGGCTATAGCCCTCTGACTGCATAAAGACATCGAGCTTATGATACCATTCCCTAGGTGCCTGCTTTAAGCCATAGAGACTTTTCTTCAGCTTGCACACTAGGTGCTCCCTGCCAGGCTCTACAAAGCCCTTAGACTGCTCAATGTAAATCTCATCATGCAAGTTCCCATCTCAAAAAGCCGTCTTAACATCCATCCGGTACAAGTCCAAGTCAAGCTGTGCAACCAAAGCTAAGACTAAGCACAGGGTGGTCATCTTAACAAAAGGAGAGAAGACCTCATCAAAGTCAACACCATGCTCCTATTTAAAACCCTTGGCAATAAGTCTTGCCTTAAAAGCCGGCTTGGGATGTCCAAGAGTACTCTTCAACTTGTACATCCATTTACATGGCAAAGCCTTCTTGCCACTAGGCAAGGAAACCAAATCCCAAGTCTCATTCTAATGCAAGGAGTCTATCTCAGACTACATAGTCCTCTCCCAGGAGTGACTATCACCCCTGCACATAGCCTCATCATAAGTGAAAGGCTCTCCTGCATCTATAACCAAGACATAATGCATCGAGGGCTAAAATCTATAAGTGGGGTCTATCTCTGGTAGAACACCGCACTGCAGGCTCCGTTGGCCTACTCAACATTCTGTCCAACACCCTGTCCATGAGTACCTGTTGTTACTGCAAGTTGTCCAGCTGGCTATACGGGAGCTCGTGGCTTGTCCTGAAATATAACCCTACGTATCTCCACTATCTTCTCAAGCTACCTATGCATCTTGTCTTCATGGAAGACTAAATCATGGCTGCGGATAACTTTCTGCGCTCGCAGATCCCACAGACGGTAACCCATCTCTCTTACATTTCCATAGCCAAGGAATATGTATTTAACACTCTTAAGATCCCGCTTGTTACGCTTGTCCTTAGGCACATGGCAAAATGCCTCACATCCAAAGACACGTAAATGCGCATAAAAGGGAGGCTTTTCTGTCCATACCTCCTCTGCAACCTGGAAATCAATGGCACCACAGGGCGATCTATTAATGATATGCACGGCAGCCGTAACTGCCTCAGCCTAAAAGTGCTAGGGTAGACTTGCATGGCTAAGTATACTGTGAACCCTCTCCTGGATGGTCCTATTCATCCACTTAGCCCTACCATTTTGGGGAGGGGTGTAGGGGGCGATCAACTGACGCTTAATACCCCTCTCATCACATAATTGCTCAAAAGCACATGAGACATACTCACCCCCATTATCTGTCCTTAGGTATTTCAGCCTATGCCCAGACTGGTTTTCTGCCAACGCAAGCCATCTCTTAAAATTTGCCAATACATCGGACTTCTGCTTTATGGAATAAGCCCATATTTTACGTGAAAAATCATCTATGAAAGTAACAAAATATTTTCCACCACCCATAGACTGACAGGGCATGGGCCCACAAACATCAGAATGAACTCATGCGTGACAAACCAGACTTCTTATGCGTAGACCTAGTCTGCCTGCCATAAACACAATAATCACAAGAATTAAAATGAGAATAGTCAACGGGCGATAAGTACTATGAACGAGAAAGCATTTTCATTCCCTTAACGGACATGTGTCCCAAACGGGCATGCCAAAGAGATACATGAGATAAAGACCCCACAGACAAAGCATGATCAATTGTAGATCCAGAAACAACCAAGGAGTAGAGATTGCCAGCCTTGGCACCTCTCGCAAGCAGAAGCGTGCCACGAGTAATCTTCCATACAGAGTCTCCAAAAGATACATGATATGTTGCGTCATGAAGCTGTCCAACAGATATGAGATTGCGTGTCAATGAAGGTACATGATGTACATTGTGCATAACAGAACTGTTGCCAGAAGAAAATTGCAGCCTAACATCACCAATGCCGACAAACTCGAGAGACCTGTCATCACCCGAGCGTACAGAACCTGAAACAAAACGTTATGAATGGAACCACTCTCGGCAAGGTATCACATGAAAGGACGCACCTGAGTCCAAGAGCCAACACTATGCATACATAGAGTGTCTCTCTGTCATCTGCAAAGCACTAGATGAAGCTACTGCAAGGATATAATCCCCATCACTATCATCGGGCAGCATAACATTGATCTCTTTAATTTTAACACTTGACTTAGCAGGTACTATGTTGCGATCAGAAGACTTTTCCTGCACTTTCTCTTTCCCCTTGGCTTTGCGTCTCCCTTTGGGTAATTCATGACACTATGGCCTTATGTGGCCTTTCTTCCCACAATGATAACAAGTCAGATTTGCATATCTCCCACAAGACTTACTGTGCGACTTGCCACGTGACTTGGACCGAGATTTCTACAAATACCATCCACTTGCATTTCCATTATGTTCGCCGCTAACTGTCAAAGCATGAGACACACAAGAGGCATCCAAATTCTTACAGTTTATCTCTTCTGCAGAAGAGAGCTCTCAACATCAGATAGCTTCAGAGTAGTGGCAGAAGCACATAAGGTGGTGCGGAATACATCCCAAGACTCATTAAGAGTTCCAAGCAAGAACAACGGAGTGACATCCTCTTTGAAATCAATGCCCTGTGAAACTAAGTTCTTAAGAATAGCCTGAAATTGGCTCAGATGAGCAGACATGGTCACATTCTCTTTCATGCGCAGATCCATAAGCTGTTTCAGAAAATACATTAGACTTGTAGGACTTTGCTTTTTCATAGAGCTTCTTGATCTTATCCCAAAGCTGCCAAGCACTCTGTGCTTCCTCAACCACATTGTAATGCACCTGTTCAATGAGAGACAAGATGAGGGTGGACTTGCATAACTCATCAAGCTCCATCCATTCGTCGTTAGTCATAGTTTCAGGTTGCTCTCCACTCAACCTTACTTGCTTTATCTGCGATTCCTGCACCAATACCTGCTAAACTTGGCTCTTCCAATAGACATAATTCGTACCATCAAGCTTAGTGATGTTGAAGATAGCACTGTCAGTGGAAGAAGATACCATACTGCAAGCTGAAACAGTGCAAACAGTTCAAAACTGCTTGCTGTAAACTGCATGCAAAAAATGACCAAAAAACCACCAAAACAAAGGCAAAATGGCAAGAAACGAATATTTAATGATGTTGCCCACCAAGTACCATCAAAAATACATCAAACCAAGATGATTCAGCATGAAAAATACATGATAGTCCGAAGATATATGCTTGCTGTAATTTATGACAGCAGTGTACAATGAGAGGTAACAGTAGACAAAACCCAATATTCAAAGTCAATCACTATTGTCAATGCAAAACCAGCATCAAGCAGGCATCAACAAGCATGTAACAGTCAACTTGACATGAGCCAACACCCAAGCATACCAGACAAAGTCCGTCAGTAAAGTCGGTACACCCCCCAATCAACAGGGTAAAATGTACATACCACTGCCAAGGCCCGACACAAGTCGGTGTTTGCTCAGTGAATACAAAGCCAAATCAGCCCAAGTACATCTACATGGACCAAGGGATATCAACCATACATCATCCACGAGGAGATCCCGGTCTCAAAGATCCAAAAGCTCAATATGCATAGCCCGCATTGCTCAATGTCTAATAAGCGTACAAAGACACTCCCACTAGTACAAAAGCCGTAAGTGTCAAGCAAATAAGCTCAAACAAAGCATGTAAGAGCACCATTGATGGAGTATCCAAAATCATACATCAGTGAGATATCCAGAGCATATGAGCGGTCAAGTATCCAATGATAGCATCAAATGTCATGAAGACAATCCCAATCAATCTCTGACGAGCCAAAGCAAGACCAAAAGTAAGCTCCAGAATATCCAAAGTCAAGCCCAAACAAAGCTCCAGTAGCATTCAAGTCCAAACAATGTAACTAGCATGTGTAGGTAACATAAAGCATCGAGCATGTACCAAGGGGTCATACATAGACCATAACTATAACCTCTGTTACAAAGCATGCCAGTGTAGACCAATGTCAAGTAAATGCCAACCAATAGGGAGCTCAAACAAGGCTTAAAATACATTCCATAACTATCCAAAGCATTTTCCAACCTTCATTTACATCCCAATAGTCATATGAAACACTGGAAGCACCCGTGACCAATAGACAGAGGATAAATTGACTAAATAAGCTTCAGCCTTGGAGTGTACAGTAGTGATTTACTTTGTAAAACCAAGTATTTCAGGCCCCTAAATCAGCTCCAAAGGATGGCCAATCAATAGGCTTCAGCCCTAGAGTGTACTAAAGTGATTTACTTTGTAAAACTAAGTATTTCAAGTAGACCAATGTCAAGTAAATGCCAACCAATACGGAGCTCAAACAAGGCCCAAAATACATTCCGAAACTATCCAAAGCATTTCCCAACAATCATTTGCATCCTAATAGTCATATGAAACACCCGGGAAGCACCTGTGACCAATAGGCAGAGGAGAAAGTGACTAAATAAGCTTCAGCCTTGGACTGTACAGTAGTGATTTACTTTGTAAAACTAAGTATTTCAGGCCACTAAATCAGCTCCAAATGATGGCCAATCAATAGGCATGCATTCCCGTAACATTCGGGGAGCATTCGGGACCAACCAAACATCAACACTTTATGTTTATGATTGGAAAGCATTGACATCAGCACTTTATGTTTATGCTTGGATAGCATTGACATTTGATGCCCGGTTGGTCCTGAAGGGTCTCCGAATGTTAGGGAAATGTATGCCTATTGATTGGCCATCATTTGGAGCTGATTTAGTGGCGTGAAATACTTAGTTTTACAAAGTAAATCACGACTGTACACTCCAAGGCTGAAGCTTATTTAGTCAATTTATCCTCTGTCTATTGGTCACGGGTGCTTCCACTGTTTCATATGACTATTGGGATGTAAATGAAGGTTGGAAAATGCTTTGGATAGTTCTGGAATGTATTTTAAGCCTTGTTTGAGCTCCCTATTGGTTGGCATTTACTTGACATTGGTCTACACTGGCATGCTTTGTAACAGAGGTTATAGTTATGGTCTATGTATGACCCCTTGGTACATGCTTGATGCTTTATGTTACCTACACATGCTAGTTACATTGTTTGGACTTGAATGTTACTGGAGCTTCGTTTGGGCTTGACTTTGGATATTCTGGAGCTTACTTTTGGTCTTGCTTTGGCTCGTTAGAGATTGATTGGGATTGTCTTTACGACATTTGATGCTATCATTGGATACTTGACCGCTCATATGCTCTGGATATCTTACTGATGTATGATCTTGGATACTCCATCAGTGGTGCTCTTACATGCTTTGTTTGAGCTTATTTGCTTGACACTTACGGCTTTTGTACTAGTGGGAGTGCCTTGGACGCTTATTAGACATTGAGCAATGCGGGCTCAGAACATCATCGCTTTCTGTGAGCATAACTCAATAATTCAAGCGCAGAATTGCAATCTGCAGAACTCTGTATTTATTGTTTTTCACCTATTTCTTGACCTTTTCTTAGCCTTACTTCATTCCGGTTCTGTTCCATACCAGTTGGACTACAAACCCTTTAACGCTGGCATCATTCCAGCAGTAAAATAGTCCCACAAATAGCACTAAATTAGAGCTGAAAACCCTGTTCTTGTGTGGCATGGTCAACACTTTCTTTAGTTCTTGCATTGGAGAAGCAATCAACTGCTCTTGAACCTGAACAATGCAGCTCTTGTCTCAGCAGAAGAGCAAAGAAAACACAGAACTATACATTTGATTGAATCAGCCCATCATGCATGGCATTTCCTTTGAAAATCGAGAGAGGGTTGACCAGAGGGAGCAAGCTCTATCTCCGTACATGAGCCAGAGGTGAAAAGTACTTTCTATAGCTTGATGTACTTGCAGTAATTTGCCCTCAGCTCCTAAAAACTTCACTCTCAAATGTGCCCCTCAGGTCTATTACGTTTTTTCTAATGCTCTCTCTCTCTCTCTCTCTCTCTCTCTCTCTCTCTCTCGAATTTATGCCCAAATTGTGACATATGGCATACATGTAACAATTTTTGCGTTTAAACCTTCCGGTCTAAAATTCTCCATGATTGGTGCAAAATTTGACCTCGGCACAGACTACAGAATTAATCCTCGTGCAAAAATGAAGATAATGATGCGAGCAGATTCTGGGGTCCAAAAATGATAACTTCCTAAATTTTAGGGATGGTGACCCCTGCATTTCTCAAGTTGTTCTGAGCAACTTTTATCATTGCAACCACATCAAAAAGTGTAATGTGGCTCAGTTACGGTGACTTTTATTTCATGAGCATTCTTACATGTGCATCTTTTGTCTTAGCCAGACTCATTGTCTTGCACCATCTCTAGTGGCTAAGCACACAGTCCTAAACCACTGGCATTCTATTCTTTAGTGCCCATTCAATATGGAACCGGTCCGAAGGCTCAGACAAACCATTAGTCCAATTTGTCCCAATGATTGTCTCTTCTTGGCACGCAAAGATCCCGCTTAATCCAAGAGAACTCTGGGGGTAGAAAGCAACATCAACTAAAGAAAAGAAAAATAAAATATTTATATAAGTAAATAAGGAAAGCAACTATAAAAAGTATCACCACTTGGTGATACTACTCAAGAAGAGTTTTGAGATGAAGGATTTGGGACATCCCTGTGACATACTTGGTATGCGCATTAGACGCAGCAAGCACCAAGGACTCCTCTACTTGTCGCAGAGGGAGTACATTCATAAAGTCCTTGAGCGCTTCCGCATGCAAGATGTGAAACCTATTTGCTGTCCATTGCCTTGTTATGTGAAGGTATCATAGGTCGATTGTCCACAGACACATGAGCAAAGGGCCGAGATGGCCAAGATTCCCTATGTATTTGCAGTGGTGGGCAGTCTTATGTATGCCATGATAACCACTTGTCCAGATATTGCCTTTGCAGTTGGTGTTGTAGCATGCTATATGGCTACACCTGGCAAAAAGCATTGGGATGCCGTGAAGGGTATCATGAGGTACTTGAAGGGCACTACAGATATGTGCATATGCTATGGCAACCAGGATACAAGAGTCGTGGGGTACACTGACTTTGATTATGCAGGACATGCAGATAGTAGGAAGTCCACTTCTGGCTATGTGTTCACCTATGCTGGAGGTGTTGTCTCTTGGATGTCCAGGGTACAAAAGTGTATGGCTCTTTCCACCACTAAGGCGGAGTATGTTGCAGCCACTGAGGCTTGCAAGGAGGCCATATGGTTAGGCCGTTTGGTTCATGACCTTGGTATTGATGCTATCCTTTCACTGCATTCCGATTCTATAAGTGCTATTTATTTAGCCAAGAATAGCCAAGAATCCGGTCTTTCATGCGAAGACGAAACACATTGAGGTGAGGTATTACTTCATACGTGGGGTCGTTGAGGACAAGTCTGTAGACCTTGTTAAGATCTCGACTGACTAGAATCTTGCAGATTTGCTCACCAAAAGCCTCTCTGCGCTTTGCCTTTCTCAGGAGATTGATGGGTGTAGGATGAGATGACGTCTTTCCTTAACCTGTTGTACATGTGTATATGTTGTATTGTCTTTTCTTTTTCTTTTTCACTCCTCGTTAGGGCAGATTCGCCTTTAAGTGGGAGGTTGTTGGGGGTAAAGGTGTCTTTTCCTAGCCGCCCGTGTATTACTACATTGACAGTATCCGCGCCTACACACTATAGGCGGCCGACGCTTGTTACCGTTACTTTATTGTGTATTCTTTTAGTGACAGATGAATAAAGGGAAGGCCGGTCACACATTGTGTTTGTTGGAGTTTTCACATTGTGAGTCTCTCTCTCCTTTGCTCTTGCTCTCCTATGTAAGCTTCGATCATTCTCACCTTTCAAATCCCCTATCAAATCAAGGGGCAAATTGATTTGAAGGCTTGGTAGTCACTTTTGATAGCAAGAGGCACTTGGATTAGTGGAGGAGATTGAACAATCTTAGTTGTTCTCATCCATTTGCAATACAAGTTAAAGAAGTACTGCAAGGGATGCAAAGTTTCGGGGGTCAATCGGGAATCAATTGTCCAAGATTAAGTGGTAAAGTGTGCATAGCAGCCAAAAATGTTAGAAACGAGATATTAGAAACTAGAAACGAAATGTCAGAAATGTATTTTGTAAGTTTCTTTCAAGAAGGTTTGAAATAAGAAACATGAGTTTTTTCATTAAGGGTTTTTTAAATAGTTTGAAACTAGGGAAATAGGTTTTAAACCTCTATGAAACTCTCTTAAACAAAAAGAGGCCAATTGAGCATACGTGATAAAACTTGATAGACGTGAGTCAATTAGAGAATAATGCATTATACATCCATGATTCATTATTGACTTATGGCAAAGTTTAGCCTTTGGACAAGCTATACTATGATTTAGACCTTGAACATCACAATTCATTATATCACACAAGTGAAAATGCATACAAAAGAAAGGAAGGTATGTTTGTTTCTTTTTTTTTCAGGGGGGAGGGGTGGTGGTGGGAAAAAGTTTGCTCAACCATCCTAATAAAAGAAGTCCATGTTTTTTATTCAAAGAAACATTTCGTAAGTTTCAAAAGCAAAGACATGTGTTTCTTTGCTGCTATGAAAGTGCATATCTCATGTTATGTGAATTTTCTCCTCGTTGTAATTAAGTGCCAATATTACTATGCTTTTGAAGAAGGAAGGCTGGTTTCAACTCTGTTCGCAACAAGGGGAACTAGGGGAAGAATGAGAAAGGAAAGCAACATCTACAAGTGTTCAATCCTGTGCACTACATTCATGCTACACACGTACATTGCACCCTTGTACACATTGTGCACATAACACCTTGCACTTAGTGTAGCGTAATTCTCGTGTACTCATTAGCTCTCTCCTACTTTGGTTCCTCTTTTGCCTGATGCCACTCTATTTGCAAGGGGAAACAAGGGAAAGGAGAAAGAAACGTGGTATCTCATAGTGCACTCCACATCAGTGTATAGTGCATAGTATACATAGACTAGTGCCCAACACACAATGTACATGTGTACGACACACCCGCTAGTCCAAGGCATCTTGATCACACTCTTGTTTTTTTGCTTCAATATGCCATTTTTTTGAGGAGTGTTGGTGTTGGCAAACTCCTAATGAACATTGGATCCAGATCGAACCGAGTCAACTCATTGGAGATAAAATCTCCACCTTTGTTGGATCTCACCATCCTAAACTTTTGTTCTAAATGGTTCTCCTCGAAGATAAGCCAATCCTTAAAGTGAGAGAAGGCTTTTGATTTTAATGCTAGAAAGTAAGCCCATGTCATCCTGCTAAAATCATCCACAATCAACATAAAGTAAAAACTCCCCTTAAGAGATTCCATCCACATAGGTCCATGCAAATCTATAGAAGCAAGCTCCAAGGGCTTCTTTGCCCATTGAGAAGCCTTGTTACTGATCCATAGAAGATAAGGCCATGATAGGTTGCTTCTTACTGATCCATGAGATAGCTTTTGTTCCAAGGAAGAGAGTGAAACCAATAGTGGAGCATCTAGCCTTCATGTCTATTGCCCAATTTAAGTCACACCATCCAGTGACAGTAGCCCTCTCTCCATACACGATCCTATAGGATCGAGTCCCTTATAAGTAGCCTAATATACACAAAGCAACTCATCAATAAGCATGAGTAGGTGCCATCATGAAAAAAGACATCAACGCTACCACAAAAGAAATGTCTAGCCTAGTATGAATAAGCTAGATCAAAGAGCCAACAATACACTTGTACCAAGTAGCATTTGGTAGGGAATCTCCGATAGTCACAAACTTGGATTGGGGCTCTATGGGGCATGAAATGGGCTTGCACTCAACCATATCAAACTTTGAAAGAAGATCGAGATATACTTGTGTTGGAAAAATAAAAATTCCTGTGTCATTTGATAGATCTCAAGATTGAGTAGCATCTAGTAGGGGATCTTTGGTAATTACCAACTTAGACTTTGGGTCCATGGGGCATGAAACATGCTTACACCGAGCTGTACCAAACTCGGAAAGAAACTTGGAGATATATGTGTGATGGGAAATAAAAATGTATCGTGTTGTTTGATAGATCTCAAGCCCAAGGGAGATGTGAAGGATCCTAAGATTTGCCATATCGAATTCCTATTGCAAAATATTTCGAGTCCAATCCACTTGATGTGAGTCACTCCTTGTGATAATCAAGTCATCCACATACAAGATGACCAAAGCATACTTGTTATCTGCAACCTTGTAATAAAGGTTGAGATCATGATTTGATCGATGGAAGAAACTCTGTAGAAAGAATTGATGAATTTGTTGGCACTAAGCCTTAGGAGCTTGCTTCAAACCATAAAGGGCCTTCTGCAATTTGTAATTGTGATTCTTCTTTCCTTGCACAAGAAAACTAGGAGGCTGAATATATCTCTTCTATAATGTTGTTCAAGAAGGTAGACTAAACATGCATATGGTAAATCAGCCATCGTGTAATGGGCTTGAAGAGCCAAGTAGCCCAAACAACAGATATATAGATTGTAGGTGCAAATGCCTTTGAGTAGTCCAAGCTTGCCCTTTTAGCAAAACCCTTGGCAACCAGTCTAGCTTTGTGCTTGTCCAAGGTGCCATCAACTAGGTATTTAGTCTTATGGATCTACTTCACACTAATCACCTTTCACTTCCCTGGACGCGGAACCAGCTCCCAAGTTTGATTGTACGCTCAATAACATCGAGCTCCTCTTGCATAACATGATGCCAAGTATCCTGTGCAAGAGCTCATCAATAGAGTATGCTCATGATTCTTAAAATCTGAGACATAAGGGCATAGTTCACTTCTGTGTGAACTACTCGATAGTGTAGCGGAAAAATGAGTCACTTCCGCTTCCTAAGTTTTCTTTACTATCGTGGATGGCGGTAGGCTCATTTTGCTGTGATGGAGACTGAGAGGCCTCTGGTACCTACAATGCACTAGTTTGAGACAGGGATTCCTCCTCACTAGGTAAAGGTACATTCCCCTCATCAGAAGAAGAGGGCTTCCTTTGGACAGCCCAGTATCCCTTGAAGAAACATGAGGGATGGGGAAGGAGTGCCAGTGGGTAGCTAGAAGGAAGAGGAGGGGTTGATGGTGGGGGAAGGTGTTAGCAGATATGTCAGCTCATGTGTGTGTTGGTGCATGCTAGATTGGGTTGGGCACAATATTAGATGTTTTAGGTGTTTTATTGTGCATTATTTGTGGCATTTTTAATGCTAGTTGGCCAGCCTTTAACGTTGGCCGATGAGCTGTCATTTATGGTACATTTATATCCTATATATTATGTGCTCCTCCTCCTCAGTTGTGTATTCATCACTTGGAGGTCTTGTTGCAGAGAGGAGCCAATGCCTGTGCCCATGCAACCGGTGAGTCACTTTTGTATGGGATTGTCTCATGTCATGGTATATGGATTCCATTTCTTTCGAGTTCTCTTCTTTTGTAGTGTTCTTCTATTCTCTCTGTCTCGTGTTTAACAATCTATTTCAACATACCTATATGCTTCCATTGCTGCATCTACTTTTGACAGAAGGGGGGCTTAGTTAATGACAAAGAACCACATGTAGTAGAAGCACTATGAAACCAGTCTTCTTGGATAGGGTGGTACTAACTTGATTTAACAAAATTTACATTAGCTGAAAATGCAAATGTTACCACTTCAAATCTTGGAAAATGGACAGCTTGTTGGCCCAAAATTGGTGCCCTTTGCGGCATTCTTTAGCTTTTATTGCAAATGGATGGAGTATAACTAGGATTCTCTAATCTCCTCCGCTAATCCAAGTGCCTCTTGTTGTCAAAAGTGACCAGCAGGCCTTTAAACCAATTTGCTCCTTGGTTTGCTCAAGGATTGGTCTTCACCTTGCTCCTTGAAAGACAAATTTAGCCCCAAATTTGATATTGGAGAGCTAGTCTCTTGAATCTCCTTGAAATTCTTTAATTTCAACCACTGGAATTCAAGTTCTAAGCTCTCAATTTTGAGCATGCATTCTAATGTGATTGTCAAACCCAAATTTTTTGCTGTAAATTAGGGTTTACAATAGATATCTTCCAATATCTTGACCTCTGATGACTCAAATGGCTGGATTTTGCTGAGATAATTGGAGAGAGAGTTGGGGGATTAGAGAGAATGCTGTAGAGAGAAGTTTCAGAGATTCATCGTGAGAAATGCTGAAAAACTGTTGTTGCCATGCTCAAACAGCCATGGAAGCTATCACCTATAGCTTAGCACCACTAGAAAGGTTGCTGCCACATCCTTTATGCTGTCATCTACACCAGAAGGACCTTGGGTTGCTGTGACCTATTTCCGGAGGGCTCCAAACTTCTCTTACTTGCTGTAGGAATGGTCCTTGGTGGTTACAAATCACGTCAACATCATCTCCTTGCTCTTTAACAGTCTCCTTCTCTCTCACAATTATTGAAATTACCCCCTTTCTCTTTCCCCCAGCCTCAAAAACGTTAACTTCTCTTACTTGCTATAGGAATTGGTGGTTACAAATCACGTTAACATCATCTCCTTGCTCTTTAACAGTCTCCTTCTCTCTCACAATTATTGAAATTACCCCTTTTCTCTTTCCCCCAGCCTCAAAAACGTTTTTTTCACTTGCATAAGCAAGCTTTGCCAAGTAGCAGCCTTGTAGTCCCATTTTTCAGCATTATCCAGCTTATTAAATTAATTTTAAAAAGATTAAATCTGAAATTAATTTAATAATTATTCTAGTGCTTAGAAAAATAATTTCATTGGCCAATAAAGTAATTAGGCTAATTTATCCTTAAAGTATCCTTGAGTAGTTACTAGCCCTTAGATCGGTATTGATTAATGCCTAGTATCTAATGTCACCATTGACGTTAGTGGCCAATAAATTGATCTAGACCCAAATTTGACATTGGGTACCATCTAGTATCTATTAGACATAACTTATTACAAGTTTTACCTTTTGGCACCAATTGATATGTCGGGGTCGCGGATCCCACATTGTGAAATAATTGACATGCATCTCACATTTGTAAGTTACATTTGCACATTTGATTAACTTTTAATCAAATGCTAAGCAAAGTAATAAAATTTCATGTCCTCGTGACACACCATCAATTAGAATATTTGAGACTGTAACCTCGGCCCTTGTCAACGATCACATCCCTGCTTACATCTATCTTTCTAGTCTTTAGGTCATAGAGCTTGTAGCCCTTTGTGCATGTGCTATAACCAATGAAGATCAACTTCTTTGACTTTGCATTGAGCTTGCCTAGTTTCTTCTTGCCCATATGGACATAGGTATTGCACCCAAAGATGGGAAATTGAGACATTGAAGGCTTCTTCCAAAAGACAGCTGCATATGGAGTCGTGTCTTATAATATTGAAGGTGGAGACATGTTGTAGATATGTACAGTTGTAGAGACGGTCTCTCCCCAAAGGAAATGAGGAGGATCCCTATGGTCCAACATCAAACGAGCATCTCAAGCATGTTCCAATTGGTGTGCTCCACAATACCATTCTTAGATGATGAGTTTGGATGGGAATACATTATCTAAATGTTGCGCTCCTTGTTTACAAAACTTGCCAAAAACTTTGAAACAAAACTTTCCACCAAGATCAGCTTGAACGCATTGAAACTTTAAAGAAGTTTTATATGCAAAGAAATATGGCCACACATACTTGTTGAAATCATCAACAATAATTATTCCAATCACGAAAGCTGAAGTACACCTCGCTTTTGTATGCTAAGAAATATTGGAGAGAGAGAGAGAGAGAGAGAGAGAGAGAGAGAGAGAGAGAGAGAGAGAGAGAGAGAGAGAGAGAGAGAGATTAACATCTACGAAAGGCCAAGTTGGCCTATGAGACCAAAACGCTACATACAAAATGTCTGGGAAACTTTCCAGGTCCGAGTAAAGCTACCATCTAATGCTATGATAAACTAATTGAGCAGGTACAAAATGGTATATAGGTTGGGTACAATTCATATGTGTTCCAAGTATGGTGTGGAACTGCTCATGGAGCTCGGTCATCCTAAAATGTATCGCATGGGTCTATCTAACATCAAGATGTTGAATCGGTGGGGCAGGGCCCTCTCGTGGCGGCGTAGTATCCCTTGCATCCTCGACATGGGCCTCCTGCGGGGGCGGTGAGGGCCGGTTGGGTATGGGTGCCAGGCTTTGCTTCTTGCCGTGTCTATGGCTAGGGTGGTCCCCGCGGCGGTCGAGAGATTAGTGGGGCTGGGGGCTCAGGGGTGGGGATTGTAGTTGGCTCTCGGTAGAATTCTGTGAGCAAGCGTTGGGCGGCTCCCTGTCTCTGCTCCGAGGTCCGGAGGAGGTGGTCTTTGTGGCGGCGTATTTCCAGCAGGAAGAGCCCAGGCATCTCTGGTCCTTGAAATCCATCACTTTGGAGAGTGGCTTGAATCCTTCTCTAAACAGGCAGTGGAAGCGTCCGCGGATCTCATAGTATGCTGGGCACCTGCATATGTAGTGTTCTTCTGTCTCCAGGCTCGAGTTGGCAGATTTGGCAGATTCGATCTTCTAGGGGGAGGGGGTGGGCCCCGTATCTAGCTGTCTCGACCCGTAGTTGGTGTAAAGATGTACGGATCTGTCCAATGGCACTTCTGACTCCATGGGACAAGTGTGTCCATGTAGCTTGGGTAGGTAATGAAGCCGTCTAGAGATATGTGCGGAAAGTGCTCCCGGTAGAAAGCCTTCTTTGTCCCTAGGTCCTTTGTAGGAGTCACCCATGTCTTGGCCGTGTGTAGTTGAATGATGCCCATTCTGATGATACGGTTGACCTCCTCCCGGCTGAGCTCTAGGTGGGGTCACTCTAGGCTGTATTGTAGTGGGGGGAGGTGGTCCATGTGTAGGCCATGTGGTTGTAGCCAGTAGGTCTCTATTCGGGCATACGAGCATTCAGTGTCCCCTTGCAGTGCTAGCTGTTTGGACGACTCTAGCGCGAGTTTGGGGTACCGATGCCGGGGCAAGTCCCATAGTTGGTGCAAGAAGGCTACTGTTTGGAAGAGGGCCTCAGCTATGATGGGGAGTGCCCCCATCTCTACTTTGATGATCTTGTGTGGCTCAGAGGGCTTGCTCCGAATCGTCCGTGAGATCATAAGTACCAAGGGTCTCTCCATCTGCTCCTATCCCTCATAGGTGGCCTCCTCTTGAGGCAGTGGCTGGTCCTGTGTGGCCCAACTTGTGTGGTAGAGATTAGATCTCCATATGGGAGCCCCGTACAAGAGTGCTGGTGTGACTAGAGTGTCAAATAGCTAGAGCTTTGTATGGGGCTCCTGGAATTGTATGTGGGCGCATTGGTTCTCCATGTATCCGAGGGCTGCATAGCCTCGTGTCAATCTATCTTTTGCTGCCTTTCTCAAAGTGAATCTCGGTCCTGAAAATGTAATCTCCACATAGATGTATCTTTGGACCACTTCCACGGTTTCCCCGCTGTATGTGAAGGGGGAATTGACCGTCAAATCCATTGGGTTGAAGTGTTGAATACCATGACCTTGGTCTCCCCCAAGTTCACGGTGAGGTCTTTATCTTGGCGGTAGAAGGCCCGTAGTGCCTCCAATTAGCGCTGTAGCCCTTCGGGCGTGCTGGAGATGAGAACTATGTCCTCCGTATATAGTAAGATGGGTATCAGTATCTCTCCTCGGCTAGATCCCTCCCCTACCAATCTATCCATGTTCTTTGATATCTCATCAATGTAGAGACCAAATAAAGTAGGTGAGAGTGGGCATCCTTGTTTAACTCCAATGGTGCTGGTTATATCCTTTGATAGTCTCCCTGGTGTTCGGACTCGGCCCGTGACCGATTCGTATAGTGCCAATATCCCCCAACGCATTTTGGGCGGGACCTCCAGTTCTTGTAGTCTTTGCATGAGCCTGGCTTGTAGTACCGTGTCGAAGGCCTTGCGGAAGTCCACGAAGCAGCAGTATACGCGCCTCTCGTGTGCCCTGCCCTCCTCTATAATGACTCTTAAGTGTAAGGATATGGTCAAGAGTGGAGTACCCCCTCTTGAACCTTGCTTGTCTAGTGGCCCGATGCTGGTGTTGCTCCGCCCACTTGCTCAGCTCATGGTCTAGGATGGATCCATAGAGCTTGGCTAGTACATGGCCAACCATGATTGTTCGGTAGTTTGTGGGGGCCATGGGATTTCCAGCCTTTAGGATAGGTATTATGGTGTTGGTTGACCAGCTGGCAGGGAAGTCCTCACATAAGGCTCTGTTGAACATGTGGGCTAGAAGGGGTGCAAGTACTTGTACGTCTCGGGCATGGGTGAGGTGCTGTGCTACTAAGCCTTCATGGTCTTGGGCTTGGCCATTCTGTAGTTTGTCAATGGCATCCTGAACCTGCTCCGTGCTAAAGAATGTAGATGACTTGGGTCTAGCTCCGTGGTGGTCGGGGCAGCGGGGGCTGCTCAGGTATTTGGTACAGTGAGGTCGCATATGCATGCCATGTGTCCGGGGAGGTAATGGGTGTCTGAGCACGAGGCTCTTGGAATGCCTTCGATGCCTCCTTGCTATCCTGTTCCAAGAATAGCTGGTAGAATTCGCGTTCCACTTTGGATAGGTAGGCCCGTTTCTTCCTTCATACGAGGCGACGGAAGATCAGGCATGCCTGTTTGTGCATGTGTACTCCTTTGCTTCGTCTTGTTGAAGAAGGAGCCGGGTTTCCCTACACTCTGCGTTGTACCAACTATTCTGTGGGACATTCTTGTTCGGAGGGGAGGGATGGGGGGATGTGTGGGGGAAGTACTTGGACGCTGAGGTGTGGAGTGTTCCTGCAGTTGTGTTGTGATCTCCTCCAAGGGTGAGTAGGGGTTCATTTCCTACAGGCTCCAATAGAGGTGGTCAGAATAAGCGCTCGCAGTTAACTTGGTGAAGTGGTACCTTGGGAATCTTGGGAGGCTGCTTGCTGGGGGGGTTGGGTCATATCTATAGGCGATGTCAAACTGCAGGTAGGCATGGTTGGTGGCCACTGCGAGCGGGCAAGGTGATATTTTGAAGGACTAGATGTCAGGGATAAGTGGTAGGGGTCCGAGTATGTAATCCATTGTGCTTGCTCCCAGTTTCTGTGTAGGTGCTCCTGGTGCCCCTCGTTTGTTGCAATTAGCCTTATGCTTATGTGGGAAGCATGTGAGGGCATCCAATCCCGGCCATCTGTCCAGCCCATTGAGGATGGCTAATCCGTGCGCGCCCCCTAGCACCAGTAGGTGGTCGCCATACTCGGTGCATTTAGCTATATCTTGTGATGTATGGTTGAGCCCTATCTCCTCCGGTGCTATCTCTTTGTATATGTGGTCTTCCCTCTCGAAGAAGGGAGTTTGTTTGTGTGCTGTGCGGGCATTGAAGTCTCCGGCCAACATGACATCCCCCAAGTTGGAGTAGTGCATAATGTCCTTGTACAGTGGTAGGTATGGTGACGCCCCCTTGTGTGGCGCGTATGGGGAGTGTGTTGGGGGGAAGTAGCACACCTCCATGTAGATGTTTCAAGGGCGATCTGTGCGTATCTAGATCCACATGAACCGGGCCGCCTCATCTTTCCACATGACTTGCACCATGGGTTGTAACTCCTTGTATAGCACTGTGACTCCTTCGGATCCTCGGGTCCCTCCTTTTGTTCGGGCTCTAGGGCGGCATGCCGTCTCCCATATGTATTCCCTCACTTTAGGTAGGTGTGTGTCTGGGCTCTGGTGGGTTTCTTTGTATAGGATGACATCCTTGTTGGTGAAGGTCTCTTGGATTAGTCCTGTCTCTGTCTTCACCATCTCAGTATACTGCCCATTTCCCCGCTTTGCGTGCTTCAAGGATTTGTGGCATGCATTCCTTACGGTGTGCCACCTGTGCCGGTGTGAGGTTATCCTCCAGATAGACCTTTTCCCCTTTTAGCACTGTCCTTTTAGAGAGGAAGACTAGTCGGGATTCTATGTTGGCGAATTTGAGGATGAGAGGTCAGCTTTTGGTGAGATCTTTCCCTACGTGCCATGCGTTCTCCACTATTGTGGGGTCCTCAACTTCCAGCTTTTCACATATCTTCTTGGTGTCTGCTAGGGGGCTGTCTCCCTCCGTCCATCCTACCACCCGGATGTGGAGCGCTCTAAGTTTTCTCCTTTTCTTCTCCTCCAATGCTGCATTCACAAATTCCTCTTTTTTGTTGGTGCCTGCTTTGCTACTTCAATCCACTTGGAGTTCTTGGCCACCTCGGCTCGCGCTTGTTTCACTATGTTTGCACATGTGTTGAGCTTCTTTGTCATGTGTGTCTTCAGCTTGTAGATCTCGGTTTGCACCTTTGTAGGTGTTGTTTTGGTAATTTCCCCTTCCTCCTTCTTGAGGAGATCAAGCTGGTTTCTGCAATCATCAAGCTCGTGCCTCTGCTCTTCAATCACCCTATTTCTCTCTTGGAGGGACGTTTCAATGTCCACCTTCCAAGAGGTGAAGTGTGCTGTGATCTCTGCGTAGATTTCGTTCTTCCATTCTTGCACTTTTGAGCTTATTTCCTCCTTGATTTGGTGAGCGGTTTCCGTGCACATTGTGGCCATGATTTTCTTGATGTTGCGGATGTCTTGGTCGTGCATCTTGCATATGTCTCGGAGGGCCTATGCTTTTCCTTGTGTGGTAGTTTGTCACCTTGTCGATGTTGCTCCAGATCGTCGAGTATTTTTCATTTTTCTCCCCTCTTGTGCGGTTGCTTGGCGATGGTGATGCTTTGCTCGAGCCCATCCTATTGGTCCGCTCGTCTTGCCTAGCGGATTGGGGCCATTGGCTGTTTGGCGCCATTGTGGGTGGGTGGCGGGCTGATTGGGCAGTTGCAGGAGATGGCGGGGTTGTCGGGGTGCTGGTTGGACCTGGAGGTGGCGTGACTGGCCGGGAGGGTGACGGGTCTAGGTGCGGGGGCAGCGGGCCGGGAGGCTTGTGGCTGGGGGTAGGCTTAGAGAGAGAGAGAGAGAGAGAGAGAGAGAGAGAGAGAGAGAGAGAGAGAGAGAGTACTTCCAAAAGAATGGCAGGTGGAGCTATTTTGGACTCGGAGACACATATGATTGCTTTCTATTGGTCGCTTTTCAAGGCTTTGTACGATGGTAGGTAATCCTGGTCTTTGATTGCCAGGTTTTCATTGAGGCTTAGGGTATTAAGCATGGGAGCAGTAGGATTTTTGCCTCATGGTGGCATGTGGTTAATGTTGAGTAGCCTTTCCATCTTAAGTCTTCTATGCTGCTAAATCATTTGGTCCACTCTGGAGATTGGTCCTTGTTAAAGCTTCTTGGACCCACCTTTGGATCAGGAAGCGGCAAACTCCTTGAGAGCGGAAGTGCTGGCGGTTTTGAAGCTCCTCTCGTGGCAAGGCAAAGAGGAACAAAAGCCAATGTTCAATAGGATGTTGCGCTTGGGATGCATCATTATTGCTGATGCTCTTCTACCAGTCAGTGGGGCTGTTATGTCCTTCAAATCAATTCAATGCTAGTTGTGTGTTCCCCAAGGCTATCACAATTTGTGGAATGTCATCTTGAGCTCTCTACAGCTCATGCAACCTCTTCCCTCTTTGGAATAGGGGGCCCCTTGACAGGATTGGGTGATTAATGGCCTTGCAGACTTGAGGGTGATAGCCCAGGGAGACCTGTGGTAATTGTGCAGAGAGAGAGAGAGAGAGAGAGAGAGAGAGAGAGAGAGAGAGAGAGAGAGAGAGAGAGAGAGAGAGAGAGAGAGAGAGAGAGAGAGAGATTTTTCTCCAATACCTTGGGCATGTGTTCTCTGCGATGCGCTATTTGAGAGAGAGAGAGAGAGAGAGAGAGAGAGAGAGAGAGAGAGAGAGAGAGAGAGAGAGAGAGAGAGAGAGAGAGAGAGAGAGAGAGAGAGAGAGAGAGAGAGAGAGAGAGAGAGAGAGAGAGATTACGAAGAGAGAGAAAAACGCGATGGCGATAGCACGCGACGGTGGATTCCGCCCTGCCGCCGGCCGTCTGACCTGCGTGTCCTGCGTGTGGTCGTCGCCCGTTGGCCCTGTTGCCGTCAGATCGGGGCCCTGTGGGCCGTCGCCCGTCCGCCTGTCCGCCCTGCATCGCCTGTTCACCCTAACCCTGCCGTCGCCTGTTAACCCCCCTAACCCTGCCGTCACCTGTCAGAGCAAGCTGCGCCCTGGCTGAGTTCTCCCCTCAGGCGTCTGCCGGGTCCGTTTTGCCCCTTCGCCACAGTGTTACACGAGCTGGTCGTCCTGTGACTACCCCGTCGACCCCTACTGCTCGCTGGCTGCGACCTTCCTTCTGGGGTCGCCCTGGTTCGAGAGAGAGAGAGAGAGAAAGTGCGACCCTGCGCCGGCGCGTGTGCTGCTTGTCTGACGAAGGCCTGCGTGCGTAACACTGCACCCCTGTGGGACTGCGACCTGTGAGCCACCCGTTTGCATCTCAGCTGCCTGCCGCCTGTTCCTGCAGCGATTGGCAGAGAGAGAGAGAGAGAGTTCTTGGCAGCGAGAGAGAGAGAGAGAGAGAGAGAGAGAGAGAGAGAGAGAGAGAGAGAGAGAGA
This sequence comes from Lygodium microphyllum, assembly GCF_053477565.2. Classification (NCBI taxonomy): domain Eukaryota; kingdom Viridiplantae; phylum Streptophyta; class Polypodiopsida; order Schizaeales; family Lygodiaceae; genus Lygodium; species Lygodium microphyllum. Next base: position 104,871,394 of record NC_141149.1, on the reverse strand, counting down.
GAGAGAGAGAGAGAGAGAGAGAGAGAGAGAGAGAGAGAGAGAGAGAGATTTCTAACTCAGCCGACCGGGATCTGCACTGTGCGTCAGTCCTCCTTCGAGATCAGCTCGTCCTACAAGATGGCTGGTTTGGATCTGGATTTCATAGACCAAACGGTGGCAGCACTTGGCCCAGATTCTGATGCTGAGGAACCAGAGGATATGGTTCCGTGCACTGAAGAGATGCCCCCGGGTCCTGACATCCACCCTGCGGGTAAACGTACCAAGCATACCTCGGAAGAGATAGGTGTTATTCAGGATCGTTCCTATGCGCAGGTTGCTTCGGATCCTGTGGACTCTCAGGAGGTGGACTGGGAGCATCTGCTGGAATTTGCCAACACTCTGCTTGGTGAATATGTTCAACATAATCAGGAAGCCTTCTCTGACTCTGCACCTGACGATGTTCTGGAAGCTACCGTCGACCCCAAAACTGTCCTACGCTCCTTTTCGGTGTTTTATGATCGCGCTGTGATACTCTTCTTCACTGGTCGAATTCCGCTGCTTTCCCGTATTCGCCAATGGCTGCAGAGTCTGCTACAAGGGGAATGTGTTGAAGAGATTTTTGTTGGGTCCCGAGGTTTCTTTGAGGTCCTCTTGAAAACTGAGACGCACCGTGCTGCTCTCCTGTCTAAACTGCCTTTGTTTTTTGATCGTCGGTTGGTTCATGTGGTTCCATGGCGCCTGATGGCAGATTTTCAGCGCCTCCTGCAACGTGAATGCCCTATGTGGGTAGAAGTGGAAAATTGTCCGGCTGTTTATTGGCCGCTATTGAAGGATGCTATGGCCGCTGTGGGCACGGTTCTGGTCCCGCCCAGTCTCTGGGCTGTGAATCGCAACCGCTTGTGCATGTTATGGGATACTGCCAGGAAAAGGCCTGCTTGGTTATGCCTCAATTGCTCTGGCATGCATCCGTTGCACTTTCGTTTGAAATGGGGCAATTTTGCAGGCCATTGCTTTTCCTGTGGACAGTTGGGGCACTTTATGGCCGAATGCCCAGAGCAGCAACACATTTCAGATGCGGGCCATGTTGCTCCGCCCATGGAAGATATGGTGTGTGATGCTCCGTCGCTGGATACTATCCACCCGCCCCAAGTTCTGGCCAAAGGTAAACAACAGGTTTCGGGTCTGGATTCCCGTGCCACTGATTGGGTTGAAGTACGTGCAAAAAAAGGCAAAAGGATTGTTGCTGGCATGGAGAGTACTGTGCCTCCTACCTCACAAGATTCCATGCGTACATATATGCGCAGGAAGGAAATGTTGTCTTCCGAGCGCTCTGCTCCTGCTATGGTTTCTTCAGCCCCCCGTCCCCAGCCCGCCAAGAAAATGTATTCGGATCGTCCAAAGGGTCCACCTGCAAAGCTGGCTTTTGATACCAAAGGCAACGTCATTACTCCGTGGGACCGTCGTTATCCACGTTCCAACCCCAAGCAAGCAGATATGCCGTCTACTTCCAAATCTGGTCCTCAGAACTCTTTTGCGGTGTTGGCGGATTTCTTGGATGAGGGAGTCCTGGACATTCTCGCCGACAAAGTCAAATCGAGGCAAGCTGTGCCTCGTACCTGATTGTGTTTTGCATACACATGAAAATAGCCACGTGGAATGTGCGAGGAATTTGTCTCTTGACAAAAGCAACATGCCATGTGGACTGCATTGTATGAGAATCAGTGGGATGTCCTGTGCGCTGTTGAGCACAAGAGTCACGGTGACGCTGGAAAAGTTGTGGATTGCCATGGCTTTCGTTTGTTCTATGCAGGAACACAGGCCATGCATTATTCGGGTGTGCTCATGATTGTACATGCCAAATATCAGCCTGTTCTTATTAAAAATGATGTTCATGGCCGCTTTTTGGTGGTTGAGATTTTATTCGAAGGGGAAATCTTATGGTTACTTGGCCTCTATGCTCCGAATGATTCGTTAACTCGCCGGGAGCTTTGGTAGACTTTGCAGACTTCCTTGGCACTTGGCAGACGGGGCTTCTTCATGGGGGATTTCAATATGTGTGTTGATTCTTCCCAGTCCACATCGGAGCACTCGGTAATGGATGCGCCGGAAAGTCGTATGTGGCATGAGTTGGCTCTTGCTGTTCTTAAGCAAGATCTCTGGTCCTGGCTACACCCGTCTTCTACAAGATTTACTTTCCATTCGGCCCAGTATGCAACAACATGGTCGCGGTTGGACCGTATATATATCATGCAGAATGATGATTTTCTGCCTGAGATGCTCGAAATAAAAGTGCTGCAGCAATATGCCTTGTCGGACCATTTCCCTCTGCAGTTCGAGTTGCTTGCACAACCCATTGCACCTTTCAAGCAATTTCTGGAGAGACTCCCTTTGCGTTTCAACTCGTCCTACTTGAAGCATGCAATTTTTCAGGGCTATATGCAGCAATTGCTTGACAGATTCTTCTTGGACTTTTCCTCTCAGGGCACTGCGTCATTTGAAAGATTGCTCTCTAATGTGCAGCGGGTTGCTCGGCAGTATGGGATCTACCATGCCTCTCTTTGTCGGTGCCGTCGACAGGCAGCGGAGGACCTGCTGGTTTTGGTTCGCTCCCTGCTGGTGGACACGCCGGATGATGCATTTCTGCTTGCACTGGCCATGCGGGTGGCCGATCTTATTAAAGAATTTCAGTTAAAATCGTATCAGCAGGCCGAATTGCAACATCTGACAGAGACGTTGCAAGATAGTGCATGTCAGACCCATAAGTTCTTTCGCGCTCTTCATGCCTCTCCTGCTCGAGAGAATATGACCAGACTCGAGGATGTAGAAGGCCACCTTATCCTGGATCCACAGACTATTGTGCATATGTGCAGGAATTATTTCCGTGACCTTCTCGGTTCCGCTTCTCCACCTTCAGCCCAAATTACTCAGGCCCGTTCGGTTTTTTATGACCTGGTCCGCAATCAGCTTCCGCAGGACATGCAAGCTACTATGGAGTCAGATATTGGTGAGGCAGAGGTTATGGACATCTTGTTACACTTGCCCAAAGATAAAAGTCCGGGTTGGGATGGTCTCACGAATGAGTTCTTTGAAGCTTTCGCTACCCAACTGGCGAAACCATTGCAGGCTTTGTTTCAGCAGGTGTGGGAAACGGGGATCATGCCTCCCTCATGGAAACAAGGACTTATTAAACTGCTTCCAAAAGTTCCTTCGCCATCTAAGTTGGCACAGTGGCGCCCAATTTCTTTGATGGGTTCAATGTACAAAATCTTTTCCAAAGTAATGGCGAATCGGCTTCATAAGCATCTCCCTGCCCTTGTGCACCCTCTCCAGTATGGTTTCATTAAGGGCCGAAATATTCTACACAATGTTTTGAATGCCCAATTGGCCATTGATTATGCCAGGCATTCTAATCAGGAGGTCGTACTGATTCAACTGGACCTGGAAAAGGCTTTTGACTATCTGGACTGGTCTTTCGTTGCTGAACTTATGTTTGCTATGGGCTTTGGTGCTCGGATGTCTCGTCTAATCTACACCATTAGTGCTGCGGCGTCTTCGCGAATCATGCTGAACGGAGGTGTTACTGAGACATTTGTCCTTGCCCGTTCTGTCAGACAGGGGTGCCCTTTGAGCCCTTTATTCTTTGCCCTTGCGACACATCCAGTTCTTTCCATGTTATCACATATGGCCGCCTCTTCTCAGTTGGCCGGACTGTCGCTTCCTACAGGACAGCACTTCATTAGCCAATCCCTGGCGGATGATACCTTTATGATTTTGCGTGCGGAAAAGGATAACCTTCGAAAAGCATTGGATGTTTGGGGTCTCTTTGGTCAGGCGTCAGGCCTTCGTATCAATGCGCTCAAATCAGCCATTCTAAGCTGCACGGAGTCGGATTTGCAGTCCTTGGACTGGCAGGGTCTGGTTGTTCCTCGTGGCTCCATTGTCAGGCATCTTGGATACCCTTTGGGTGTTGATGTTCCTCCAAAGCAGCTTCTGCAGTGGATTTCTCAGAAAATGGTGGCTAAGTTTATGTATTGGAAGTCTCAGGCCTGGCCCTTCCACGTTCGCCTCAAAGTAGCCCAGATTATTATGTTGCCAATGCTCACATATTTCTTGCCGTTATTGCCCTGGACTACTACGACTCTGAATGCTCTTACTCAGTCTATTCGCTTCATGCTATGGAAGAAGGACTCATTGCATGCAGGTATTTCCTAGATCTCGTGGTCGCATGCGTGCACCCCCAAATGCATAGGTGGCGGAGCTATTTTAGATGCCCACACTCACATGCAGGCACTTCGTTGGTCTCTTTTCCGCGCCATGTGCTCGGATCATCATCCGTGGATCGCTATAGCTTGTTATTTCCTTGAGGGCCATGGGCTTCTGCATGGCAATACCCAAATCCGGAGTTCTTGGTGGCATGTTCTTAATGCTGATTCGCGGTTCTCCAGTTCTTCTTCATCGCTGCTTACTCATTTGGTATGTTCCTGGAAACACGTCCTTCAAAAGGCTCAGTGGCATCCAACGGAGGATCGCTTGGCTACTAACTCTTTTCAATTGGAATTACTGGCAGTCTCGCGTTTACTTTCGTGGGAAGGTAAACATGAGCTTAGACCACAATTCAACCGGATGGCACGTTTGGGCTTGTCTTCGGTTGCGGATGCCACCCTTGCCAGTCGCAATGTGCTTATATCGTTTCGTACAGCTAGGAGGCTTTTCAGGATCCCTTGTGGATATAGGCCTTTATGGGAACAGCTTTTGACGGTGCTCCAGAGCAGACAACCCTTTCCTGCTCTTGATTCGGATCATCCCTGGCAGGATTGGGACCTACAAGGCCGGCTGAATTTGAGCAAAGCTTCTGCTAACCAAGTGTATCATCTTCTGATTAAAGATCATCAATGGCTGGTTACTAAAGTGAATGCTTTATGGGGATTGCGTAAATCCCGGTCATGGTGGAGGGCAACTGTGATGGAGGGCTGGTTGAACAAGACACCCTTTAAATATAAAGTTTTTCTTTGGAGAGTGATGATTGGGGGTCTTCCGCTTGCTTCGGCTCTTTCCAAGCGACGAATCTCCAATGGCACCTGTTTCTTTTGCACCACTACTATGGAATCCGCCCGCCACCGATTTATCTCTTGCCCCGTCGCTAAGAAAGTCTGGTTATTTTTGTTGGCTGTTTGGCGAGGGGTGGTTGGTATCACCCTGCACCCCTTTGATTGGGTTTTTGGCCAGCCCAAATACCCTACTCCCGCACAGCCACATATGAAGCTCATATATCACTTTCTTCGATACTGGGGCTGTTGGCATAACTGGACCATTCGGAATGCTTTTCTGTTTGACTCCGCCTATAATGTTCAGCGGCATATTGTGAGGCTTAAGGGCCTCTTGTATTGGCAGTTAGCTCTTCTCCATCGTTCTGATTTGCTCTCTACGGAGGACTTCCGTCCCTGGCATATGGCAATTTCATCCGCATCCTTGCCATGACATTGTAACTTGTAGTTCTTAGAACCTCTTCACATGATGGCTTGGATTGTCGTCATGTATCTTGTAATCAAGTAATCTTGTATTTTTTTCGTAATTAATACAATTACCTTTTACGAAAAAAAAGAGAGAGAGAGATTTTACGAAAAAAAAGAGAGAGAGAGAGAGAGTGTGTGTGTGTGCGCTTTACGAAAAAAAGAGAGTGCGCGCACGCGCACACACACACACACAGACCAGCATCACTCCATAGTCAGGTAGGGTTGCAGTCAGAGCACACCCAACTGGCGTGAACAGGGGAAGGATGACCTGCAGTCCTTGCAGGCTGTGACCAGATGCAGGGCAGTGAATCTGTCTTGGCAACGTCCTGAAACAGACCATGACCTGAAGCATAGAGAGAGAGGGCCTTGCCTGTAGATAGGTCGTGACCTGCAGACAGGTGTGCAGAGAGAGAGAGAACACGTGAGTACTGTTCTTGGCGGGTAGACCTGTGCCACAGCAGGCATGCAGTCGTGACCTCGTGCATAGCATATCTGATCACGACTACAGCCCATCTGGTGACTCTTTATGGACAGTCACTCACCCTTGTAGGCAGGCATGTGTTGACTTGGGCAGACTGCTTCAGGCCATGATTTTGCAGCCTGCCGGCATTATGGCTGGACTGAATACCGCCTCATTTATCAGGTCGTAGAGGCCTTGAGTTCAGAGTCGGATGGGGAAGAGGAAATGGTCACATGCATGGAGCAAAATGTTGAGTTCTGATGTGCAGCCAACTGTAAAGTGCAGCAAACATGCTGCAGACGAAGGCCCTACCCCTCTGGACCCCCATGTTTACTCCTATGCTAAAGTCACCAACCCATGTAGTGATTTCTAGGTCCTAGATTAGGACCACCTTTTGGAATTTTGCAACACTTTGTTGGTTGAATACGTTGAACATAATTATCGATGATCGTGATCTTCAGCAACGTGATGTTGAGGATGATTTGGATACCCATATGGACACGCAGAAGGTGCTTTGCTCATTCTCAAATTTTTATGAGCGTGGAGTCATTCTCTTTTTAACTGGCTGAATTCTGGTGCTTTCTTGGATTCGCCAGTGGATGACATCCATCTTGCAGGGGAATGTAGAAGAGATATATGTGGGACCTGGGTCCCTGGGGCTTCTATGAGGTCATACTGAGATCAGGGAGGAATAGGGATGATTTTTTGGGCAAGATGCCTCTTCTTTGATCGACAGCTGGTGCATATGGTGCCATGGAAACCCGTGGTTGATTTTCAAAGTTTGCTGAAACATTGAATCCTATAAGGGGAGGTACCTGTCTCTGATTGCACGATGATGGCTCCAATCTGCTGGATGTAAGGATGTTGGGCACGGGGGGAGAGAGAGAGAGAGAGAGAGAGAGAGAGAGAGAGAGAGAGAGAGAGTGTGTGTGCGTGTGTGCACACAGCAATTGTCACTATTCCAGGAAGCAAAACATGCCAAAAGAGAGTTTCGAAAAGGTCTTAGGCATTTACATGATTGAATAAGAAATGCATTTTGTAATGTTTCATATGTTTCCAAACCTTGGGAAAGGTGTTTCAGTGCAACTATGCAGGCTAGCTTGGATGGTTGGAACCTGAATTTGTGGAGACATTAATATATATATATATATATATATATCTCCGGTCTTGTGCTAATGCATTGTGAACCTGCTTACTCGCTACTTTACTGGTCCTGGACCCTGGTTGTTTCCTTAGACTCTTCCATACTTATTGATGCAGGTCAATTGGTTTCTGGCCCACAGGACTTTGTAGCCTTGAGCATTCTTCAAACTAGCATGCCTGTCCCTGCATTGTTCCCTTTTGGGATCAAAGTCTAAAATTCCCAGGAATGTCAAAGATTATGATTAGCATTCTGTTTCTCTTTCTTGTTGTACTTTATATTTCCATGATCAATTCAAATTCATTTTCTGATTTTTGTGCTTGATTGGAAGATGACAAGGAACTGATGCATGGCTATGCCACTAATCTCATCTTAGTCTCTATTCGAAGTTGATGGTAACATGCCTTTTTGGTGTGACTTATATACATGCAACTTTGTTGCATGTACCAGCTCTTGGGTGAAGAAAGCGATGATATTGACATAGCAATAGACGATATGCTAGGCAAAACCTTTTGTCAAAAGATCCTTTGGTATTTTCGCAAGGCTGGTTTGGAAGCAAATGGCTTTGGTGTCATTAGAAGGTAAAACTTTTTGCATGTTTTCTGGATTATCGTTTTAACTGTGATACTTGTAAGGTGGATGATTTTAGTATCTTTTGTGCAGACATGCCAAAAATTTCAAGCATATATTTTTTTTCTTTGAATCTTTTTTTAACAAGGGAATGGATTTAGGAGTGCTGGTCTCTGTGCGTTTAGTCTGCAGACTAATACATGGATCTGTGCTTAGTTATCACCTTCCTGATAGGATTTCATTAGAAACTTACCATAGCATATGCAAAGAGGACTAGTTAAGTCACTGTTGTGTTTATAGTGAAAGGCCACCAATTTCAGCTTTTGGGTTAGATGACAGATTCATGGGGTGAAATTACATATAGACTTATAGCATATGTCTATTTCAAGTGTTATATACAAGCAAAAGCTAAAAGCTTATGAATTGGTTTAAATGATAGATTCATGGATTGAAACTACAAGTAAACTTAATGCCTATGTCTATTTCAAGTGCTTTATAGCAAAACTTGAAAGCTTATGAGCGCTGCTCTGCGATTAGCAATCCCATGCAGGCAAAACATCTGGAGGTTGCTAGAATGCAGATATATGGAGTTGACATTGACTTTGTAAATCTAAGGCCGGATCACTATGCAGATAGTAGCCTCGTTTCCACTCTGGTAAGATATGAGAGCTGCACGTGTCACACTGTTTGAGGTTATCAATCAAGCACATAATTTCTCCTGGAATGTTTGCTTGATTTATTTCTATGAAGCAAGATTTCGGGACAGCCACTGAAGATGCCTTCCGGCGTGACCTTACTATCAATAGGTACCGTTTTCTTGCTCATAAGGGATCTCTAAGTGTTTTTTGGAACAGTAAGCACATTGCATACAGATTCTAGAATACAGGGTATACTCGTTCTCAGTGCTTAAGCCTTATGTATCAATGATGCTACATGCATCCATATTTGCATGCATCCCATGCTGTCTCATACCCTTAGCTAGAGATTGGTCATTGTACTTATACATGCTTTTGCAAAAGCATGAGGTTAGTAGGAACGCTTAAGTCTTGTTAGTGTTCTTGTTTATTCTCCTTTCAAATTGTTGCCTTGCTATGGCGGGTTGCTATAATGTACAGTTCTATTAAGTTGTCATTGTGCTTCTACATCGTAATGCACGAGGGGTCCTTCAAGGGTTGGGACTTGCACATTTGCTTTGTTATTAATGATGTAAATAGTTCTGTGTTTGTACAAAAGATGAATTGTTTTCTCATCAGGCAGTTATAGCAAAATGCATAGGATCAGGTATGATTAAGTAACATAAAGAGCAAGATCTTCAATCAGAGCCTCCATCTTTAGCTTTTAATCTTATTCTGGTTGACATTCATATGCACTGAACGAGATAAAGTTGATGAGTTCTTGATATACTCTAAACTGAAGGAGGGAACCTTGTCAACTGTCTCCTAGTTTAGTTAGACCAGGGACTATGTGTTCTCTTGTTCTCTCCTCTATTGAAAGGACAGCCTTAGAAGTGCTGGGTGAACGCTCTCAAAGTGTGATGGGTTTTCTTGTAAACTCTGGGTGCTGTAATCTGTGTGGCCAGTCCACCATGCTAAAATCCTGCTCCTCTTGGCTGCTTGGTCACTGACCAAGCTACTTTTGGCCTTGCAGGCCTTGGGTCTTCAAATCAAATAGAACTCTGAATAAGGCATTCTGCCTGCCCTATGCAGGATTCAAAGAAAGCTCATCAACTTCCAAGCCAGCGGAAATACTATTGCTTCTTCTAGAGAGGTTTTCTGTCTTTGAATACGAGGACATCGTGTTAAAGTTGAAGAGCAGGGCTGCACTTCTGAAATATTAATCCGACTGTAGTGCTGATGCAGATTCATTTTACTCATTGAGTCCAAAGTTGCAAGGAACTAAGTCATAGTCCGTCAGGTTTGTGCAATTCATAAAAGTCCGTCAGGCTTCTCCTCTCAATTTCTGCGGTCTTGGCACTTTCTGTGAATGTGGTTCAAAATGATTCAAGCGCGGCTTAGGACTGGTGGCAGCTTGGTTGACAATATTTTACTCATCGGGCCCTTGCAATGATTGGAATGGAGCACATGATGACGGTGGCTTGGTTGGACGATTTCCCTCCTAATGACTTGCAATGTGTCCGATATGTAGATGTGAAAGTGACTGTTGTGGTTGTGCACTTTATTCTAAATAACCTAAGGTAATGTTAGCCTAGTGTGTGTTGCGGAGGTTGTCTAGGTGCTATGTGCAATGTGTGCCTAGTTCTTGGTGAGTGATGGGTCAAATATTTCAGAATTTCCTTGTTTGTTGTTTTGTTTAGTTGTTGAGTGGGATTGTGAAGTACCTTAAGGGTTCTCTCAATGTTGGTCAAATACAACACATTCTCTTCATTATTTCCGTTTTCAAAGTTAAAATAAACATGAAGTGTGAAATCAAGCTTTCTTCCTTTCAAATGCAATGTGCATGGTGCAAGCAATTCCTCAAAGTATCACAACCATGTCATGCTGACAATATGGCAAGCAAGGATGGCACTTTGATGCAAATACGTAAAGCAAGAGGTGCAAATTGAGAATGTAAGTAAGACAAGTATGAGTGAGCCTTGAGGTGTAGTGTGAGTATTATGGGTATGAGTGAGTGTGGATATGAGTGAGTGAGTATAGGTATGAGTGTGAGTGAGTGTGTGTGAGTGAGGATGGTGAGTGGGTATGAGTGAGTGAAGGTGGTGGTGGAATGCACGAGAATGACCTTATGTGAATGAGCCAACGAGAGTGAACTCCACGAGAGTGAGCTCTAGTGAGAGCAAGAGTGAACTCTGCGAGAGTGAACTCTACTAGAGTGAGCTTCATGAGACAAGTACGAGGGTAAGCAAAAGATTTGATTTGCATTTAATCATGAGCATGTAGTATGGAACCAGTGATGAGGGTAAGCAATCAAGCAATCTTGCTACACAATATGCCCAACAAGAAGAGTACCTTGAGTTTGTGTTTTGTGTTTGAGATTTGAGTTTTGAGTTTTTTGTATGTTGTTTTTTTAAAGGTTTGTATTTTGTGTTTTTTCCTACCCTAATAATGCCTATCTTCACAATCTCAATCCAACAAACTGGTTCCTTCCAATTCGGCCTACCTAACCTAGCCACATGGGTTTCGGAATGCTAGTCAGCACAAACGCGGACGGTTGGAACCCCATTGATCCCATCCACGCTCATGCACAAGCCTCCTATTCCTCCACATGGTAGGAGTGAGAGAACCTTTGGGGTTGCACCGTCCTAGGTCCCGATAGCGGAACCAAAATGTTGAGCCAAATGCACGAACAATCGGGACTTTGGACAGACTTCTATTGTTTCAAAAGTTGTAACTCACTTCAGCGACAATCTCTCACCTTGTCTCTCAACACTCGACTCTAACTAACCAAGCATCATTCTCTCCAACCCAAGAAAGCAAGAACACAAGACTAGCTCGAGTTGTAGTGAACTCACCTAATTGTCCTTTCGAAGGCTTGAAGATGGTTCCATGACTACGATCAACACAATCCAATGTCGTTGCTCCTTTGCATCCACAACCAAGCACACCAATGAGTCGAAGAGCCAATAGAGAAGACGAGAAAAGCAAGACGATGGCGAAGAGCTTCACGTTCACTCGGTCCCTCACTCAACATACCTCTCACTCTCTCCCTCTCAGTTGCTTTCAACACAATGGAAGCAAGATGATAGACAAGAAAGATTGAATAGAAAGCTTGAGATAGAGCTTCCATAGCATGGATGTGCCAAAAGGGGTTAATACAACTGAGACCTCCCACCCTTATATAGACTAAGAATTAGGGTTAGGATTAGTGTGTGTTTTGCTTTTAGGGTTTGCGCCCTTTCTTGGGCGTCCTACTCATTTAGTGGGCTCTAGGCCGGTCAATCCTTGAAGCATGTTTCAACCTTAGCCTAAATAGACCAAGCCTATGCTAATCTAATCACAAATCCATGTGCGCAACACATGCAACACTTGCGGGTACAACAAATACAACTATGGGAGATAAATATAATGTGCACTCGGCTCTCACAAACTAATACATCCATGATAATATGATGATGTCCATAATCCCCTAAAAAATAGTAGCTGGCACTTGTGCTTTCTGCAGCCTTTTCAAAATACTGTTAACACACAATTTGGTGCGTAGTTCATAAAATTGTATACCAGTTCTGTCCACCTATTCTAAAATTTCATCTATGTATGGCCCAAATAGTGTGTTAGCGATTGTCATCCCCTGGCCGTGCCACGTCAGCTGCCACGTGGCAGTCTGGTCGGACTGTACCAGTCGGACCGTACTAGTTGGCTGCATTTAATGCAGCCGACCTGTCATATTTTTCGCATTATTTCAGGCTATTTATAGCCGACAATTTGCACATTGTTCCACACTTCTGTTTGCAGATTTCAGGCTGGAGATTCGTGCAGACTGCAGCGTACTTCGAGATGGACAGCAGGTTGCATCGTCAAGGTGGAGACACGCAGTCCCGCGCATTGCGCCCATGTATATATCTGCATATCTTTGTATACAGCACACCTTATACAGCAGATCTTCATCTTCCACTGTCTCTTTCTCTCTCTCTCTTCTCTCTGTGTTCACTCTCTCTCTCAGTCTTGGTCCCACGCTTCCGCATCGCTGCACTCTGACATGGTATCAAAGCAGTGAAGAAGGGCTGACTGAGTGAAGAACCTACTTGAAGAGGAGATTCCATCGCGACACAAGGCTGCGTTTCCAGCGTTCGAGGGCGAGCGGGAGGGCTGCGCATTGGAACAGGGCTGAAGCGAGCGTGGGCGCGCGGGAAAGAAGTCCAGTTGGTGGATTTGTTGCTGTTTGTTGCTGTTTGAAGAGGAGGAAGGCTGTGTTTTTAGCTTTCAAGTGCAGGTTTTACTTTTTCATCACCTCCGGCAGGTGAAGAAGGTTCGGGACGCAAAAGAAAGAGCCCTAGCAGGCTGCGTTTTCTCAGTCAGAGGGGGCTGCTTTTGCGTTTTTGCAGGCATTACAGGTGAAGATGTCTATAGAGATTGACTTGGAGTTCCAGACGATCATGGATTGGAAGATGCCTGTCTTACCAGCTCTTCCCTCAGATCAAAAGCTCGATGGCGACAATTACCGCATCTGGCGCGTGATGATGTTGGCCATCCTTGAGTCTTACGATTTGGCGGAGCTTGTACTGGAGGAGATCGACCGGCCCTCGGTAAGAGACGAGTCCAAACTCTCTTCCGATGCTCGTGCGGAGTTGGCCAAGGCCCAGTCTCACTGGGACAAACTGAATGCCCGGATTCGTTCTTTTCTTTTTCTGTCTTGTACTACAGCCATGATAACCCACATCGAGCACTTGACGGTGGCTCGGGAGATATGGCTGGAGCTTGACCATATGTATAACCGGATGACCCTTATGAAGAGGGTTTCTTTGGAGGTGCAGATGCGGACCTTGTCCGTGAACAAGTCTTCTTCATTGCGGGAGCACATCAACAAGCTTAGACAGCTTCAGATGTAGGTTCAGAATGTGGGGAAGCCGATTTCCTCCGAAGACATGGCGATCATACTCCTGTCCCAGTTGCCGCCATGATTCGGTGCTTTCTACTCCGCCCTTATTGCTTCGGGGCGTGAGTCTACTCTTCGCTAGGAAGAGTTGGTTCCTATGGTCTTGGACCAAGAGGAACAACTGAAGGGACAGCATGCTTCCAAGTCAGAAGCATTGACAGGTCAAGCCTCTCAGAAGAAGGGGAAGGACCAAAAGAAGAAGAAGGAGGACAACAAGTCAAAGAAGGACAAGGAGAAAGAATCCACATGCCATATTTGTGGTAAGACCGGCCATTGGAAGAAGGATTGCACCGACAAAGACAAGAAGGACACCAACAAGGACTCGAAGGATTCTGGCACAGTGGTTGCACCCTCATCAGCTGCGTTTCTTCATCTAGCAGTCATTGAGGACTCTACACCGAAGGCTTCTGATGTTGCGATGACAGCCCCCCAGGCTCGAGAGTGGATCGTAGACAGTGGTGCCTCCCGGCACATGACTCCTTCATCAGTTGGTGTTGCCCAGTTGCGACCTTCGCGTGGGCAGATTCTCATCGGAGATAGCTCTTCGGTGTCTATTGCAGGACGGGGTGAGATGCAACTTATTCCAGATGGACGTGGTGGTACCCATACCTTAGAGGTGTTGCATGTGCCAGGTTTAGGGTATCATCTACTTTCGGTTTATAAGATTTGTTCACTTGGACTTTTGGTGGAGTTTGACAGTGATTCGGTACGAGTCCTTGATCGTGGATCCCGGAAAGTTCTCTCATCAGGATATGAGGAGAACGGCATCTACAAATTGACATCTTCTATCGCTCTCCCTACTCTTCTTCTTACCTCTCAGACACAATCAGAGCTATGGCATACTCGGTTTGGTCACCTTAACTATGATTATCTTCGGAGGGCGTCACGTGGACAGCTTGTTCGAGGGTTGTCGGACATAGTGGTGAGCCAGCAGCCATGCGTCTCCTGCATTCGTGGGAAGCAGCATAGGGATGCAATTCCCAACAAAGCTTCGCGGTGGTCTACTTCCCCGATGGAGCTTGTATCTACGGATCTTTGTGGCCCTATGTGGAACGAGTCCTTGAAAGGGAGCTCGTACTTCATGTTGATCGTAGATGACTACAGCAAGATGACTTGGGCCTACTTCTTGGCGTTGAGTCGGAGGCTTTCTCCCACTTCAAGGATTGGCTTCTCTTTGAGGAGAACCGATCGGGCCGGCGATTGAAGACCTTGCGCTCCGACAAGGGTGGTGAATTTGTTTCTAATGAGTTTGCTCGTTTTTGTACAGATAAAGGCATTCAGCAGGAGTTTGCTAATACCAACACTCCTCAAGAAAATGGTATTCTTGAACGGAAGAACTGAAGTGTGATCGAGATGGCGCGCACCATGATGGAGCACCGACAGACCCCTCAGTTTCTGTGGGCCGAGGCTGTGGCTACCGCAGTCCACATCCTTAACCGATCCCCGACTTCGGCCGTTGATGGGATGACACCTTTTGAGGCTTACTTTGGGACTAAGCCCAATGTTTCTTATTTGAGGGTTTTTGGGTGTGATGCCTATGTTCACATTCCCAAGACTCATCGTGTTAAATTTGAAGCGGCTTCTTGAAGACAGGTGTTTGTTGGCTATAGCTCTCAGTCCCAAGGCTATCGTTTGTATGATCCTATCAAGCGGGATGTGTACACCAGTCGAGATGTGCGGTTCGTGGAGGTTCCGGCCATAGCAGCGGGTGAGGAGCATTCCGTTCTTGGAGATCCAGGGGAGAGTTGGGCTCCCGAGACAGTTCCTTTGGAGCTAGCGCCTTTTGATTCCGATTCTGTTTCCGATACAGAGTCTACTGTTCCACCGGTCACCCCCGAGAGTTACTACCGGTGGATATCCCAGAGTCTGCAGAGCTGATGGAGAGCAACGAGGAGAGGTCCGGCCTCCTCCTCCTTGGGCCCGTGACACACTCCGAGATTCAGGGATTGAGGGGGTCCCTGAGGAGTGGGGACCGCAGGATGGTCCACGGCGGTCATGGAGGCACCAGGCACATTCTACGGAGCTTGTTTGCTCTAACTATTGTGTGATGACTCGTGTTATGTAGGATCGAGAGCCCACCTCCGTGAAGGAGGCTTTACAGTCTGCACCATGGAAGAAAGCTATGGAAGCCGAGTTGGAGGCTATTGAGAGGAATGGCACTTGGTACCTCGTGCCTCGCCCCTCTCATAAGAAGGTGATTGGCGTCAAATGGGTCTTCAAGACCAAGTACCTAAGCGATGATTCTTTGGACAAGCACAAGGCTTGCCTTGTTGCTAAAGGTTTTGCACAACGCCCCGGGATTGACTGTCATGATACTTTTGCCCCCACTGCTCGTATGGCGACTATTCGAGCTGTTCTTGCCTTGGCTGGCCATAGGAGATGGCCTGTCTACCAGTTGGATGTGAAGTCGGCCTTCCTCAATGGTGATTTGAAGGAGGAGATCTATGTAGAGCAGCCTCCTGGCTTTGGATCTTCAGATGGGTAAGTCTACAGGTTAAAGAAGGCCTTGTATGGCCGCAAGTAGGCTCCACGTGCATGGAACGAGAAGACTGACTCGTTCCTTCAGTCATAGTTGGGATATCGGCGTTCCAAGGCCGATCCGCAGCTTTATGTACACACTTCCGAGGCTGGTTGTGTGCTTTTTGTGTTGTATGTTGATGATTTGATTGTCACAGGTGATCATGCACAGAAGGTCAAAGAGACGAAGGCAACTTTACATCAGACGTTCGAGATGACGGACTTGGGTCTACTCCACTTCTTCTTGGGCCATGAGATTTATGAGTCTCAGAGGGGGATTTTCATCTCTCAGTAGAGATATGTACAGGAGCTCTTGGTTTCCTTTGTGATGGAGGATTGTTGGACCATTTCTACTCCTATGGATCCGAATTGGAAGGCCACTTCACATTCAGATTCTCCCGTGGCGGATGCTTCCCGCTACTGTCAGTTGATTGGATCATTGATTTGGCTCCTCAACACTCGTGTTGATCTTTGTTTTGCTGTAGGTCTCTTGGCGGGGTTCATGACTGAACCTCAGACGGTGCATTGGCAGGCTGCTCAGAGGATACTTCGGTATTTGAGGGGGACCTCTGACTGAGGGATTCATTATCCAGCAGACACAGGTGGTTCGGATATTGTACTTGCAGGTTGGAGCGACTCGGATTGGGCTGGCAATGTGGACCACAGGCGGTCTACTACAGGCTACTGTTTTACCTTGGGTGCAGGTGTTATCTCATGGAGTAGCAAGAAGCAGCCCACAGTAGCCCTTTCGTCTACTGAGGCGGAGTATCGGGCCGCGTCTTCCACCACATGTGAGGCTATGTGGCTTCGGAGATTGTTGGAGGAGCTTGGCTGCCCCCAGACTCGTCCTACTTTTTTGCGATGCGACAATGAGAGTTGCATTGCCTTGGCACGGAATCCTGTTTTCCATGCCCGGACGAAGCACATAGAGATCCAGTACCACTTCATCAGGGAGAAGCTTCTGGATGAGACCATAGCTGTGGAGTACTGCAAGACGGAGGACAATCTTGCAGATTTGTTTACGAAGTCGCTTCCCCAGGCGTTACTTCGGAGACATGCCAGATCCCTCAGGCTTTTGCCCCGTCCAAGCTCTGAGAGGGGGTATTAGCGATTGTCATCCCCTGGCCGTGCCACGTCAGCTGCCACGTGGCAGTCTGGTCAGACTGTACAAGTCGGACTGTACTAGTCGGCTGCATTTAAAGCAGCCGACATGTCATATTTTTCGCATTATTTCAGGCTATTTATAGCCGACGTTCTGCACATTGTTCCACTCTTCTGTTTGCAGATTTCAGGCTGGAGATTTGTGCAGACTGCAGCGTATTTCGAGGTGGACAGCAGGTTGCATCGTCGAGGTGGAGACACGCAGTCTTGCGCATTGCACCCGTGTATATATCTGCATATCTTTGTATACAGCACACCTTATACAGCAGATCTTCATCTTCCACTCTCTCTCTCTCTCTCTCTCTCTCTCTCTCTCTCTCTGTGCTCACTCTCTCTCTCAGTCTTGGTCCCACGCTTCCGCCATCGCTGCACTCTGACATAGTGTCGGTGAAAGTGGATAGCCTTATTTCACCCCCATGGTTTTATTGACTGTATCTAAGATGCCCTAAGGTGTTCGTACTCTGCTAGTCACTATCTCATACAAGGCAGAGATACTCCATTGTATCTCAATGGGCACATTGATGTCTTGCATTTTTCCCATGAGTCTAGCACGGGGCACTGTGTCAAAGACCTCACGAAAGTCTACAAAACAGTAGTAGATCTTTTTCTTGAATGCCTTGTCTTCTTTGATGATTGCCCTCAATGTAAAGATATAGCTAGAGCTGGCCTTTTGATCTTAGGCCATGCATCTCAGCCCATTCACTGAATGCTTGTTCGGCAATAGAGCCATATATTTTTGCTAGCATGTATCCAATCATGATAGTTCAATAGTTACGAAGTAGCACGGGATTTCCACTCTTAAAGAGTGGCACAATAGTATGGTCTAACTAATTGGTTGGAAATTCCTCATAGATTGCCCTCTTAAAGATGTGAGCCAGTGCTGGTGCCAAGATATCACAAGCATGTGTGAAGTGTTCCGCTACTAACCACCATGATCTTGGGCTTTTCCATTTTTCAGTTTCCATCGGTCTGGTTAGTTCTTTTATCAGCTTTTCAGTGTGTTAGAGCACGTATCATTTCGATTACGTGAAAGCTACTTATGGAGCCTGGATCCATATGCAATTCGAGAGCAAGCAACAAAGAAAGATAGAGATCCCCGGAAAGGCTCGGCTTCAAAAACATACATGCAGCTTACGCTTGTTTTAGCTTGGTTTAGCCTTTGGGGTTGTAATATGGAGGCATCCATAATATCACAATATAGATAGTGCATTTGTTCCTTTATTAGCCTTTCATGTCATTTGCAATTTGCTAGTCTTGATGTTGAGGGGAGTGGCATATGCTCTTGGCCAGGAACATCATAAAGTGCGGAGGCATATTCATGCCAATCATCCGGTCTAATAATTTGTATAGGTGGCTGGTTCTCATGCATCCTTTTTCAATGTCCTGTTGCAAGAACATGGAATATATTTTTGTTTCTAGTCTGGTCAGGAATTTCTACTTCTTTTTGCATAACATTTGTCTGAAGAGTGTCTGAGCATGCTTGTGTGAACATATGCCAAATGCCACCTCTCACTGAAAATGTGCTAGTGTCTCTGCACTCATCATCATACCAACCATTCTATGGGGCATTAGCATAGGCCCCTTTACCCCCAGTAACCTCCCACTTAAAGGTGAATGTGCCTCGAGTGAAGAGGGAATTAAAAAAAAAGTGACAAATTACAATGTGTACATAGAGTATGATAGGACAGGAATAGAGGTCATCAACTTCCTAAGGAAGGCAAAACGCTCTACAGAGAGACTTTTCATAAGCAGATCTGCAGGATTTTGGTCAGTTGAGACCTTGACAAGGTCAATAGACTTGTCCTCAATGACCTCTCTGATAAAGTGGTACCACACCTGCGTATCTCATAGTGGAGCGTGTTGGAAAGTATAGGTTGCTGAAGTATGTATTATCTTGTCCAACTGTCCTGTAAACTCATCCAGAGAAGCTTGTGTGTCTAGCTTTCTCAATGCATCTCACACAACAGTGGTGTATATGTGTGAGGTCGCTTCCACAAAATTGTAGCATGGTAATTTTGGTATGTGTGACTGTGCCTCATGTATATGCCCATATTACATTGTGAATGCTACTAACCCAATTGGTTTGTTTGAGATTTCAAAGCTTCTTATGTCAGGTAGCAAGTTGGGTGATCCATTCAAGTAGTCCACTATGCTTGACCCTTTCTTGTTATTTGAGCATGTGAAACCATTATATCCTAGCCACTGTGGTAGTCCACTAAGGATGGCCAAACCATGTGCACTTCCAATGCCAATGTGTTTCATGTTCTGTTCTGTCTCTATCTTGGGTTGAGTTGCCTAATTTCACTTCATCTAATGCAATATCTTTAAACATCTCATTGCTAGTTCCAAAGAAAGCAAATGGGTTGCTTCATGTGTGTGCATTTAAGTCTTTTGCTAGTAAAACATCCCCAATGCTCATAAATCTTATTATGTCCTCATATAGCGGTGTATACAGGGATGCCTCTTTAGGGGCAAACTTAGAGTATGTAGGTGGAAAGTAGCATATGGCAATATATATGTCTCGAGTTCTATTTGTACATAACCTGATCCACATGTATATTGCCTCTGCATCTCTATGTACCACTTGGACTGTCTCTTAGAGCTCTTTTCTTAATAGAGTTGTCACACCTCTTGATCCCCTTGTCCCTCCAGGCCTCCTAGGCTGAGGGTGGTATATGCTTTCCCATCTATATCCCTATACATCAAGTAGATGGTAGTCTTTACATTGGTGTGTCTCTGTATACATAGCAATGTCTATCCTTTTGAAAGTATCCTCAAAATAACGTGCATTTGTCTCAAGAAAGCCATTGCAATTCCATAGTGTGAACTTCAGGGTCTTATATGCTACACACTGTCATGCTATCCTTTTCTTTGCGATGATGATTCCATAGTGTGAACTTTAGGGTCTCATCGGCCGTGCACCGTCATGTTGTTCTTTTCTCTATGATGATGATTCCTTGCACTACTCAATATCGTTGTAAGTGTGAGGATGTTGTAGGTACAAGTGCTAAGGGTGAGCTCACACCCGAGTACATTTAAAGGCACGAGGGCCTTTATTTCCAACAACCTCCCACCTAAAGGCAATGTGCCTTAAGAGGAGGAAAGAATCAGCTAAGTCTAGGTATATACAAAGCTGAAATATATATATCTATCCAACTCCCATCATCTGTCGGCAATGAGCAAACCGCTCTACTGTAAGACCTTTCATGAGAAGGTCTGCAGGATTATCATATGTATGCACTTTGACAAGCTCAATGCTCTTGCTGTCAAGTACATCTCTAATGAAGTGGTACTTCACATGTATGTGCTTTGTCTTTGCATAAAAGACAGGATTCGATGCTAGCATGATAGCACTCTGATTGTCACAATGGAGAATATGTAACTCTGTGATGCCAAGCTCTCCCACCAGACGTGAAAGCCATAAAGCCTCCTTGCATGCCTCGGTGGCAGCCACATACTCTGCCTTCGTAGTAGACAATGCAACACACTTTTGTAGCCTGGAGATACCTCAAAAGTAAACTCACTTTTGTAGTAAACGCATACCCAGAATTGGACTTCATGCAATCTGCATGACCAGCATAGTCTGCATTCGTAAAGCCAACAACAGATGCCTTCTGTGTCCCAAAGCAGATGCACAACTCCTTTGTGCCTTTGAGGTATCTCATAATACCTTTCACTGCATCCCAATGCTTCTTGCCAGGGGTTGCCATGTATCTGCTAACCACTCCCACTTCAAAGGCAATGTCAGGACGTGTAGCAACCATAGCACACATCAAACTGCCAATAGCTGAAGCATATGGTATCTTGGCCATTTCAGCCTTCTCATCATCAGATGTACGGCACCGAGTTTCACATCTGGAGGCAATGGAACCCCAATTGTTTTTCCCCCTCCATATTGAAACGCTGCAAAACCTTGGAGATATACTCCTGCTGAGATAGAGAGAGTAAGCCTTTTGATCTATCTCTGAGTATTTGCATACGAAGAATGTGATTTGCATCACCAAGATCCTTCATGTCAAAGCTGCCATAAAGACTTTGCTTCAGTGAGTCCAAGGCATGAGTATCCCTGCCAACAATTAGCATGCCATCAACATACAAAACCAAGATAATCAGGCTGTCTGCCTTCTTGGTGTATAAGCAGTGATCCACTTGACTTCTATGAAAGCCTTGAGACTGCACAAATGTATCAAACTTATGATACCATTCACTTCGTGCTTGTTTTAGTCCATAGAAACTCCTTTTGAGTTTACGTACCATCTTTTCTTTCCCTTTTTCAACAAACCTTCAGGCTGCTGCATATATATGTCTTCATGTAGATCATGATGTAAGAATGCAGTCTTTACATCCATTTATATGAGCTCCATATTTTCAGCTGCAACCAAGCCCAAAATGGTTCTTAATGTAGTCATCTTGACTAGAGGAGAGAAAATCTCATCAAAGTCAATTCCATGTTCTTGCTTGTATCCCTTTGCAACCAATCTTGCTTTGTATTTTGGTGAGGAACCAGAAGTGACCTTCATCTTGTAAACCCATTTGCATGGAAGTGGTTTCTATCCTTCAGGCAACTGCACCAAGTCCCAAGTGCTATTTTTCTCAAGAGATTCCATTTTTGACAACATGGCTTTATACCATTTCTCGCTGTCCTGTCTGTCCATTACTTCCTTGAAGCAAGACGGTTCACTACAATTTGTCAACATGACATAATCAGTCACATTGTTTGCACCAGGAATGAATCTATCAGGTTGTGTAGGAGCCCTAGACGATCTTCTAATCCAATGATCATAATTTACTGGTAGTTGAGCATTTTCAGCTTGTTATCCTGACATTTCAGCCTGCAAATCAGCCTTAACAGCGTGCTGTCCTGGCTGTTCCTGCACATGTAGTGGCTCATTATCATGGGCAATAGCTGGCTGATCATTTCCAGCATTATTTTTTGCATTTACACGTTTATTTGCAGCTGGTATTTGCTGCTATACAACGGGGACATTTTGTTGTCCAAAAGGTATTTCTTCTCGGAATACAACCCTACGTACCTCCTTAGTTCTTTCGGGCTGTTTATGCATGCGATCTTCCGAGAAGATAACATCATTGTTGTGTACTACTTTCCTTTTCTCGGGATCCCATAATCTATACTCCATTTCACCCTCGTCACCATATCCTAAGAAAATGCATTTACAGGACTATGGCTCAAGTTTGCATTAGACCCAATGTTTCCCAGTTATCTCATTAATAAAAAGAGATATGTATTGCTAAATGATATTCAACACCTTTTTTATGTTAGAGAAGATTATTGCTAGGCAATCCTTGTTGCATAGGGTCAAAATGATAAGAATTTTATAGGTTATGAAGAGGAATTGCTGGCAACTCTTGATGTTGAGGGGGAGAATTTTCAAGATAGTTTTGTTGCTTTGCATTAGTTTTTTGATCCCCCCCCTTCCCAACCCTCCCCCCCCCCACGCAAAAAAAAAAAAAAAGAGTCAAGTAACCCCAAACAAGGGAGGTGGGGTAGTGGCAACTAGAATTAGGGTAGTGGCAAGGCTAGATCCAGCCAGCCACCATCACAACCAGTATTGTTTTTAACTCCAGAGGGCATTCTAACTAGCTTCTTGGATATGAGACTCATCTCGTCTTCGTGGAGACATAAGAGGCTTCGAGCTTTGTCCATATTTGCAAGTTACCTAATGATGAGGCAACCACAGATACCTACTCTATTCGAATGAGCACATGATTTCTTGTTTGGATTGTGGATAGTGGAGTCACCCATAATATGATCTCTATCCAAGACATTTTCGTTCCCCAAGCGGTTGGAATTGGGAATGTTTGATGTGAAAAGAACTCAGTCAAGATCCATGGTCTAGGTTGCGTCAAGTTTTATAATGAAAAGGGCCAATATCTTGCTTTGTTGGACAATGTATATTATATCCCCTAACTTAGGGTAAACCTTTTGTCCATTCAGTAGGTTTGTCAGTTGGGGTGAGAAATCTTCTTAATTGCGACCATAGTGAATGTCATAGACTCTTAAATTAGTTTAGTGATTGCTCTCGGCGAGAGCCACCACACGGGAGTCTTTGAACAATGAGCACCTTTGGCATTATCGGTTTGAACACCTTTGGCATGGCTCACTGTATGAGTTGTCACTTGTTAGATGGTCGAGGACTTCTACAATAAAAATAGTCTAGGGATGTTTGTCTAGCTTTTTAGCTAGGGAAACACCTTGGATTCCATTTCCTCAGCAGACTATTGGGAATAAAGGGCTACCATGCCTTCTATATGTGCACGGGTTTGAATGTACCCTTAGCACTTGTACTTTATATATATCTATCTCAAAAACCTAAAAGAGATATACTCGATTGGGTCCACATATCATGCATCTCTCTCACTCTCTATTGTCTATTGCTGCTTACGTTTTTCTCTCTCTGCCATTGCCATCATTGGCCACCGCATGTGCATTGCGCATTTGACACTTTAAACTCGTATAAGAACGTCGATCATTGTGATTGCACTTCTCGGAGTTTGCTCGAGCTATGCCGACTCATCCCACGCAAGAGAGGAGCAAGTCACCTTTAATTCTGATCAATCTTTAGGTCATGCGGAACACGTAGACTACGTGTAGGTCTCAAATGCAAGTTGCAAGTGGTGCAAGGTGCTAGTCGCAAGTTGCAGTTAATCAGAAGTCAACACAGGTCCGTAGTCACATGTGGCACTTCAGTGGCAGTTCCGAAGCTAGACGATAGTCATGCGCAGCATCCCGACAGTCCACGTTTTTTTTGTCTTGAAAAGAATCATGTTGTCTTTTTCAAAAGATTCATCCTTTGGTAAATTTTGCAGTTGTCATACTCATGTAAGCACATATTGACAAATCTTTGAGATTGTGTATGCATTTACTCTCGAAATTTGGGGCTTCTGACGTATGCTTAGAGATTTTACTTAGCTAAGTAAAATTTGTAAAATATGCACACATTCGGGTCTCAAAAATTGGGGCTTTTCATGTATTTGTGAAAATTGCACAATCACAAGTACAATTTCCTAAAATTTTGACACATTGGACCTTGCACAACTTGAGGCTTTTGCAAAATTTGCAAATTCGGGTCAAGTTTTGTCCTCATATGTACTTGTAGTGCA
Source organism: Lygodium microphyllum (assembly GCF_053477565.2). Taxonomy (NCBI): domain Eukaryota; kingdom Viridiplantae; phylum Streptophyta; class Polypodiopsida; order Schizaeales; family Lygodiaceae; genus Lygodium; species Lygodium microphyllum. Next base: position 104,847,381 of record NC_141149.1, on the reverse strand, counting down.
ATTTCAATGCAAATTGAGCACATTGGACCTCTTTTGCCCTTGCCCTTTTCTTTCTTCCACTTAAAGCAATCCCTCTTGAAGTACTTGTTCTTGCCACAATGACGACACTATGTTTTTTCCACGAGGCTTGCTGCGTGCTTTGTTTTTAGACTTGCCCTTTTGTTGGGATGTGCCTCTAGTATACAGTGCGTTGGAAGACTTGCTTGCTGAATTATTTTGTCTATTTAGCTCTTCCATAAGTAAAGAGCTCTCCACATCAGAATATAACATCATGGCATTGGAGTTACTCATTGCTGTTCTAAAGTGCCCCAACTTTCAGGCAAAGTGAATAGCAAAAATGTTGCCTTGAACTAGTCATCAATGTTGAACTCCAAAGCAATCAGCTGCCTGAAAATAGAGTTAAACTGATTCAAACGTACAAACATGGCTATACCTTCCTTCATATGAAGGTCCATTAGTTTTTTCAACCAATAAGCCTTGCTTGTTGCACTTTTCTGAGCATACAACTCCTGAAGTCTTTGCCTCATATCATAAGCAAATTTCAATTTCTCTATGTGGAATGGCAAAGTGTTTGACACTGGAAGCACTATGGTAGAGCGTGCAAGCTCATCTAACTCATCCCACTCATCTTGATCCATGGTTGCTGATTTTACTCCTTTTGGCTTTATGGGCTTTACGTGTTTCTTTTGCACCAAGATATTATAGCACTACTTTTGCCATATAGAGCTTCTTAATGTGCAAAAGATTGCTGCTACCACTATTGTCAGCCATGATTTACAGTCCAAAAGTGACTCAAAAGTCAACAAATGTAAGCCCAACTGTCACACAAATGACCAAGGTACAAAACAAGTACCAACCAGCAATGAAAAACCAAGTAATTGCGGAAATTTCAAATCTGCAAATCAATTCTCAAAGGTATTGAATGCGTGCTGCAGCACACCACAAGCAATTGCAGCCATGTCACGGGCTAGTAAATCAATTTCATGAGAAGACCCTAAATTTTAGCTGCAATTTTTGCTTTAAATGCATCCACGAGCTGAAATTTGACTCACCAATCAAAAGCCCCAAAATTTCTCTATTCAAACTGCTCAAATTACATCAAACATAACTCCCTAGTGGATTGCACAAGCCAATTTAGCCAAAATTTCACAAATTTTGCAAAAGCCCCAAATTCGTCCAAGGTCCAACTTGCTCAATTTGCATTCAAGGACCCAATTTGATCCAAGTTTTGTAAATTTTGCAAAGGCCTCAAATTGTGTTGGGTCCAATGTGTCAAAATTTCCAAAAATTATATGTGTCCCATTGCAAGTTTTGCAATTACATAAAAAGCCCCGATTTTTGAGATGTGAGAGTGTGCAAGAGCCCTTTTTTTAAAAATGATTTCTAAAAAAAAAACGCTTGTTGATAGGTCGAACTACACGCGACTTGCGTTAGCTTGTCGACGATTGCTCGTTGACTATCACTTGAACCGGAGCCGCTTGCGTGCTTGTCGCTTGCCACCTGCTTGCCTACCTGTTGCATGCTACCTGCGTTGTCATGGGTTGCTTGCCTACTTGCCGTGACGTGCCTGACGTGACGTGTTTGATACCTACCTGTCGTGGGCTGCATATTGACTGTTGATTGCTTGCGCCTAATTGCTGGACAGTCTTGTGACCTAACTTAGATTGCCGACTTGTTGTGTCACAACTCAGACAATCTCCGGAAATGCAGTTGAGATGGCCTTCAGCTCTAATATGAGTTTGTGGTGGCCGATGCACAGTGAAGGTTTGATATTTGGCAATGGCAATGGCGGAGAGAGAGAGAGAGAGAGAGAGAGAGAGAGAGAGAGAGAGAGAGAGAGAGAGAGATCTACGGGTGTAGTGAGCTTACCTTGATGCCGAAATGAGTTGCCTCCTCTCTCGTGCACTTCGGTAGCTCCACAATCCAAGTGCAAGCTTCATCCTCAAGCTCCACGCTCCAAGCTTCATAGCCATGAGCAAGATAAGATAAGAGAAGAGAAGAGAAGAGAAGAGAAGAAGAGAGGGGAAGATGGAGAGCTTATCCTCCCCGGTCCCTCACCCTCACACACTCACTCCCTCACACTCTCACACTCCCTCTCTCAAGCACAAGCTCAAGCAAGCAAGCAAGAAGAAGAAGAAGAAGAAGAGAGCCACTTTTGGCCACACACAAGAATGAGCTTCTCATTCACTTTTCAACTTTATATACAAAACCCTAAATTCCTTTTGAGCGGTCATCCCCTTATTCCCTTTTTTACATGGCCGGCCATGGCCTAGGCCCTTTTTTGTAGCTCTTTTAGGTTTTTTGTGATTGTTATATGTAAAGTGCAAGTGCTAAAGGTGTGTTTACACCTGAGCAAGTGTAAAAGGCACGGTAGCCCTTTATCCCCAACATAAGAGACAGTAATATGTAGATAGACATTTTGCAAAATAACACTTGCTAGCCTATTTGCGGGCTCACCATAACAACAAAATCTTTGCCAATAAACTCCACTCCATCTGCCTACTTGTGGCAACAAGTGTATCAGCTGATTTTCCTATTCTTGCAGCATCATGAGATGAAATGAAGTACGTCTCACCTCAAGAGTAAGCAACCACTACATGGATAGACCTTTTGCACGAGCCACTCCATTCATCTACAATGAGTGATTCACCATTCTTTTGCGATACATGTTCTTTTTTCCTAGTTGCTTGCTCCATCACCTGTCTTTCCCTTTTAAGCAATGTGGTACGCAAGGTCTTTGATGAAGGAAGAGTATAAGTTGGGCCATACTCCCAATCTTTGTGCACATTGCTTTAAAATATTTTGACCTCGCAACATTCAATGCAACGTGATTATGAAAAAAGAACTGTGCAACGGCAACATCAACTTCCTTTTTTCTTTGTGGATTCGGAACAACCTCAAGAGTGCACTGTTGCCTAGGAGGATCAAACAATGCTTACTCAACAAATGCTCCTATTTCAAATGCATCTTGAATAGAAGATGTGTGACTAGCATAAGTACTAGATGGTGCATGAGATACCTGAGAGGTCGATTTTGTCACAAATGCAGTAGGGTCAATGGTCGGCAGATGTGGTGCTCTTCTTGCTGAAGACGAGGCCTGTAGCTCTGCATTCTTCTCTGTGAACTCTCTTCTCTTCTCGGGAGTCATGTTGGGGTAATATTGCACTTCTTAGCCTTTAATGCGCAAGAAGTAAGCTCTAACTTTGCTTGTCCTACTTTTGCGACGATACGGGCACAACTTATACGTCCATGCATGAGATCCTTCTCCACTTCTTGGGTGCTCAGCATGCACTTTATCCCACCAAGAACATGCATTGGTCCTCCTATTTCTTCCGCCATGATGATTGCCTTGGCAGGAGTGGTTACCCTGTGCTTGGGATATTGATGCCATGGGATGATGAGGAAGATTGAAACGAGAGAGAGAGAGAGAGAGAGAGAGAGAGAGAGAGAGAGAGAGAGAGAGAGAGAGAGAGCTTATAGCTGGTTGATTCAATGGTGATTGATAGGTCCCAGGTTGTAGGATTCAAAAAGCATGAAGGGTTGGGTAGGCAACGTTTTTTGTTCAACGCAAACTTGAAACTGTTAGGTGCACGTTTCTTGACTGAACTGGTTGTTGCTTATTCCGTGTTTATCTATTCAGGATTCGTGACCTTGGCAAGAGTTGGATCTTATGTCTAAAGATTAAACAAATATATTAATTGTTAGTATTCTGGAGTCAGTTGCCAGTTCTCGTCTGTCACTTCTTGCGCCCCCAATATGATAGGTCCATCCCATGATGTGTCCCTATTCGTCACTTTGTGACACAAGAAAATGTGATGTCACATGCAAATGTGACGCATCTTGTCACGTTTCCGTCTTGGGGAGGATGTCGCGGCACCTCATAGGCTTGTCTTGCCCATTCCTTGTGGCTATTGTAAAAGATGAAGAAGGAGCATTCATCAATGAATCTTGCAACTTTTGCTTACCTTTTATTGAGTTCAAATGAAAAATTCTATCCTCTTCAGGGCTTATGAACCAATATTTGGTATGAAGAGTTCCTTTATCTTTAGCATTGCCAATATCTTGCAGAAAAAAAGAAGCAAATTCAAAAGATTGAGAAGTATTGGTATGCGTATCTGACATAGGACTGAATGAAGGTGGAGAAGTGTATGGAAAAGATGAAAGAGGTACAGATATGGAGATGATTGGGGTAGAGAGGAAAATGGTTTGTACTCCATGCTAGTTTTCATGTTAGGGTGATCACAGTCCTTTGTGGAGATTTCATCCTTGTTGCATTTTTAATCCCAAATTCGTAAGGGATGTTATAACAACGCTACTTGTCGGTGTCATTCAGCTTTATTAAGTTGGCACTCACACACACTTAATTTTCCTCAAAGGTCCTCATGTGCAGCCAATAGAAGTACGAGTTGAGCAAGGCCAAACTTCAAATTTCACCATCTCTCTTGATAGCAAGCTTTTGGGCATTTGGACCAATCATTAGACCGATGCACCAAATCTAAAAGGGAAACTTCAATTTGTTGTTGAACTCAATACATGAGGATGAGATCGTATTCGGCTCCTAAGGTCTCATATAGTCTATGGACTCCATGGTAGTCTGATGTCGGAAGTAGGAGCAAGCTGAGGCTCACTCATCTTGTGTCTCTGTACTCGGCTCGGGAGCATCATGTTGATGTGATGATGATGTGTTTGAAGTCATCTGGCCCTCCTGTTGTTCTTGCTTCTTATGAAGGGCTTTCACATCAAAGGCCGAGGTTTTGCCAAAGAGAACCTTGCTTTGATACATGTGAAGAAATACCCGAATGTAGAAACATAAATGAAATTCTAGGACAAAGCATAAACTCAACAGAACACAATTAGGGTTAGGGTAACTCAGAGACAATGAACACAATGAAGGTCTGAATAAAAGAATGAATATTGAATATACAATGCCCATGTAGCAAACAAACCGTGTAGAGAATGAAAACTATACCCCGAACTTTCATGTCCTGAGGATTGAGTGTCAGATGCATATAGGAGAGAGAAAAACTGCAAACACAGATTCAGCTGATGATGTTCAGCAGCTTGTATGGCAGTGTGCAGATAAACTCAGATCAGAGTGATGACGTGGCAGCCTGCAGCAGCAAACACAGGCTTCCTGCAGTCATCTGGGTTAGGCGGCAGCCAGCAGTCACAAACGCAATAGTGGAGTGCCATGTGCCAGCTGGCTACAGCAGATAGATGGAAAGCAACAACAGCTGGGTCTGGACAGCTGCTATCGGTGGTGTGGGCTGCGTGATGAAGGCTGGAAACAGGCCGTGGATGGATGCAGACAATGTTGGGCGGCCTTGGCTGAGATGTCCTCTGTGAAAGGGGTGTGGTTAGTGAAGCTAGAAGGCTTGAAACTTGCAAAAACGAGATTGGTTTGAATGGAGGGCAGCCTACCTATTTATAGAAAGTTTCGGGACCTTGCACTATTTTAAACTCTCTTGAACTGTGCATCATTTCAGGGTTTTCATTAAGTTTAGCTTTTTTGGGGCTGTTTAAAAGGCTAATTCAGCATGTAATACTTATTTTACCTCAACACAACGCTCAATCTCCTCTGTGAGCACAAATCATGTAGAGCATGGAGATGTTGCTATACACCCTCTTGTGACTCAGAGACCAATACATATCATCAGCATCAATATAATAGAGATCAATATACCAGCTATCATGCTATGTCTACCACAACATTGCCACCTTGTGTGATGTGCTCCTCTATTTGGTGGGTATAGAGTCCAAAGGATGGATGTGAGAGAGGACAGCCCTACTTCATGTGATAGTGCTAGAGACCATATTTGAAAGTCCTATGCATTTGACTTGACTCATCACCTTCTCATATAGAGGATAGATGCTCCAAATCATATCTGGTGGAATCCCAAGTGTATACAAGCTATTTAGTAATCTATCTTTTGGAACTATATCAAATGCTTTGCTGAAAGATTGAAATCCACAAGCAATAGTAGTCTCTTCTTCCTAGCTTTTGCTTGCTTGCTTGATCATGCATCTCAAGGTGAGGATGTGATCTAGTGTAGAGAACCCTTGTTTGAATCTAGCTTTTCTTGAAGCTCTCAACCCCCCTCTCTCTGCTTAGGCTCTCAACTTTACCTCCATCACTGCTCTACAGATCTTGGCCAGTGTTTGGCCAACCATAATGGTCTTATAGTTTCTTGGATCTAGAGGGTCTCCAGATTTGTGGATAGGCGATGTGGTGTGCATGATCCACTCTTTTGGGAAGCCCTCCGCTAATGCCCTATTAGATATAGATGTGAGGCAAGGGGCCAAAACATCTAGTGTGTAAATAAAGTGCTCACTCTTTATACTTGTATGATCTATCCATTGTCCATGCTATAGATGCTTTATGTCCTTCCTCACCATATCCTATGTGAAGAAGGTGGATGTGGTTGGGCAAGGCATATCCCGTCTTGTAGATCTTGTTGAATGCATATCTGGTCTTGTAGATCCTACTTGATAAGTATTGCTAGTCCTGCTGATTGGTCTGTGGTGCCTTGGTGTCTCATGCTGTATCTATAGGCTAACTCTCAAGTGTATCCTTGGAAGTTTGAACTCTAGGTAGGTCCCTCTCTAGACTCTTGTGGGTCTTTGTTATCATGATTATTTCTTGATACTCCGTCACCTCCTCTAGTCTCCCTATATATGTTTAGAGTGAGCTGTTACAATTCCACATTGTCATCTATAGCTCTACAATATCTATCTCATAGGCCACAAGTCCCTTTTCAATTGCCTTGCCATCACATTGTCATCTATAGCTCTACAACATCTATCTCATAGGCCAAAAGTCTCTATTCAAATGCCTTGCCATCAATGGTTACTCAACCACTTTTTCTGGCTTTAAGTATCCTAGACATATTGATAATTGGCCTGACAGTGCCTCACTTGCATTTTAGTAAGGTCATCATCTAATATAGATAGGATCTAGGACCTAGAAGTCCTCATAGGATAACCTTCTTCGTCGTGAAGGGCATTTTGTCCACCTCATATTAGAATCATACTAGAGTGTGCATTTTTTTGTGTATTTTTCCCTATCCTCCAAGCTTTGGCAAAAGGAAGGGGATCCTCCTCTTTGTACTTGAGCTGCATACATTGGGCCTTACCATCTTCTTTGGGTGAAGAGCCCGCCTCTACAGGTAATGCCATTGACTCTCACATTTAGGCATCTTGGTTGTCTCTCCCTTTCTTCCTCGAGAAAGGCATTGCTAATATGGCATTCCTCCTGATGGCTGTCTTTTTCACAGCCAATGACCAATCCCAATGCAGGCCATGTAGGTGATACAGGCCAGTCTTGAGGGCAGGTGGTGGGTGAGGAGACAGGAAGTGAAGGACAAGAGGCAGAGAAGGCAGGGATAAACGGGAAGGTGGTAGCGGGTCTTTTTTGTTTGTTTTGGGGGGTGGAGGGGAGGCTGAGAGGTAGGGCGGGATGGCATAGAACTAGGTAGGGCAGTATTAACTTAATGCGCTTGGATGGTCAGATGAAGCTTTAATAGTCAATAGTTTACTTGTCATATAGCATTGCACAGTGCTGTTCAATTTGGCTGTTAATAGAGAGGAGTATTGTCACAGATTTTGTCACAGGTTGTTTGCTGCCACAATGCTCTCTCTTTATGTTGGCTGGGGTGGGGTTCCACAGAGGAAGTGTATCCTAATGTGCACTATCCATTTTAGTGAGATCAAAACTCTTTTCTGCTCTTGTAATATTTCGGAATTGCATCTGCTTGCAAACTATCTGCAAAAAGGCATTTTCTTAACTGCATCAGGTTGAACTGCACTCTGGGGCAAGAAATTTGACATCTTCATCGTCTCTTACTTTTACTGGGGCTTCTGATTGAGCATACGATTTGTTTTCATAATTTCACTAGTCCCCTTGAATTGTTGCAGCCTATTTTACAACATAAACACAGGAATGGTGGAAGATCCAACTGGAAGAGGTATGTACTTTAACATTTGTACATATAGCTAAAGAATGCATGCATTTTATTCTTACTTCAAATTGCTATGCAGGTTGTAGTCAATTTACCTTGTGTCTTATGTTTCAGGCTTGCCTGATTTGAAGGCTGGAATTGTTGCAACTCCTTTACCAGCAAAGAGTACTTTTATGGATGACCCATTGCGTGTTTTGAGGGCACTGCGTTTCGGTGCGTCAGTTTTTTGAGATAATGACTAAACCAATTTTTGTTAGAAGATCAAACCTCTCTGACTAGGAGAATTATAAGGCTTATTAAGTAATAAAGTATAAAATTTGGACTTGTTGACTTTTTGGAAGGGTCAATCGGAAAGAAAGCAATGATGTTTTACTTGGAAATAATTATTATCAAATGTTAGCTCTATTTTGCCGTCTTCACCCTCCACAGAATTGCAGCCGTTTAGCATATGTATCTTGATCTCCTTCATGTGCAGACATGTCTCTTTTGAGAGTGTGCAGCAGAAAAGAACAAGGACTCCGAGTTAGAAGAGAAGATGGCAACAAGGGAAACACAGTAGGATTGAAGGAAGAAAACTGACTGAAATGGAAGGTACAAGGCTGCAATCTGTCAGCCCCCACATGCAGCACAGAACGCATATATGGAAGCCTTGGGATGAGTCACAAGATGACTAGAGAAAGTTGAAACCCTAAAATGAGCCACCAAGCTGCCCTTGTCACATGCCCAATTGAAGGCGGAAACATGTTGCCTAATGCCCATGATACATTCTAAACTAACTAACTAATTAACTAACTTTCTCTCTCATCAATACAATAAATATACAATGATTAGTGTATCACCACCATTTCCCTTACCACTATGGGTGATTAGGATCGCCACCATGTCCCATACAATAACAATGATCTACCAAAGCTATAACATCATAATATATACAAACAATGATAATCAGCTAGGACCTTGGATATCCAAGCAGTGGGTGATGAAGCCACCACAAATGTGCCTCGGAAAGACACCAATGTCAATGTCGATCGATCTCTGATCACAAAAAATGGAAATTTCTTGAATCTCGATGCTTGTCATTGATGACTTGTAAAAGCAAATTATGACCATGATCTGCCCTTTAATTGAAATGCAAAAGTGTCCCCCCATGTGAGAGCAGACTAAGAGCAACCATGTTCACTATCCAAACCTTCATGGACTTGGAACTCACGTTGGCTCTAGGATTTGAACAACCAAGCTAAGTTGTTGCATGTGGCAAGCCTCCCTTAAGAGTCCACTGCTTCTTCTCTCGAAAGGTTGCTAGTTTCTCACAACCCTTTTAGAGATGCCCCTTCTTGCCATAGAAGAAGCACTTCATCATCATCATCTTCTTCTTGCCACCCATGTGTGTAGCTGGAAATGCTGAAACATCAGGTACTAGCTTGAGACGGTAGCCTTCATAGCCTTATGACAGACTTATGCTCCAGCAACATAGATTGCATGTGAAGAAAACAGACTAAAGTCATTGAGGTTTAGGCCCTCAAGGCATTTGGCCACACCATGAAACTTAGATAGGAGCTTGCAAAGCACTGACCCCACAAGATACGCTTCATGGAGAGCAGCTTGCACTCTCTCTCCAAAGACTCAATGCAATAAGAAGGAGAGGAGTTTAGCATATTTAGAAGCCTTAAAATGTCCTCATGGAGAATTGTTTGTTTGCCTAAGCACCCTTTTACAAGAATGAAAATGATGAAAAGAGAAAGATTTAAACGCAATGATGTATACCTTGCAAGCCATGGCAGACATATTGTCAGCATCAATACTTGGGATGCATGTTGAATACATCCAAGATCCACTATATACTAGAGCTGTCCATAACTGGAGGAGTGAAAGTGCTATCTTCCCCACCGAGTATTGTGTAATGGTTTGGATCTCTATTCTATTGAACCTGATTGAGTTTGATCTAAAGTTGGCTCTAACTGAAAAACATCGAGGTAAAGCTACAACAATTGAGGATGGTCTACTAAGTCACCCTCTTCCATCCCTTTAGCATCCATTGTTGACTAATTATGGAACTTCATCAAATATCTCTTGGACACTTTACCTATAATCTTCATTTCCTTATGTGCCAAAATATACTTGGGTATCAAAATCTCATCTAGCTCCTCAATCTCAGGCTAAATAGGAAAATAGGAGGCACTTTCTGAAATTCAAAATCTTGGGTGTGTAAAATAGGAGGCACTTTCTTGTATAATGGAGCCTTACTAGTGGAACTATATTGTGTATTATTATATACAAACACAATCAAAAGTAATACTGCTCCTATTGTGTGATCTGCTATGATACATAACACCTCAAGAGATCCAAGATTGTGGGGTTTGCTTCTTCAGATTAATCATCTGTTTGTGGATGGAGGGATGAAGAAAACTTCAATGTGATATCCATATTCTCAAACAGCCCCTTCAAAAACAAACTAATCATCGTTGGGTCTAGATATTAATGATTAACTCAGATATGCCATGATACTTAGATATGTGCTACAAACACAATCATGCCATGTGATCAGCCTCAATATTTTCCTAGTCAGGAATTAAGTGCACCTAATTACTGAACATGCATACGATAGTCCAAATCTCATTATTCCTTATAGAAGTCCTCGGAAGATCAAATATAAAATCCATAGTATTGCTCTACGAGGGCTTATCAGGTATAGGCAAGGGTTGCAATAAGCCTAGCACTTGTTGTCTATCATACTTGATTTTTTGACATATAATGTATAGATGGATGAACTCCTCTACATTGTGTCTCAAAGCTAGCCAATAGAAAAGGGCTCCACTATCTTAACTGCAACATTGATACCTCTACGCTCTTTATAAGGAGGATAACGAATTTGTGTCATTATCTTTGGTCTCAATTGCCTTGTGACAAAGATTCACCCATGCATCATTAAAAAGCCATCTCTAAATCCAAAATGCTCATGTCTGTAGCCATTGCTAAGCTGATCATAAACATTATCAAAATCAGAATTAGCAGCATACAAATCCTTCATGGCATCCAAACTCAGTGTTACAAACGAGACTGACAGATGAGATCTAAGGCTTATGAGACAGTGCATTGGCCACTTCATGCTTTTTGTTGTCTATATGCATTATGTTAAAATGAAACATAGAGAGAATGAAACAACATCAGCCGACACTATATACCCCAAAAAGTGGACTTCATGCAAAAAAAACTCACTTTTCTTGTCATTTATCATCGAAGGATACTTCTATAACTCATTGAATACTTAGTCATAAAAAAAAGTTTCGAGGAATGCTCTATGTGGGTTGAAAATCTTGTCCATTGTATCATTAAGCATTGTAGGAGCATTTGTAAGTCCAAATGGCATGACAAAGAAACTCATACAATCCAGAAGATGTCTTGAAAGTTGTCTGCGGTACATCCTTTAGTCTAATGTGTATTTGATGATATCCACTTTTCAAATTAGTGAGGCTGAATATGGCTGATCCCTACAACCTATCCATGATATTATTGATCTGTGGAATAGGGAATTGATTCTCGATCAGCCCCTTTTCTAATAGCTCATAAACTTGGTTCATTATCTCCTCTTGTTGGTCTGCACTCACCCTATATGGTGGTTTGTTAGGAGGGCTACTTTCTAGGATGAAATCTATTGCATGATTCTTTGGCCTCTCAGGCGGTAGCTATTTTGGAAGTGATTGTGAGAAGCAATCAACATATAGTTTTTGGAAATGACATGGGATCTTTATTCAAGCTAGACATGTTTCCATCAGTCACATTATCATCTTTATCCTTGAGAAAACTACATCAAGCGTCAAAGCAACTAATGTTTTGGGTTCTTACTCCTTGCATTCTCTTTATTTCCAGCCTTTTCAGCTTGCTGTTTATTAGGACAGCTCCTTGCCATATACCCCTCCTGGTCACAAATGAAACATTTATTTCCAGCCGTTAATTTCTTACACTAGGCAGCACTTTTCCATGTCCTTCCTTGCTGTGCTTGCTTCTTTTGAGAACTATTTGCAGATTTTCCCTTTTTAATACCCTTGAAAGCTTGCTTTGGTCTTGTATCCTCATCACCATTGAAGTTTGAAGACTCTCCATGGAGCAAAGCATCAGCAATACATGTTGTGTCCATGAGTTGTGACATGCTGTTCATTGTGGTTTCTATGCAAAAATCCCGAATCTTATTGGGCAGCCCATAACAATACTTTTCTATTTGCTCAGAAAGAGGAATGACATGATAAGAAGTGATGGGCAGCAATGCGATGCATTGAAGTTATGCCGTGCAGTCTTACATCAACTTCAAAAGCACTTGTCAACCACGTAGAAGCAAACATTTGCTTGAACTCAACCCAAGTTGATGGTGCTTTATCTTGCATCAAAATGGTAGACCACTAGTGTAGTGCATTTCTTTTCCAAAAAGTAGTTGCTTTTCCTTCTAAAAAATTGGCTATGTCATACTCTTGAATAAAGTCAATGCTTTCAATTTGTCTTATGCCGCATTGAAGATTTCAAACATCACTCTTTTACCATCCTCATTATAGTCTTTCGCTTCACCCATCAGTGCCAAATTATTATAGACAGGTGGCTATAGAAAGAGTGCACTTGCCGTACCAATATTTTGACTAGCATTACATGGTGCATTTACATAACCAACAACTGTTCCATGAGTCCCAAATATATTGGGCTGCATAGATGCATTGCCAAACATGCTACTTTAGGCCCAAGGCATCATGCCAACATTCCTATACATTGGGTTTTTCATTCCACTTGTCATACATGGATACATTTGGCCTCGCATATCTTGCATAGGTGGCTGCATACCATATACATTTGGTCCATGCATTCCCATGGCTGAAGTATTTCGTGCCATTGCTTACAAAATTGATCCATCTCCAAAGCACCTTGGGTGACTCACCTTAGCATGCATGCCTTGCTGTCCATAATGAAATGCATTCACACTACCAAGTGGCCCTTTTATTGGCATTTGATTGCCCCATTGATTCCTGTTGTTTTTGCCCATTGTCTACATTGGGAGTATCACAAGACTGTTTTGGCTCCTCCTTTGGTACATCTTGCTGCCTTGAAGCTCTAGAAGATGACTTTCTTTTCTTGCCTTTGCTGCTCTTGAAGAATTCCAAGATTGAGTAAAATGAGTATCAGCTCTGCTGTCTTTGAACTGATAATCATATTCTTCATTTTCTTAACATCAGGAGGCCTAGGAAGACCCACATTTTGGTCTACACCAACATTATCAGCTTGTTGGCCATGTTGAATGCCTTGTCCAAGATTAGGCAATGCATTTTCCCCTTCACCTTATGGATTCTTAAATTGAGAGGCATCGGCATAATTGAACCCATCTCAATTGAATACAATTTGAGCACTCAAGCAATAATTCTGGCTCCCAAATAGGTGCCATGGGCCCACCAAATCGAGGGAGTTGATAATGTCTTGGAAATGGAACCATGAAACCAACCTATCCTTTTGAGAATGGCTAGTAAATAACTCAATCAAGTACTAATTATAGTATGCATAAAATTCACATAAATTGATGTTACCACTTAATCTTGGATATTTGACACCGTATTGACTCCAATACTTGGTGCCCTTGCAATATTTCTTTATCTTGTATTACTAGAAGATTGAAGTACATTGACACACAAGCTGATGTTCTTCAATCTTCAATACAATGGCTAGCAAGAATGGCCAATACTTCAAAAGTTCAATTTGCCCCTTGATTGTTCTACAATCTAGACACAATTGGATCTTCAATCTCTCACATGTAGGGCACAACTATACCATGTCTACCTCTCACTGTAAGTGCATGAGAAGTACAGGATATATCAACATTCTTCTTGTTCACTTCTTTAGTAAGAAAAGCACCCTCTACATTCTTAAGCTTACGACCATTGTTAGGAGAGTTTGCTCTCATAGTAGTGCAGTATGTATCCCAAGACTTCGGCAGTGTGACAAGCAAGAAAAGACACTTAATATTCTCCTCAAACTTAAGGCCTTGCAAAGTAAGCACTGAAAATGGAATGAAACTCATTTAAATGAGAAGACATAGATGTCTCTTCCTTCATATGAACGCTATGACTTTCTTGGATCAACTGCAAATTCCTTGCCTTCGACTACTACACGAAGTACAGGGTCTTCTTAGTAATTGGCACGGATCGTATGGTGATGGTGGAAACCCTACTTGTTGTAAAGAAAAATACCCTAACACAGAAACATAAACAGAAACTGTACGATTAAGCACAGACTGATAAAAAGAACACAGTTAGGGTTAGGGTTAGAGTAACTCAAAGACAATGAACACAGTGAATAAATGAAATGATATGACTACTGATAATACGATGCTCATGCAGCAAACACACTATGCAGTGAATGAATACTGAATCTCGAACTCCTGTATCTCTAGGATAAGGGCAGGGGTAATGAGTTGGAGAGTGTATCGTACTCCGAACGGATCCCGAATCGTAGCAAGGTAGCCTCTGGATGTCGAACACCAGCAAACGCAGCAGTGAGAAGCTGGATCTGATGCAGACAGCAGTAAGGAGAGAGAAAAACTAAAAATGGAGCCTGTAGGAGAGAGAAAGACTAAAAACGCAGGCAGGACAGCTTGTAGGAGAGAGAAAGACTAAAAACGGAGCTTGCAGGAGAGAGAAAGACTGAAAACGCAGGCAGGACAGCCTGTAGGAGAGAGAAAGACTAAAAACGGAGCCTGTAGGAGAGAGAAAAACTAAAAACGCAGGCGAGACAGCTTGCAGGAGAGAGATTGACTGTAGCGACTGCACACAGGAGAGAGAAAACTATCAGGGCGGCAATTAGAGCTTGCAAACGCAGCAGTTTGCTGGCGTGGCAGGCTGTACGACAGCTGTGCAGATGAACAGTAGTCAGTCGCCAAGCAGAAACAACAGCAATTACCATGTGGAGGGCTAGAAACAGGCGCCAGACTGTAGGGAACAGTGATGGACAGCAAGGGCTGAGATGTCCTCCGTGACCGGGGTGTGGGCAGCAAGCTTGTAACACTTGAAACCTACAAAAACGAGATTGTGAAATAGTGGAGAGTTGGCTGCCAATTTATAGAAAATTAGGGTTCTAGATCCTCTCCCACTTAACTTTCTCGATCTGCTCCCCGTTTTAGAAAAAATAGAGCGAGAAAAGTAGGCCAGCCTAAATTTTGATTTACCCCAAGGCGTCACACCCGAAAGCAGCCAGGGAATTGGACAAAAGGTGCACGTCGGCTGCCCAGTGGGCTACCAAGACTACAGAGGCGATGGATATCTTACCAAGGGAGCCCAAGGGATCACCCCAGAGAGATCAGGGCATCGGACCAAGGGTGCTCGTCGGCTGCCCAAGGGCCTGCCAAGGCCTACAAAGGTGGATGGAATCAACAATGAACTTGTTTGTTTTGGTTTGTTTTGTTTTGTTTTGTTTTTTTTTGTTTTTTGAAAAGTGTTTTGCAAATACATAAGTAATATAGGGGCAGCGATTGATTAAGTGACAGATAGGAAAAGATAAAGAGAGTTTTAAACCCAAGTTATTCACAAAACTAGCAAGCTAATCCCTCGCACTGACGAGGATAAGTGCCTAAGGATGAAAAAAGTGAGTGTATGTGCCAATCGTGTGTTGAATATGTGAGAGGCAAAAAAAATGGTGGGCTTAGCAAGACAAGCAAAGCAAGTAAGCAAACAAGGGTAGGGAAATTGCCTTTAGGAGAATTGCCATGTGTTATGCTACGAATATGGTGGATCCTAGAGTCGACTACTCCAAAAGACCGAAAATGGATAAATGCGCATAGATGCATGTTGACATGAACAGAATGCCAATGCATAAGGTAATGCAAAGGGAGATGCAAGATGTCATGCTCATGCAATATGCTATGCAGCGGTGCCACTGGGATAGTGCCCTCATAGGGGAAGTGTTCATTTGTCCAAGTGCCCTTTTACAATCAGGTCATCCTGATAGTGCGGATGAAGTTACAAATGCCCATAATACAATACAAAAGAATAAGTGAATGTAATGTCTAAAAAACTATAAGTATCATCATTGTCACGATCAAGAGTAGGAGCCACGCCCTCTCAAACCGGAAGGGAAAGCACCCTCTCCTCGTCAAGTTGAAGAAGTAGGGGAGGGCATATCCAGTTGATCTTGGGTAGCAAGTACTGAAGAACTGGCCGGTTGACCGCTTTGGCCAAGATATCTGCAAAATTATTTGATGAAGGCAAAAACTCTAGGCGAATAGTGCCTAGCTCAACCTGCTCTCTGGAAAAGTGAAAGTGGACTCTCACGTGCCGTGTCCGTGGTGTGATGATCAGATTGCCCGCAAGGGCAATGGTACTTTGGTTGTCGCAGTAGACAACTGTGGGAGAGTCACATGGAAAATGAAGCGCCGCCTGTAAACTCCTCAGATAGATGGCCTCAGTGATTCCATCGAAGAGAGCCCGGTACTCAGCCTCGGCCATGAAAGCCGTCACCGTCTCTTGCTTACGGTTGGACCAAGAAATGGGAGCCGTGCCCAAGGTAAAGAGGTAGCCGCCATGGAAACGCCGGGTGTCAGGATCTCTTGCCCAATCAGAATCAGTGTACCCTTGCAAACATAAACCAGAACCATATGTCAAGCAATAAGAAAAAGTACACCGCAAATAATGCAACACACAAAGACATGCAATCCAATGTGACATCCTAGGTGCTTTGAAATACTGACTGAGTATGCTAACTGAGTAAGCTAAATCAGGCCTGGTGTGAATTAACCAAAGAAGTTTTCCTACAACAGAATGATAGGTGTGTGTATCGAAGGGCTGTTCTAGGGTATCCCTCTCGTCAAAAACAACACCCCGTCTAATGATCACCTTGTTTGTCGGAAGATCGAACAAACGATAGGCTTTTGCTTTAGAGGAATATCCCACAAAAATAAGGAGATCAGCTCGGGGAGTAAGCTTACCTATCTTGCATCAGGCGTGTGTATGTACGCACGACACCCAAAGACTCTGAAATGGGAAATAACAGGCCAAGAGCCAAAAAATAGCTCATACGAGGTGTTTTGAGGAAGAGCTGCAGTCGGGCACCAGTTGAGGATATACACCGAAGTGTTAACAGCCTCGATCCAAAGGCGCTCAGGAAGCTTTGCTGTGAACAGCATAGAGGATGCCATTTCCATGATTGTGCGGTTCCTACGCTCTCTGACTCCATTCTGAGTGGGGAAGTTGGTAGAGGTGAGCTGGCGAGAAATGCCATGCTTCTGTAGAAACTCGGAAAACTCGTGGGAGATAAACTCACCATAGCTATCACTCCTCATGTATCAACACGACGACCAATTTGGTTATGAACCAGCAGTACCCAAGCAGAAATATATGTGAAAGCATCTGACTTATTCTTGAGGAAGTACATCCACATATATCGAGAATGATCATCCACTATCAAAAAGAAGTACAGCCCGCTGTTCAAAGCAGCAGTGGATGTTGGCTCATAAAGATCAGTGTGAATCAGTCTAAGAGGATCCTTAGCT
This sequence comes from Lygodium microphyllum, assembly GCF_053477565.2. Classification (NCBI taxonomy): domain Eukaryota; kingdom Viridiplantae; phylum Streptophyta; class Polypodiopsida; order Schizaeales; family Lygodiaceae; genus Lygodium; species Lygodium microphyllum. The sequence continues at coordinate 104,829,912 of NC_141149.1, read as the reverse complement.
CTATGTGTAGACTGCTGAGGAAATGGGGTACGGTGTTGCTTCCCGAGCTGATAGGCTTTACAGACATCTCGAGCTAGCTTTAGGTGTGGAAGGCCCTCAACCAACTCACGGGGTGACAACACCTAAAGTGAGTCATAACCAAGATGCCCTAAGCGAAAATGCCAAAGACGCTCATTTTGCATAGGCTCCCAAGATGTGGCTAAGGCCTGGAAGCTATGGAACACGGAGGCTTCGGCGGTCGGCTCGGTCAGGAAGTGTGTCATGTGGTATAGGCCATTAGGCTGTGCCTCACCGTGAGTAATCACTAAACCAGTCAGAGAGTCGAGGACCTCGACTGTGGTCGCTGTAAAGAAAACTGCTTGCCCCAACCGGCAAAGCTGCTGAACAGATAACAAGTTCACCGCAAGCAAGGGACATGATATACGTTGTCCAGTGAAGCCAAATCTGGACCCTTGTCAGTGGCAAAACTAATGCAACCTTGAGACTGAATCTTGACCGAGGAGTTGTTTCCTACACGGACCCGCCCGGCTGCAGGGGCTCGGGTACGGAAAATGTCCTCTATAGGAGTCATGCGATGTGTAGCTCCACTGTCCACAATCCAAACTAGAGCTGAAGTGCTCGGCTGTGACGAGTGGGCCTCTGCAGTAACCTCGTCGGGAGGCAACTCAGAGATGTGGACGAGACTCGCATCTGATGTTTCTATGGAGACGATATGGGCCTCTGCAGACCACTCAGACAAGCCCTCCTTAGTTGAGAACGTTGTCGATTGAGATGACTGTGCGGTGGCAGTGTGAGGCTGACCTTTAAAATGCCCCTTGCCATCAACCTGCCTCCCCTGCTGGGGGTTGCCCGACTGAGGGGCAGGGGTCTGAGACTTAGGTTTTGGTGCAGTGCCTCGTGCCTTTGATCGACACTCGTCATCAAAATAGCCAACCTTTTGACAATGTTGACAATACATATTCTTTTTAGGTACATTCTGCCACCCAGGTTTGAATTGTGATAGGGAGTTTCCTTGAGAATCCCCAGATTGATTTAGCTTTTGAGTTTGATTTTGATTTTGAGTGGAGGTTTGGTTTGTTTTGCACTTCCCTTGTTGCCCTTTTGAGAATGAGCAAGAAGAGCCCTCTCTGAAGAGGAATTCATATGAAACTGATCGAACAACCGTGCGTAACGCAACAATTGACACTCAAATTCATAGAATGTAGGCATGGTAGGCTTTGAAACTATTCCTTCCACAAAATTGAAGTATTTCTTAGGGAGTTTATTTAGGAACAATGTGATCTGATCGTTAGAGGACTTGGGAATCCCCGTAGTGGAGAATTCCGCGAGGAGACGCCGATACTCAGCTAACTTGACTTTCAAGTCATCCCGGTCAGTGATTTTAAAAAGTTGAAGCTCATGGTCAAGATTAAGACGATGGGTTCTATCTCGAGCCGCATAGCGGTCAATCAAGTGTGCCCATCGCTCTGACGCTAAGTCAAAATGCTGAAGCTGAGAATGAAACTCTGGCAAGAAGCCCTGCATTAGCTCGACAATAGCGGAGGCATTCCTAGCCTTCCATGAGCGGACGACCTCGTATGGAACAAATGCGGGATCGGGTTGGGGTTTCAACCCTTGCAGTAGATCCCATAGGTTTTGTAAATCAAGGACATGTCTTATCAAATTTGACCAAGTAGTAAAGTTTGACCCATTAAAATGAGTCTTGTCATTAAATGGATTCTTGGCAGAAGATGAGCTAGAATCAAGAGGTGTCAGGTGGGTGGAGTAAGATGATGGTGGGAAAGATGGTGGAGGTGAGAGTGTCTGGTAAGAGTTAGAAGAAGGGGGAAGAGGCGGGTAGGCAGAAGTAGGCTGTGAGTGTAGTGCCGATTCATGCGGAGGCACTGAAACATGAATGTTTCCATAAGGTGCCGGTGTAGGTGGAGGCACTGGGACACAGTAGCCTTGTCCAAAGTAAGGCTGGGACACAACATTATGACTAGAAGGTTTACTAGGCAATGCCATGGTGGCAAACTGTGGAGGCAACTGATCCACACTCGGGAGAGACAGAGTGGGATACCCAGGCTGCAATGATCTTGAAAGTGTGTGTGAGGTAGGTGGAACACCACTCGGGGTGAGGGAAGAATGAGGTCCTAAAGGATGTTCCTATATTTCCATAACCCCCCGGTGTGATGTGCGGTGCAACATGAGGTGTCTGAAATGGAAATGTAAATGGTGTAAATGGAAGTGGTGAAGCAGGGAAGATTGTGGTGGGATGGGTGGGTTTTGAAAGTGAGGTATATGAGGTGCAGATTCTTTTTGTTCATTTTTATCATTTAAAGACTGAAAATGAAACTGTGAAGATGATGATACACCATGTAATGAAGTGAAAGGAACACCACATTCAATTTGATTATGTGAAGTAGACGTAAAAGAAGGAAGGACAGAAGAAGAGTTACGTGGCTTTTTCTTATAATCCCCGCGATGTGTGTTAATATACAAGAATTGGTCCTCTAGAGGACCTTTTCCGTAGTGAATAGGTTGGACTCTTTCTTCTACATGATCTCTACCAGTATATTGCAAAACAGAAGAGGTAAAGAAAGAAGGCACAAAAGACGAATGAAAAGTACCTTGCACCAAAGAGGACGGAAGAGTCTGAAAAAATGGAAAATACTCCGGATCTTGCTCTCCAAGGGGGGGGCCCATGCTTGATGGAGGTCTCGACGGCCCTACAATATCATTAGACTTACGCGCAACATCTGAAGAGTGAAATCCATGCATACCTTCATTTAGAAGCTTTTCTTGAAGGGCAATCCTTTGGTTGAGCTTCTCAATCTTCTTTTGTCGGTAGGCGATGATCAGTTTATATTCCTGAGAGGTCAGCTTGGTTATCTTTTCTTCCATGTACTCAGATGTTTCTTCCACCATGTCGGAATTTTGTGGAGTAAGCTGATCGGCCCATTCTCGCTCGGTTCTCGGCATAGGCTGATCTGGAGACTGAATCGGTGTTGATGTGTTCGAAGCTATTTCAACCTACTGTTGTTCTTGCTTCTTGCGAAGAGCTTTCAGATCAAAGGCCCAGGTTTCTCAGAGAGTACCAGGCTCTGATACGATGTAAAGAAAAATACCCTAACACAGAAACATAAATAGAAACCGTACGATAAAGCACAAACTGATAAAAAGAACACAGTTAGGGTTAGGGTTAGAGTAACTCAGAGACAATGAATACAGTGAATAAATGAAATGATATGACTACTAATAATACGATGTTCATGCAGCAAACACACTATGCAGTGAATGAATACTGAACCTCGAACTCCTGTATCTCTAGGATTAGGATAGGGGTAATGAGCTAGAGAGTGTGTCGTACTCCGAACGGATCCCGAATTGCAGCAAGGCAGCCTTCGGATGTCGAACACCAGCAAATGCAGCAGTGAGAAGTTGGATCTGATGCAGACACCAGTGAGGAGAGAGAAAGAGTGAAAATGGAGCCTGTAGGAGAGAGAAATACTAAAAACGCAGATAAGACAGCGTGCAGGAGAGAGAAAGACTGAAAACGCAAGCAGAACAGCTTGGAGGAGAGAGAAAGACTAAAAACGAAAACGGAGCCTGCAAGAGAGAGGAAGACTAAAAACGCATGCAGGACAGCTTGCAGGAGAGAGATAGACTGCAGCGATTGCACACAAGAGAGATAAAACTGTCAGGGCGGCAGTTGGAGCTTGCAAACGCAGCAGTTTGCTGGTGTGGCAGGCTGTACGACAGCAGTGCAGATGAACGGTAGTCAGTCGCCAAGCAGAAACAACAGCAATTAGCATGTGGAGGGTTGGAAACAGATGCCAAACTGTAGGGAACAGTGATGGACAGCAAGGGCTGAGATGTCCTCCGTGACCGGGGTGTGGGCAGCAAGCTTGTAACACTTGAAACCTACAAAAACGAGATTGTGAAATAGTGGAGGGCTGGCTGCCAATTTATAGAAAATTAGGGTTCTAGATTCTCTATCAGTTAACTTTCTATATCCGCTCCCCGTTTTAGGGTTTTGGCTAAAATAAGCCTAAAATAAGCATGTTTTGGGGCTGTTTAAGTGGCTAAGTGCAGTTCTTTAGCACAACATTTGTTGCTGTAAATTAGGGTTTCCAACAAGTTCTTCAATTGTTCTTCATTAAATGCTAGAAATGGCTAGGAACTACCGAGGAATTGTTAAAAGATGAGAGAGGAAGTTGAGAAGAGAGAAAATTCTGGTTTTTGTTGTGAGAAAATACTTCCACTAACTGGTGCCCATAGTAAAACAACATTAAATGTTGTCGCCCAGTAGCCTGGAGGCTCGAGATGGCTGTCGCCCTATCCTAGATAATGTCATGCACTATTGCCCACCCTCTGGATGTTGTCACTTGCTTGTTGTGCTTCCTCTGATGGCAAAGATTGGCCAAGATTACCTGGCGACAAAAGCAACAACAATCTCCTCCTCTACTCCAGCCTCCACAAGTCTTTGAATGGCCGAAATGACCTTCAGCCAGCGGCAATACCCCTCCCCTAGTCTTGCATGGAAACATTTGCTAATTGGCAATCTTCTAATTGCAATTCCCAGCATTAGTTAATTAATGTGGTAACCCCCAAGGGGCATTCAATTGCCTGGCCTTGGACTAACATAATTAATTAATCAATGCCTAGTTCCCCAATGTCACCATGGATATTTTAATGGCCCAATTAATTGCCTAGACTTAGGCACCCACAACCATAGTTGTCAGGTACGATATGGTATGGTACAATAAAATACGATACTAAATGGTACCTTATGATTTTACAAGGTACATACGATATTAGTACGAAAATTCTTTTAACATGATTTAAAAAAAACCATAAATCATTAAATGATAGAATACATGTTTAAAGTGGAAATAACCATTTCATTACAAAATAAGATGAATACATGAGGGTGACCATTGTAGTCGCATGGGCTGCGCAAAACATGCGATACAAGTTACAACTACAATAGTCTAGTATATAATAGTGGCATCGTGCATGTAGATACACAAAGAAGAGAGAGACCTATGAATCTATGATGAGGTATCACTATCATCATCATCAGAATCATTTGAGTACTCATCAAGAGAGTTTGAAGATGACTTCTCGGCATCGGATGATGAGACAGGACTCATACTCATCCTCACTAATGAGGTTGCTATCATCATCAAATGATGGCTCCCTAGGTGGCGGCTGTGTAGGCAAGGGGGGAGGATGTTATCATGAGGCACACGATGTGAGCTACTAGAGCCCTGCCTTACATATGTTTGCAAGCCACTCCCCCTCAATGTTGGAGGGCGTCGAATGACCATGCTCCTACTACCACCTACTCGAACTCCTTGCCCACGAGCACGTTGATTATGAGTGTCATGAGTATCTACTACTACAAGCTCTCTATAGAGGTGTGCAAAAATCATCTCCTCCTCGTCCACCTCTTGATGTACACTCGGAAGAGTATTGCCTGTCAACTTGAATCTATCAACATTCATCTACACAGTGCACGTAAGATTGTAAATGCTTAAGTCTAAATTGTAAAGTATAAACTTCAAAGTTCAAAGTTTAAAACAACAAATTTTAAATTTTATGGTCAAGTGTTTAAACTTTCCCTGCTTCGAACTACCCATGCTAATCATAGGCCTTATCATGCGTAAGTTAGTGCGGCAATAGACTAGCCACTCTAACTATCGTATGCTAAGCCGATTGTGAGTCTTTGTGTGAATGAGAGAATAGGCACTCCCGTTTCTCTCACATGCACACGAAGCAATCCTCGGCGAGGGCCCTCATGGCTAAGGGCTGAAGGGTCTCCAATGCGTATCCAAAGTTTTGCCACCAAAATAAAGGCTTCACAAGTGACTCTCTCCTTCAACAAGTGGGAGTAGCAAAAGCCACATGTCCTCTCTGATGTGCATAACATCCTAGCTCCTCTAGCACTGCATTGTGGTCATCCACAGGGTTCACACGAGTCAAATAAGCAGGCTGGTCCAAACGCAACTCTCTATCATCCATGACCTACCGGTGACTTGTAGGCCGGATCTATCAATGTAGCAAAACCAGCATCCATGTCCATCTCTTGTCTGCTATCTCTAAAACATGTGCAGACTATGTCTCTGTGATCAATGTACAAGCACGTGCCTCCACCATTGCCGCTCTAGAGAAGTGAACGAGAAGGCCCATGGTAGACCCCTCGCAATCACTCATATGTAACACCCTATAAAAAGGAGTCACGACAATGACAAGGGTACTGACTTTTTGCGAAAAATGCTCATTAAGACACAAGCGCTACATGGCTTTGGCCTCCCTTGTTTTATGCTCATCCCACTCATTTCATAGAGTGGACACCATTGTCTGACCGCACCTCATAAAGGTGCTCCAATAATAACCACATGTAAGAAAAGTGAGTTGAATAAGGCTTCTTCAGCTCTAGTATGCTATGCTCATGATACATCGCAAGCACCTTTACCTTTAGTGTGAAGAAGGTGACAATCGATGTAGCTTTGTGGACCACCCTCTTCACCCACTTGAGCTTCCCAATGTCCTCCATGAGCAAGTCCAAACAATGACTTGCACATGGAGTCCACACAATCGTGGGAAACTCAGTCTCAAGCAAACAGCCCATGTGCCGACAATTCGATGCATTGTCGGTAAGAACTTGCACTACATTTGAGGGACCCACCTACAACCACAATTTAGAAATTACAAGTAAGTACACTAACAATATTTGGAGGTTAGAAAGAGAAAGAGATAGTTGAATCTTTCAAGTTCCAACTTTCAAGATTCAAGAATAAAGAAAATTAATTATAATAATGAAAGAAAGTAAAGAAAATTTTAAAGGCAATGACAAATGTATACCTCAATGATAGCTTACCAAATGTGGTGGTAGATGAATGTGCCCATCATTTTCCTCCTCCTCTTGTTGGTATCTACGACCTACAAAAAGTAAGTGCCGAGTGGACATGAGACGAGTATGTTGATGATGCCCCACTTCTTTACGATCACTCTGTCCGTTGGTGAGAAGGGAGCAACCATATTTTATCTATGCGGCCCGAATAGGATCAAGGGCTTTACCAATCCTCTTCTTCTCTTCATCAATCTTTTTCGTCCTCATGTCGTTGTATGTGACAACGGTCCCCCATCCTTCACATGGACCCACACTGGCAATGGCTTTTACCATCTTTTTCCATTGCTCTTGCTTTAGGACATTGAATGCAAGATTGCACTCAATTACTGTGCGTGCAATTTTAATGTCTGCAAGTCGTTGTCTTTCTCTAAGAAAGGCAACCGATCCACACACATGATTGGGAGCTTGAGAGAGAGAGGATTGTCTCTTCGGTGTTGCATGAGCCTCCGCTCTTTATCTTTTACCAGAGACCGATGCGGATATGGAGCCCCCACCACCAATGGTAGAGGCCTCTCCCGCATTGGTTGAAGATACATCCACATTCGATGCTTCCTCGTTAGTAGGCATGGGAGTTCGTGTTGATAAGCCACTTCCTCCTCCGCTTGTGGATCCCCCTCTCATCTTGGAGAGAATCTTCTCCGTGATGTTTTGAGGGAACTCTTGCATGGAGCAACTTGCCCCCCCGTCTTGGAAAGATGTTGGAGAAGCCGAGTTGCACTACTTGTACATCGCTTCCTGCAATACTTGCATGTCCAATGGTGGGAGTTGGACTTCTTTGTGTCCCTCTCCACATGGATTGCGTGCAAATTGAAGGCCTGGTGCTTCTCACGAGTCATGGTGCCAATGATGGATGAAGAGGCCCGGAGAGAGAGAGAGAGAGAGAGAGAGAGAGAGAGAGAGAGAGAGAGAGAGAGGGTTCTATGTATAAAATCTTTTCCAAAGTGATGGCGAATCGGCTCCATAAGCATCTTCTTGCCATTGTGCATCCTCTTCAATATGGTTTCATTAAGGGCCGAAACATTCTGCATAATGTCTTAAATGTGCAAATGGCTATTGACTATGCAAAGCACTCTAATCAGGAGCTGGTATTGATTCAATTGGACCTGGAAAAGGCTTTTGATTATTTAGACTGGTCTTTCATTGCAGAACTTATGTCTACTATGGGCTTTGGTACTCGGATGTCTCGTTTGATCTACACCATTAGTGCTGCGGCTTCTTCGCGAGTTATGTCGAATGGTGGTGTTATCGAGCCATTTGTCCTTGCACGCTCTGTGAGACAGGGTTGCCCTTTGAATCCTCTCTTTTTTTGCCCTTGCGACTCATCCGGTTCTTTCGATGTTATCTCATATGGCAGCTTCTACTCAGTTGGCTGCATTATCTCTTCCTTTTGGACAACACTTCATTAGCCAATCCTTGGCTGATGACAGCTTTATGATTTTGCGTGCGGACAAGGATAATCTTCGCAAAGCATTAGATGTTTGGACTCTCTTTGGTCATGCTTTTGGTCTTCATATCAATGCTTTGAAATCAGCCATTCTCAGTTGCACGCAGTCAGATTTGCAGTCATTGGACTGGCAGGGAATGGTTGTTCCCCGTGGTTCCATTGTCAGGCATCTTGGGTACCCTTTGGGTGTTGACGTTCAGCCAAAGCAACTACTAGAGTGGATTTCACAGAAACTGGCAGCTAAGTTTCTGTATTGGAAGTCACAGGCTTGGCCCTTCCATGTTCGCCTCAAAGTGGCTCAGACAATTATGTTGCCAATGCTCACATATTTCTTGCCATTGCTTCCTTGGACTACTACTACATTGAATGCTCTTACTCAGTACATTCGTTTCATGTTATGGAAGGACTCCTTGCATGCAGGCATTTCATGGATTTCTTGGTCGCATGCATGTACCCCCAAACGCATGGGTGGTGGGGCTATTTTGGATGCCGAAACTCATATGTTGGGACTCCGTTGGTCTCTTTTTCGTGCCATGTGCTTGGATAATCACCCGTGAGTCTTTATAGCCCGTTATTTTCTTGAGGATCACGGGTTTGTGCATGGTAATACCCAAATTCGGAGCTCCTGGTGGCATGTTCTTAATGCAGACTCTCGGTTTTCTAGTCCTTCATCATCCCTGCTTGCTCATTTGGTATGTTCCTGGAAATTGGTTCTCCAGAAGGCTCAGTGGCATCCAACGGAGGACCGCTAAGCTGCTAACTCTTTTCAACTGGAATTGTTGGCAGCCTCGCGATTACTTTCTTGGGAAGGCAAACATGAGCTCAGACCAAAATTTAACCGCATGGCATGTTTGGGCTTGACCTCAGTTGCAAATGCCACCCTTGCCAGTCGCAATGTGTTTATATCGTTTCGTACAGCCAGGAGGCTTTTCAGGATCCCTCGTGGATACCGTGATTTATGGGGACAGCTTTTGATGGTGCTCCAGAGCAGACAACCCTTTCTTGCCCTTGCTTCGGATCGTCCCTGGCAGGACTGGGACCTTGCAAACCGGCTGAATTTGGAGAAGGCCTCAGCTAACCAGGTGTATCATCTTCTGATTTGGCTGGTTACTAAAGCTAATACTGTATGGGGATTGCGTAAATCTCGGTCATGGTGGAAGGTAACTGTGATGGAGGGCTGGTTGAACAAGACACCTTTCAAATGCAAGGTCTTTCTTTGGAGAGTGATGATTGGTGGTCTTCCTCTTGCTTCAGCCCTTTCCAAGCGTCGAATCTCGAACGGCAATTGTTTCTTTTGCACCGCCAGTGTGGAATCGGCCCGTCATTGATTTATTTCTTGCCCTCTCGCTAAGAAAATCTGGTCACTCTTGTCAGCGGTTTGGCGAGCAGTGGTTGGTTTCTCGCTAATTGGGTTTTCGCGCGGCCCAAATACCCCACACCGGCACAGTCGCATATGAAGATCTTGTTTCACTTTCTTAGATACTGGGGCTGTTGGCACAATTGGAACATTTGGAATGCTTTTCTTTTTGATTCAGCCTATAATGTTCAGGGACATATTGCTAGGCTTAAAGGTCTCTTGCATTGGCAGATAGATCTCATTCGGCACTCTGACTTACTCCCTCGGGAGGACTTACTTCCCTGGCATATGGCAATTTCCTCTGCATCTTTGCCATGACTTTTGTAACTCTTTTGTCTTTTAGTACTTTTATATAACAGGGAGGACTTACTTCCCTGGCATATGGCAATTTCCTCTGCATCTTTGCCATGACTTTTGTAACTCTTTTGTCGTTTAGTACTTTTATATAACATCCATTGAGAGAGAGAGAGAGAGAGAGAGAGAGAGAGAGAGAGAGAGAGAGAAAGAGAGAGAGAGAGAGAGAGAGAGCTCGGCAGTATGGGATCCATCATGCCTCTCTTTGTCGGCGACGTCGACATGCAGCAGAGGACTTACTGGCTTTGGTCCGTTCATTGCTCGTGGACACCCCAGATGATGATTTTCTGCTGTCACTGGAGATGCGTTTGGCCCATCTTATTCAAGTGTTTCAGTTGAAATCTTATCTGTAGGCCAAGCTGCATAACTTGACTGACACATTGTAAGATAGTGCCTGTTAGTCTCATAAGTTCTTTCGCGCCTTGCATGCTTCTCCTACTGGCGAAAATATGACTAGACTCCGGGATTCCGAAGGTCACATGGTCACTGATCCGCAGACCATTGTCAATATGTGTAGAAATTATTTTATGGAACTTCTTGGTTCTTCTCCGTCACCTTCTAGCCAGGTTACGCATGCGCGCTCGGTCTTCTATCATCTGGTCCGCCAGCAGGTTCCACTTGATATGCAAGCTACTTTGGAGGCGGATATTTGCGAGGAGAAGGTTATGGATGTTTTGTTACACCTGCCTAAGGATAAAAGTCATGGTTGGGATGGTCTCACTAATAAATTCTTTGAGAACTCGGCCACCCAGCTGGTGAAGCCATTGGCGGTTATGTTTCAGCAGGTTTGGGAAACAGGGGTCATGCCTTCCTCATGGAAAGAAGGCCTTATCAAACTGATTCCAAAGGTCCCTTCGCCGTCAATGCTGCAACACTGGAGACCAATTTCTTTGATGGGCTCGATGTATAAAATCTTCTCCAAAGTGCTGGCGAATCGGCTTCACAAGCACCTTCCAGCTATTGTGCATCCTCTCCAATATGGTTTCATTAAGGGCCGCAACATTCTGCATAATATCTTAAATGTGCAAATGGCTATTGACTATGCGAGGCACTCCAGTCAGGAAGTGGTATTGATTCAATTGGATTTGGAAAAGGCTTTTGACTATGTAGACTGGTCTTTCATTGCAGATCTCATGTCTGCTATGGGTTTTGGTACTCGGATGTCCCGATTGATCTACACCATTAGTGCTGCGGCTTCTTCAAGAGTTATGCTCAATGGTGGGGTTACAGAGCCATTTGTCCTTGCACGCTCGGTCAGACAGGGTTGTCCTTTGAGTCCTCTCTTCTTTGCCCTGGCGACTCACCCGGTCCTTTTAATGTTATCCTCAATGGCGGCTTCTGCTCAGCTGGGAGGATTGTCTCTTCCTTTGGGGCAGCACTTCATTAGTCAATCTTTGGCTGATGACAGCTTTATGATTTTGCGGGCGGACAGGGACAACATTCGAAAGGCATTAGATGTTTGGACGCTCTTTGGTCAGGCTTCTGGTCTTCGCATCAATGCCTTTAAATCAGCCATACTCAGTTGCACGGAGCCTGATTTACAGTCATTAGGCTGGCAGGGCCAGGTTGTTTCCCGTGGCTCCATTGTAAGGCAACTTGGATACCCATTGGGGGTGGATGTACGGCCAAAGGAACTATTGGAGTGGATTTCACAAAAACTGGCAGCGAAGTTTATGTATTGGAAGTCGCAAGCGTGGCCATTCCATGTCCGCCTCAAAGTGGCTCAGACAATTATGCTGCCAATGCTAATGTATTTCCTGCCATTGCTGCTGTGGACGCCTACTACTTTGAAGGCTCTCACTCGCCCCTTTCGTTTCATGTTATGGAAGAAGGATTCACTGCAGGCAGGTATTTCGTGGATTTCATGGTCACATACATGTACCCCTAAATGCATGGGTGGTGGAGCTATTTTGGATGCTGAAACTCATATGCTGGCTCTTCGTTGGTCTCTTTTTCGCGCCATGTGTGTGGATCATCACTCGTGGACCATTATAGCCCGTTATTTTCTTGAGGATAGCGGGCTACGCCATGGTAATACACGACTTCGGGCCTCCTGGTGGCATGTCCTTAATGCTGACTCTCGATTTTCCAGTCCCTCTTCCTCTCTGTTACTGCACTTGGTCGGCTCTTGGAAAGTGGTGCTCCAAAAGGCCCGTTGGCATCCAGTGGGGGACCGCTTGCATACTAACTCCTTACAGCTGGAATTGTTGGCAGTATCGAGATTACTTTCATGGGAAGACAAACATCAGCTTAGACCGAGATTTAACCGCATGGCCCGTTTAGGTGTGACTTCGATTGCGGATGCTACCCTTGCCACTCGCAATGTCCTCGCATCGTTTCGGATTGCTAGGAGACTTTTCAGGATCCCGCGCGGATACCGTGGTTTATGGGAACAGCTTTTGTCGGAGCTTCAGGGTAGGCAACCCTTTCCTGCCTTGGCTGTGGATCGTCCTTGGCAGGACTGGGACCTTGCAGGCCGGTTGAGTCTGGAAAAGGCCTCTGCTAATCAAGTGTATCATCTTCTCATTCAAGATCATCAATGGCTGGGTGTGAAAGCTAATACTGTTTGGGGATTGCGGAAATCGCAGTCATGGTGGAAGGCAACTGTGATGGAGGGCTGGCTGAATAAGACACCTTTCAAATGCAAGGTCTTTCTTTGGCGGGTAATGATTGGTGGTCTTCCTCTTGCCTCGGCCCTTTCCAAGCGTAGAATCTCGAATGGCAATTGTTTCTTCTGTACCACTACTGCGGAATCGGCCCGACATCGATTTCTTTCTTGCCCACTCGCCAAGAATATCTGGTCACTCTTGTCGCAAGTCTGGCGCGCAGTGGTGGGGTCCTCACTAACTCCTTTCGATTGGGTTTTTGTGCGCCCAAAGTACCCCACACCGCCACAGTTACATATGAAGATCTTATTTCACTTTTTCAGATACTGGGGATGCTGGCACATTTGGACCACGCACAAATCTTTTCTCTTTGATTCGGCCTCTAATGTACCGAGACACATTGCCAGGCCTAAAGGGCTCTTGCATTGGCAGATAGATCTCATCCGGCACTCGGACTTGCTCCCTCGGGAGGATTTGCTTCCCTGGCATATGGCAATTGCCTCTGGGTCGTTGCCATGATTGGTGTAACCTTTTTCGTGGATTAGTACTGGGATTTTCCACACGTTGGCCTAGGGCCCTCGTGTCTTTTGTAAGAGAGAGAGAGAGAGAGAGAGAGAGAGAGAGAGAGAGAGAGAGATAGATACACACGTTGGCTTAGAGCCCTCGTGTATCTTGTAATCATGTAAACTTGTACCTTTTTTTCGTAATTAATACAATTACCTTTTACGAAAAAACAAAGAGAGAGAGAGTAATCATGTAAACTTGTACCTTTTCTTCATAATTAATATAATTACCTTTTACGAAAAAAAAGAGAGAGAGAGAGATTTTTGGGATGGCGGAACTGTGGATGGGATCTCTTGCCGGCGCTTGTGCTTCCTCTGTCCAATGGGCGTGCGAATCTGCCTCTCGCGCTGCCTGAGCCCTCCCGTCTGTCCTGCGCAGGGTCCATTTCTGCCTTGCTTGAGCCCTGCCTTAGCACGCCTGCAATCATTCGTTGGCGAATAGACTTGCTCTGCGACCTGATGTTCGTGTGGTGCCCTGATCTACGTCTGAGAAGGAGGCGCTGAATAGGGAGAACAAACAGCTCTGCCTTGCCTCTGCATGGACAGCTTTCATGCACCCTGTCAGAAACAGACCTGGTGTGCGAGCAGACTTTAGTGCACTCCCTGTGCGACCTTATCAAGGTAGGTAGGCACTTATTTTGTCAAGTATACTGCTCCTTCAGTTCAGTTCAACACACGCCAGGGTAAGTTCTTGCAGGTTATAAACGCCGACAGTACAGATCCACAGATTTACAGCCATAGACCTGCAGTCAAAAGGCTTGCAAAGGGCAGAGAAATATGATTGCAAGGACAGGTCATGTCAGTTTATCAGGAACTGAAAACGGAGATTATAATAAGTCTTAAGCTTGGTTATGGAGAATCTATAGAAGTCAAATGGTATGGATATGGCCTTTCTTGACCAGCATATAGGGAATGGGGATGATAAAGATTTGGTTGAATCGGATGGTGACTCGTCAGGAGAAGATTCCGGCCAGTTGATGGATGGTGATGAGATGAGTAAACATCGTAAAATGTCCGTGGATGAACCGGGCTTGCGTGCTCAGAATTGGCCTATGCCAAATGTTCATACTTCATGTTCTGAGCCTAATGGGCCTCTTCATTTTATGTTGGCCACTGCCAATAATCTAATGTCTGATTATGCTCATGCCAATGAGGGTAAAGCGAGTTCTTTACTAGAAGGGGAACATGTGGTAGCTGTTATGGGTACAGATCTGGTTTTACATCAGATTGCTGCTTTCCATGAGAGGGCAGCCATCTTTTACTCCTTTGATCACTAGAATTTGTTCCTGGTTGCAGTCTATGCTTGTCAATGTTGTGATGGGCCAAGATGATGCTTTAGGACAAGTGCAGGCCCCTCTAGTTGAAGAGGTTTATGATGCACTGAGGGGGTTTTTTGAAGTCCTTTTTGGTTCTACGGAAGTGCGTGCTTTTATTATGCAACGTATCCCTTTGTTTATGGATAGTCAGTTAGTGCATATGGTCCCTTGGAGACCTATGGCGGAATTCAAAGAGGTACTCAGGCAGGCATGTCCAATTTGGGTTGAGGTGGTTGATTTTCTTGCACATCTTTGGAGACTTCTACCTTTGGTATTGAGAACTCTTGGTGAGGTGTTGGTGGAGCCTCAGTTGGCCTCCTGTAATAGAAATAGGGCCTGCATGCTTTGGGATATAGGAAAACCTCGTCTCGCCGACCAAAGTCCGGTTTGAGGTTCTGGAATTGCAAACATTGGTTTACAAGCTGAAATGGGGTACATTTGTTGGTCACTATTTCAGATGTGGCCAATTGGGCAATTTCATTTCGGAATGTGATAAAAGCCCTGATGTTTTGCAGAGTTCAATGGTTCCTGACATGGATATGCATGAGCATTAACCGCAACAAGTGGTTCAGCAGCAAAAACCTGATCATGTGCCGCTTGTCCAACATGGACATGATGATGGAAACTGGTATAGAGCGTGTATCGCTTTCAATTGGTCGAAATTCGTCTATGCAGGATAATTCTTAGGTCACTGTGGTCAGATGCAATGCTAGACAGGAGCCTCATTTGTTTGCTGCCCATCCACCTTTGCAGCCTATTACTTAAACTTTTCAATGTAGAGGTAGGGGTTACTACATGAAACCTCAACCCTCACGTTCTCTTGCAACCGTTGCAGAGGAAAAAAGGGCTTTTGATTCTGCTTTGCGCTTTGATGCGCGTGGGAGGCTTCTGCCCCCTCGTGATGTTTTTCGTTCTCAGCAACAACAGTTTCCTTCCCGTGATTTGACTGCTAGTTTGCAGAGAGCAGATTTGGTAGACGTGATTTGAAGTGAGATGGAGAAATTTTAGGCCGCTAAAGTTGTTGAAATGAAAGGGAAAGGCAAAGGGATGGTTTAGTAGTTTCTTTCTATGTTTTATCATGAGAATTTCTTTATGGAATGTGAAAGGTGTTTCTTCGGGCAGTAAGCATTATCGGTTGTGAAAAGTTGTGTTGACTGGAAATTGGGATGTTTTTTGTGTTGTGGAGCATAAACAACATGCTTTGGCAAGATCTACCTATGTATACAAGGATTATTTAGTTTTTTTTAGTGGTCGGGCTCCACATAAATTTGGAGTTATGTTGACTATTAAAGCCTCTCTGCAACCTTCCCTGGTTTCTCAGGACCATCGCGGTAGATATATGATTCCAGAAATCTTATAAAGGGAGAGATTTTGTGGCTAGTGGGGGTGTATGCTCCTTCTGCACGAATGTCGTCAACTCTGGGATGATTTTCACTGTCTTGCCATGGCTCGTCCAAGCTTTGTCATGGGTGACTTTAATGCATGCGTATCTATGGATCAAGCGACTGCACAGCACTCGATCATGGATGGTCCTCAACGACAAGCTTGGGATGCTCTAGCAGCTGTATCTTTGAAACAGGACATGTGGTCTTGGATGTATCCTTCTCAGGTTGGATATACTTATCGCTCTTTTCAACATCCAAATACTTGGCTCCGATTGGATCGGATCCATATTTGTCAGAGTGATTCTTTTCTTCCTGAAGTTATTGATATGTGGGTGGAGAGACAGTATGTTTTGTCAGACCACTATCCTTTGGTCCTGGAGCTGAATCACAGACCTGTTCATGCCTTTAAGGCTCTCCTTACCTGTTTGCCTCTTTGCTTCAATCAATCCTTTCTGCTGCAAATTCGGTTTTTGGAATGTATTCAGCAATTGACTGCTTCTTTTAGCTCCAGGGTCCTCTATGAAGGGATGGAAGCATGGGCTGGTTTTAGGGATAATGCCCAATCCTTATCGTGACAATATGGTATTCAGCATGCCTCCTCTTTACGCGCTGAATTGTGACATGCACAATCATTGTTGACCCACTTGTTGTCTTTGTGTCAGTCAGGGGACTCCACTGATGACTTGCTCACATGCATTGAATGGTTGAAAGGTAGAGTTCAATCTTTATAGGAAGAGGAATATACGAAATACAAATTGCTGGCTAGAGCGGACGCTTTACACGACAATAACAATCAATCCCATCAATTTTTGCTCGACTGCACAAGAAATACGCTGGAGAAAATATTGTTTGTTTGATGAATGAGCAAGGTGTTATGGTGATTGAACATGCTTCCATCATTCAAATGTGTGTTGACTTTTATAAAACATTGTTGGGCCAAAAGGAGATTCTTTCAAATGCAGTTCTCTCTGCTCATTGATCTATTTGCAATGTGGTGGGTAATCATGTCAATCTAGAATGGGTTGATTTGATGGAGGCCGATATTTTGGCGGAGAAAGTGTAAGAGGTGCTGTCTCATTTGCCTTAAAGGAAAAGCCTTGGCTTGGATGGACTTCCTAACGAGCTATTTTCGACCCATGTAGAGTAACTCAAGGACCCATTATCTCCTCTGTGTCAGCAAGTGTGGAATTCTGGGGAGATGCCTTCAGGCTGGAAGATTGCTGCCATTCGGTTACTGCCTAAAGTTCCCTCTCCATCCTCCTTGAAACAATGAAGACCCATTTTTGTTATGGGTTCCTTATATAAAATATTTTCTAAAATCATTGCCAATAGATTGCAAAAAGTATTTCCGCAGTTGATTCATCCATGTCAATACGGTTTCATTAAGGGACGGAATATAATGCACAACATTTTGAATGTTCAACTAGGGATTTTGACTATGCTAAAGCTTTAGCCCAATAGGTTGTGATGCTGCTCTAGCTTGATATTGAAAAGACATTTTATCATGTTAGCTGGTCTTTTTTGAGGCAACTAATGACCACCATGGGATTTGGGCCTCGTATGATTTCTCTTGTGGATACCATTAGTTAGGGTGCTGTAGCCCGCATCGCACTTAATGGAGAGATCACTGATAAAATTGCCTTATCCCAATCTCTTGGGCAAGCCTGTCCTCTTAGCCCTTTGCTGTTTGCTTTAGTCAGTCACCCGATGCTTTCATTGTTGGACAAGTTGGCTGATCAAGGTGAGATTGTTGGTCTAACTCTTCCGAGTGGGGCCCAACTTTTGGGGGAATCTTTGGCAGATGATTCCTTCATGTTTCTTAAGGCTGATCGCTCGAATGTCAATCAAGCAATGGTTGCATGGAATATTTGGTGATGGCTTCGGGACTTCATATTAATACTCAGAAATCTACACTCCTTTCTTGCATGGAAAATGATTTGCAGGCCTTGGGCTAGCATGGAATTGTGATTCCTAAGCGAAACATAATCAGACACTTGGGTTATCCTATTGGCGTGAATGTAGCTCTCTGTGCATTGTTGGATTGGATGCCATCCCGTATTCATGATCGGTTCATGTACTGGAAGTCCCAAGGCTGGCCTCTTCATGTGAGACTTAAGGTTGCTCAATGCATCATGATCAACATGGTTTCGTTTTTCTTGCCTCTCCTTCCTTGGACCAAGAAGTCTCTTCTTGAACTGGTTCAACCCATCTGATTCATGTTGTGGAAAAAGAAAGGAAATCGCTTGGGCCAGGTGTGGATTTCGTGGCAGCATATTACTACTCCTAAAAGGATGGGGGGATTAGCTTTGTTGGATGTTAACCTGCATATGGCAGCCTTGAGGCTAGCACTTTTGCAGGGACTATGTAAAGAGAGACATCCCTGGTCAGATGTTGCAAAATGTTTTATAGAAAAGACTGGAATCTCTCATGGTAGCACAATTATTCATGCTTCTTGGTGGCATGCGCTTAATTCCATAAGACCTATCAAGGTCTCCTAGTTTTTTCTCCTTTCTCATTTGATCGCATCTTGGCAGGCGATGTTACGTTTTGCAGTTTGATGCCCTCCTGATTTTCATAAGGAGGAGAATTCGATGCAAAGTGAAGTACTGGCTACTTCCAGGTTGTTGGATTGGCTTGATAAATATTTGCATAGAGATAAGTTCAATCGGATGGATCGATTGGGGTTGCAGACAGTCCATGATGGTGTCATTCTTGGACAGGCTTGTCTTTATTCTTTTCAGCGTATTCGTCAACACTTTCGAGTACCTCGAGATTATCATGACATTTGGTCGTCTATACAGGATAGGCTTTTGAGGATCTCTCCTCTGCCAATATTACAACCATTGTCTCCTTGGCATGATTGGAACTTTGTGATTCTTGATGATTTTGAGAAAAGGTTAGCTAACCAGATTTATCATCAAATGGTGGAGGTCAAGAGATGGGTCACGAGAAAGGCAAATAAATTATGGCGTATTCGGGATAGCAAAAAGAAGTGGCAGGAAAGATTCATCCAGCTCTGGAAGACTAAGGTTCCATATCAGGGTAAAGTGTTCATGTGGAGGCTGCTTATTGGGGGTCTTCCAACTGGCGATGTGCTACGTGCCCGCAAGATCTCAGCTGGTCATTGTGTATTCTGCACTACATGTGATGAAACAATGCTTCATCTCTTTGTCTCTTGCCTTGTTGCTAGACAGATTTGGAGTTTTGTTTCTTGTGTGTGGTTCGTGGCAACTCAGCATTAGATATCGGTTCGTTCCTGGATTATGGGAAAAATGACTTCTTCACCCTCTTTGCTCTCAGATTTTTCCTGCCTTTTCCATTTCCTAAATGGATAGCCTTGTGGCATATATGGCATACTCGGAATGCCTTCATTTTTGATTTAGTGTTGGGTATCCATGGTCATGTGACACGTGTTGGTGGTCTAGTGCTATGGCAGATCTCTTCTATGGTCTTAGTAGATCTAGTTCTTCTTGACATTGCTACTCCCTGGCTGGATATTGTTCACTCCACTCCAACCGTCCTTTCTGAGTGACATTTGTGTGTTACAGTTGTGGTAGACTTTCAAGTGTATTTTTTTTCCCCCTTTGCTGACCTAATGGTCTGATGTAAATATTTTCTACTTAATTCAATTATCTGAGAGAGAGAGAGAGAGAGAG
This sequence comes from Lygodium microphyllum, assembly GCF_053477565.2. Lineage (NCBI taxonomy): Eukaryota > Viridiplantae > Streptophyta > Polypodiopsida > Schizaeales > Lygodiaceae > Lygodium > Lygodium microphyllum. The sequence goes on along the minus strand of NC_141149.1, from coordinate 104,810,333 downwards.
AGAGAGAGAGAGAGAGAGAGAGAGAGAGAGAGAGAGAGAGAGAGAGATTACGAAAAAAGAGAGAGAGAGAGGGGGGGGGGGGGAGTGAGATGCTTGAGTCTTGACTCTTGAAACTTGAAAGTTGAAAGAGAGGGAGAGGGACGAGGGTTGGGGAAAGGTTGAAGGAGCAAGAGTGAGAGAGAGGGGATGGGAGATGAGAATGGCAAATGCTTTGATAGGGTGTGGGATAGAGGGGGATGGGAGATGAGATTCGAGAATGGCAAATGCTTTGATAGGGTGCGGGAAAGAGGGGATGGGAGATGAGAATGACAAATCACAAGTCAATTCAAGATCCAAGAGAGGAAGATGAGAATGGAAAATGCTTGCTGAATTGGTGTGGAAGCATGGAGGAGAGGAGCACCTTTTGTAGATGAGGGAAGGGTCAAACGGTCAAAGAGGGGTCAATAGTCAAAGAGGGCTGCCAGCTGGATGGAATCCAAGGAATGCTTGGGGGGGGGAGTAAAGGGTGTGAGATGAGGTATCCAAGGCTTCCCAACCCCCGAAAAGTGCCATGCAGGCGGAATGTGCTGGATTAAAGCAGAGGGAGAACGTGTAGACGCGGTGGCCAAGATCGGCTTGTTTTTTCATACGGATCCGTATGGTACCGTAGAGTATGGATCGTATGGTACGATTAGTACCGTACGACGCACGGAGATAACTATGCCCACAACTATTGGTTGAGCATAAGTTTATACAACTTTTGCTAGTGAAACCCATTGCTCACTTGGGCTACTTAGGCTGTCCCTGTGACCTAACTAACTTGCACTTCACATCCGAACCTCATTTTTGCATTAATAACTAATCAAATGCTAAGTAAAGCATAAAAAATTCATGTCGTTATGATAGACCTAGTAGTCAAGGCAACCTTGGTGGTCAGGACGCTTGAGAGTTGATTGTTGAGAGAATGATGGTGGAAAAGTATTCCATTCGGAATGGATAGTTGTTCAAACAAGGCAAATTGTATGTGCTTGTTGAGGATATGTGGATTTTGTATGGAGTGTAATGGTTTGCTAGGGGTGGGACTTTTAACACACACCAAACTTTTGTCTTGGTTGCTTGATACATTTATTGGTCACACATGAGGACTTTGATTAATTCTTATGAGCATGAGTTCTCGCAATGTTAGCATTTCTATGGATTTTGGTGTAGAATTACCCTATATGAATCGAGATCATGATGTAATTTGGGTCACAATCCACCAATTGACAAAAAAGGCTTGATGATTTTGATAGACGACCTTCAAGAGCACAAATTGGCTAGTCTCTTTGATGAGCAATTGTATAGACTTTATGGTTTGTCTAGGGAAATAGTCACTTGATTGTGGTTCTAAGTTTACTGGTCATTTTTGGTAAACAGTCTTTTAGAAATTGGAGACTCAATTGTCGAGATCGTCTTGGGGGCATCTTGAGACCAATGGACAGATTAAGAGAATAAATCAAACTATGGAGGATGTGCAACATGCGTATGTCTCCTGTAGAGAATTTGATTGGGAGCGTTACCTTCCTTAGATCAAGCTTGCTTATGATAGTGCTAAGTATTCGGCTATTGGGTATAGCTTGTTTAAGCTCATGTACAATTATGAGCCAAAGTGATTGATTGTTGTTGTGCTAAAGGGGATGAAAATTTAGTTCGTGGTTGACTTTTTTACACGATATGTAGGGGATGTTGATGATTGCGAGGGAAAGCATTAAAATAATCCAGGATGGTGCCATGTTTTATGCTAACCAAAATCACTCCTTGAGAGCTCCAAGAGGGCATGTGGGTTTGCCTTAAAGTCCCTAGGGACACCGATTCAATGACTATTGCCAAATGTTATAAATTATCTTTGAGGTACTATGGTTCTTTCCAAGTTACGAAGAAGATAAGTAGCATGTCTAAGGACTTAACATTTACCTCCATGCATTCGAATTTATATGGTGTTCTGTGAGCCATTTGAAAGAACGACTAAGGCAAGGTAAACATACATTACTAATTGTGGAAATTGTAAATCGTTCGACTAGAGGACATTGCTCATTATATTCCACTCGGACTTGAATCGGTTCTCGACCATAGAATAAAACATTCTTATTGGACCCTATATGCTGAGTATTTGGTCAAGTGGAAGAATCTCACGGAGGTTGAGGCTACATCGAAGTTGGTATGCTCATTGAATAGCCATTTTTCAACTTCATTCTTGAAGATATCGCTGAAGACGTCAACAATCATGCATAAAGGGGAAAGTGTTACATCCTTAGACATTTGGATGGGTGCTATTGGACTATTGCATTGTTTAATGTGGTCATGAAGTGACTCAATGCGAATGCATTAAGGGCACTTCAGGGGTTAGGCCAAGTCCTATTTATAGGTCTTGAGGCCCTATTCTACACATCATTGTGTGATCACCACTCTTGGACTCTTGGCCTTTAGGTTGATGCGTTTGTACCTTGGAGCAATGTGGGCTGTTGGCATGGGATGCCAATTTTTGGGATGTGGTTGTGACTTGGTTTGTTGCTAGCTCCTAGGCTTAGAGGTGAGCCCGTTGGGCTCTATGGTTGGGAGGTGAGTCAGATGCCCATTTCTCTCATGTTTGTGGATATGGCTTGTGTTATGTCTCGTGTGTAGATTGGACACTAGGAAGGTGTTGCAATCACCTTTGGATATGGCAAGTTACCTTTTTTCTCCGAGGTTAAAATTTGATGGACTCCCCAATGCCCCATGGCATCAATGTTGAAGGTTTGTAGACTTACATGTCTTGAGAGATGGCAGAGTACAGTTTGCATGTAGGTTCTGCAGTGTCTTACATCTCTGACCAAGTTTCAGGAAAATATTTGGATGTGGGAATATTAAAAAAGGCTGGAGTGACACATTTAGTGCAGATTTATGCTCGGAAAGCTATCCTAAATGAAATCGGCAAACACAAACATTGGCTTTGGCTTTTGTACATGGTCCTACAAATCATTGTGTGCGCATGTATGTGTGGTTGCATGTGCGTGCATGTGTGTGTGTGTGCGTGCGTATGTATGTGTGTGTGCATGTGGTTTTATTTTCTTTTTTGGTCTTTGACATGGAGACACTTTTTCTTTGATTGCATGACTGTGAGGCAATGCCATCCAATTAAACTTAACAGAAATATGGTGGTGTGGTAACGCCATAAATGCCTTCTGTTTATCTTTGGTGGCAAAAAGCAGTTGCAAGCCTTGATTATGAGCTCCATGCTGATATTAAAGCTGCTGTTGATCTGGATATTAGGCTGGCACTGAGGTGCAAAATCAGCCGAGAGCGCATTGGACGAGAGGTGGGTTTATCGAACAGGATTTCACAAGTCATAGCACTCATGTTATATTCTGATAAGCTTGTGAATTATAAAGATTACTCTTTGTATTTGCAGATAGATAGAATATTTAGGGCAAATAAGCCGATCAAGGCTATTCGGCAATTGGTGGGCCTGCAACTTTTTCCAATAATATTTTGTCCACCTCCAGAGTTGGAGATGACCTTGCCAGAAGATGTAGAAAGGTAAATCATATATCAAACCTGGTGTAGCAAAAGTAAGTTGATTCACATAGAGGGTTTACAAATGCCTTGCATATTGAATCAATGAAATGATTTCTATTTTGAAATGGTAGTGGAATCAAGCTTATAGAAGGAAATCCTGCAAGATATCACTTTGCTTTTTGCTTTGGTGTTTTATTGACGATAATCATTGATTGTATCATTTAATGAGCAATACAAAAATGATTTAAGAATAGGAGCAGACTATGTAGGACCTAACTTCAATGCTGATTTAGAGAAAATCCCTGAAAATCTATATGAATGGAAGTGGAATTAACCGTAAGCTGCATATATGATATTAATCAGGTAGCATTGTATTAGATGTTTTCAAGACCTTTAATCTAAAACTACAAACTGCCTAGAAGCGGTTAGCTAGGTGTATTTCATACATGTTTTTTCCTCTTCTGATTTTTTTCATCAGAGGATCTGGTTTTGTATGAGGTCCAAGGAATTTTCATGTTAAGTCTAATTAGCATGCCTGTGTTACATCTGTTGCTCATAGGATCAACGGAGCACCATGTACTTATGCCCATTATTAATATTCATGTAGACAGGAGGCAAGAGGAAGTAGGCATGCCTCTAATGCACATTGCACAATGACCATATCTAGGGTGAGTGTGAAAGAAAAAATGCCACTTAACATCTTCACGTAGGACATAACAGACTAATGACGTGCTAGTATGCTGATAGAATCAAATTTATGATAAGACAAAGCATAACAAATAAAAATACAAAACCATTGCTAGTGGTTTAGTTGGCTAGAAATTCCTCTATTCCAGGCATCTCAACTCGCCTAATTTGTCTCTAGTAGGCTATTTTGTAGATAACAGAGGGAGATGTTTGAGGAATTGAACTCTAGCTTGGTTGAGGGGCAAAAATTGATTGGCACAAGTAGTTGGCTTCCTTGCTGATTTGACTTTGATTGGGGATCTAACTTCGCCTTTACACGGGTAAGTGAGGGATAGACAGTCAAAGACCTAGGGTTCCAAGTGGGGTTTGACATGGTAGCAGCCCAACAGTTTGTACCTGTGATAAAGACTATCTGGTAGAAGCTTACCTATTGGAGTATGTGGGCCAACAAGCTCTAGGGTTAACTAGGTCTTATTGGTGATGGCTTGCTGTACAACTTCTTCTTGGTGCTTCTCATCATCTTGTGTTTCCTAAATAGGCCACCTAGTCCGGAACTTCTGTGGTTTGATAGTAGAGAAGGCTTGGGAATTATTGATCTGGAGTGGCAAAGCTAGTTTCTTTTGGTCAACCTGATGGTTCGAGGGCTCACACCAGATGGGCAGACTTGGAAGCTTTTCATAAAGGAGGGCTTCAAGGAGTCTTCTTTCTCTTAGAGGACACTAGACAACATCTATAAGGTGGACCTTCACCGTAAGGCTGACTACCCTCCTCATATCATACTTTCTTCACAGCTTGCTATGAGTTTGGCAAAGCTTGCAAAAGGTTCTAAGGTAGATGCTTCTAGGTTGTTAGGAGGAGATTGATAATGCATGCACATGCAATGGGCTGTTTAGAAGGATAGGCCTGCCCATCCTGTAAGAGTTTGGAAATATATTTACTGGAATGCAAACTTGTGTGACTGTGTCAGAGTGTAGCGTATGCAGAAGCATATGACCGGAGTGAAAGAAAGAGAGAGAGAGAGAGAGAGAGAGAGAGAGAGAGAGAGAGAGAGAGAGAGAGAGAGAGAGAAGTTCGTGCCTGTCTACCCTGGTTCATGCCCGTCCCGCTATCGTCTGCAGGCTCTGCGCCCGTCCGCTATCGTCTGCAGGTCCGCCGCCTGCGTCTGCAGGCCCGCCGCCTGCGTCTGCAGGCCCCGCCCTCGTCAGCAGGCCCTCCGCCCTCGTCAGCAGGCCCCGCCCTTGTTTGCAGGCCCTCCGCCTGTGTCTGCAGGCCCCGCCCTCGTCTGCAGGCCCTCCGCCCTCGTCAGCAGGCCCCGCCGCCTGCGCCCCGTCGTCCTAGTCTGCAGGCCCCGTCTGCAGGCTCCGTCGCCCTCGGCTGCGTGCCCGATCTCTTGTCGCCCCTGCTTCGCAGCAAGTCTGTGGCTGACGGTTCAGCCCTGCCGTTGCCTGCTAGCCTTCTTCCTCGTACAGCTCAGCTTTTATTAGCTGTCTTTGCAGAGTACACCCCTGGACAGCGCATCTGTACAGACCAGCGGGCGAGAGAGAGAGCGGGAGAAAGACAGGGTCAGTCCTCTTTCACGATCAAATTGTCATAAGATGGCTGGTTTGGATCTGGATTTCATAGACCAAACAGTGGCGGCACTTGGCCCGGATTCTGATGCCGAGGAACCTGAGGATATGGTTCCGTGCAACGAAGAGATGCTTCCTGGTCCCGACATTCAGCCTGCGGGTAAACGTCCCAAGCATACTCCGGAAGAGATAGGTGTTCCTCAGGATCGTTCCTATGCTCAGGTTGCTTCGGATCCTGCGGACTCCCAGGATGTTGACTGGGAGCATTTACTGGAATTTGCCAACACGTTGCTTGGCGACTACGTTCAACATAATCAGGAAGCCTTTTCCGACTCAGCGCCTGACGATGTTCTGGACGCCACCGTTGACCCAAAAACTGTCCTGCGCTCCTTTTCAGTATTTTATGATCGCGCTGTGATACTCTTCTTCACTGGTCGAATCCCGCTGCTCTCCCGTATTCGCCAGTGGCTGCACAGTCTGTTACAAGGGGAATGTGTTGAAGAGATTTTTGTTGGCTCCCGGGGGTTTTTTGAGGTTCTGTTAAAATCAGAGACGCATCGTGCTGCTCTCCTGTCTAAACTGCCTTTATTTTTTGAACGCCGCTTGGTTCATGTAGTTCCATGGCGCCCAATGGCAGATTTTCAGCGTCTGCTGCAACTGAATGCCCTGTATGGGTGGAAGTGGAAAATTGCCCGGCTGTTTATTGGCCACTGTTGAAGGATGCTATGGCCGCGGTGGGCACTGTTCTCGTCCCTCCCAGTCTCCGGACAGTGAATCGCAACCGCTTGTGTATGCTATGGGACACTGCAAGAAAAAGGCCTGCTTGGTTGCGCCTTAATTGCTCGGGCATGCATCCGTTACACTTTAGATTGAAATGGGGCAATTTTGCAGGGCACTGCTTTTCCTGTGGACAGTTGGGGCATTTCATGGCTGAATGCCCGGAACAGCAACATACCTCCGATGTTGGCCATGCTGTGCCGCCCACGGAAGATATGGCGTGTGATGCCCCGTCGCTGGATGCTATCCACCAGCCCCAAGTTCTGGCCAAAGGTAAACAACAGGTTTCGGGTCTGGATTCCCGAGCCACTGATTGGGTGGAGGTACGTGCAAAAAAAGGCAACAGGGTTGTTGCTGGCATGGAAAATACTGTGTCTACTCCCTCGCAAGATTCCATGCGTACATATATGCGCAGGAAGGAAATGTTGTCTTCTGAGCACGCTGCTCCTGCTATGGTTTCCTCTGCCCCCCGTCATCAACCCGCCAGGAAAATGTATTCAGATCGTCCAAAGGGTCCCCCTGCTAAGCTGGCATTTGATACCAGAGGTAATGTCATTACCCCATGGGACCGTCGTTACCCCCGTTTCAACCCCAAGTCAGCAGATATGCCGTCTACTTCCAAATCTGGTCCTCAGAACTCTTTTGCTGTGTTGGCGGATTTCTTGGACGAGGGAGTCCTGGACATTCTTGCTGACAAGGTCAAATCAAGGCAAGCTGTGCCTCGTACCTGATTTGGTTTTAACTACACATGAAAATAGCCACGTGGAATGTGCGAGGAATTTGCTCTCGCCACAAGCAACATGCCATGTGGACGGTATTGCATGAAAATCAGTGGGATGTCCTGTGCGCTGTTGAGCACAAGAGTCACAGTGAAGCCGGAAAAGTAGTGGATTGCAATGGCTTTCGACTGTTCTATGCAGGGACACAGGCCATGCATTATTCGGGAGTGCTCATGATTATACATGACAAATATCAGCCTGTGCTTATTAAAAATGATGTTCATGGCCGCTTTTTGGTGATTGAAATTTTATTCGAAGGGGAAATCTTATGGCTACTTGGCCTCTATGCTCCGAATGATTCGTTATCTCGTCGGGAGCTTTGGCAGACTTTGCAGGCCTCCTTGTCACTTGGCAGACGAGGCTTCTTCATGGGGGATTTTAATATGTGTGTGGATTCTTCCCAGTCCACATCGGAGCATTCGGTGATGGACGCGCCTGAAAGTCGTATGTGGCATAAGTTGGCTCTTTCTGTTCTTAAGCAAGATCTTTGGTCCTGGCTACACCCGTCTTCTACAGGGTTTACTTTCCATTCGGCTCAGTATGCAACAACATGGTCGCGACTGGATCGTATGTATATTATGCAGAATGATGACTTTCTTCCCGAGATGCTCGACATTAAAGTGTTGCAGCAATATGCTTTGTCAGACCATTTCCCTCTGCAGCTTGAGCTGCTTGCACAACCCATTGCACCTTTCAAGCGATTTCTGGACCGCCTCCCTTTGCGCTTCAACTCATCTTACCTGAAGCATGCACTCTTTCAGGGCTATATGCAGCAATTGATTGACAGATTTGTCTTGGACTTCTCTTCTCAGGGCACTGCGTCTTTTGAAAGATTGCTCTCTAATGTGCAACGGGTTGCTCGGCAGTATGGGATTTATCATGCCTCTCTTTGTCGGCAGCGTCGCAAGGCAGCAGAGGATCTGCTGGCTTTGGTTCGTTCTCTGCTGGTCGACACTCCGGATGATGCATTTCTGCTTGCACTAGACATGCGGCTGGCCGATCTTACTAAAGCATTCCAGTTAAAATCATATCAGTAGGCAAAACTGCAACATCTGACAGAAACTTTGCAAGATAGTGCATGTCAGACCCATAAGTTCTTTCGAGCGCTCCATGCCTCTCCTGCTCGAGAAAATATGACCAGACTCGAGGATGCAGAAGGCCACCTTATCCTGGATCCGCAGACTATTGTGCATATGTGTAGGAATTATTTCCATGACCTTCTCGGTTCCACCTCTCCCCCTTCGGCCCAAATTACTCAGGCCCGTTCGGCTTTTTATGACCTGGTCCGCAATCAGCTTCCGCAGGACATGCAAACTACTATGGAGTCTGATATTTCTGAGACAGAGGTTATGGATGTATTGCTACACTTACCTAAGGATAAAAGCCCGGGTTGGGATGGTCTCACTAATGAGTTCTTTGAAGCTTTTGCTACCCAACTGGTGAAACCTTTGCAGGCCTTGTTCCAGCAGGTGTGGGAAACGGGGATCATGCCTTCCTCATGGAAAGAAGGCCTCATTAAACTGCTTCCAAAAGCTCCTTCGCCATCTAAGTTGACATAGTGGCGCCCAATTTCTTTGATGGGTTCAATGTACAAAATCTTTTCCAAGGTAATGGCGAATCGGCTCCATAAGCATCTCCCGGCCATTGTGCACCCTCTACAGTATGGTTTTATTCAGGGCCGAAATATCCTACACAATGTATTGAATGCTCAACTGGCAATTGATTATGCCAGGCATTCCAATCAGGAGGTCGTACTGATTCAACTGGACCTGGAAAAGGCTTTTGACTATCTAGACTGGTCTTTCGTTGCTGAACTTATGTCTGCTATGGGCTTTGGTCCACGGATGTCTAGTCTCATATACACTATTAGTGCTGCAGCGTCTTTGCGGGTCATGCTGAACGGAGGTGTTACTGAGCCATTTGTCCTTGCCCGCTCTGTCAGACAAGGATGCCCTTTGAGCCCTCTATTTTTTGCCCTTGCCACACATCCAGTTCTTTCGATGTTATCTCATATGGCAGCCTCTTCTCAGTTGGCAGGACTGTCGCTTCCTACAGGACAGCACTTCATTGGCCAATCCCTGGCGGATGATACTTTTATGATTTTGCGTGCAGACAGGGATAACCTTCGAAGAGCATTGGATGTTTGGGGCCTCTTTGGTCAGGCGTCCGGCCTTCGCATTAACGCCCTCAAATCAGCCATTCTCAGCTGCACGGAGTCGGATTTGCAGTCCTTGGACTGGCAGGGTCTGGTTGTTCCTCGTGGCTCCATTGTCAGGCACCTTGGGTACCCTTTGGGTGTTGATGTTCCCCCAAAGCAGCTGCTGCAGTGGATTTCTCAGAAAATGGTGGCTAAGTTTATGTATTGGAAATCTCAAGCCTGGCCTTTCCATGTTCGTCTCAAAGTGGCCCAGGCTATTATGTTGCCAATGCTCACATATTTCTTACCATTGTTGCCCTGGACTACTACGACTCTCAATGCTCTTACTCAGTCCATTCGTTTCATGCTATGGAAGAAAGACTCATTGCACACAGGTATTTCCTGGATCTCTTGGTCGCATGCGTGCACTCCTAAACGCATGGGTGGCGGAGCTATTTTAGATGCCCAAACTCACATGCAGGCACTCCGTTGGTCGCTTTTCCGCGCCATGTGCTCGGATCATCATCCATGGGTTGATATAGCCCGTTATTTTCTTGAGGGCCAGGGGCTTCAACATGGCAATACCCAGATCCGGAGTTCTTGGTGGCATGTTCTTAATGCTGATTCGCGGTTCTCCAGCTCTTCTTCGTTGCTGCTCACTCATTTGGTGTGTTCCTGGAAACACGTCCTTCAGAAGGCCCAGTGGCATCCAGCGGAGGATCGCCTAGCTGCTAACTCTTTTCAATTGGAGTTGCTGGCAGTTTCCCGTTTACTTGCATGGGACGGTAAACAGGACCTCAGACCACAATTCAACCGGATGGCCCGTTTGGGTTTGTCTTCAGTTGCGGATGCCACCCTTGCCAGTCGCAATGTGCTTATATCTTTTCGTACAGCCAGGCGGCTTTTCCGGATCCCTCGTGGTTACAGGCCTTTATGGGAACAGCTTTTGAGGGTGCTCCAGAGCAGACAACCCTTTCCTGCCCTTGCTTCGGATCATCCCTGGCAGGATTGGGACCTACAAGGCCGGCTGACCGTAAGCACAGCTTCTGCTAACCAAGTGTATCATATTCTGATTAAAGATCATCAATGGCTCGTCACCAAAGTGAATGCTTTATGGGGATTACGTAAATCCCGGTCATGGTGGAGGGAAACTGTGATGGCGGGCTGGTTGAACAAGACACCTTTCAAATGTAAAGTGTTTCTTTGGAGAATGATGGTTGGTGGTCTTCCGCTTGCTTCGGCTCTCTCCAAGCGACGAATCTCCAATGGCCACTGTTTCTTTTGCACCACTGCTGTGGAATCCGCCCGCCACCGATTTATTTCTTGCCCCCTCGCAAAGAAAGTCTGGTTATTTATGTCGGCTGTTTGGCAAGGAGTGGTTGGTCCCACCCTGCGCCCCTTTGATTGGGTTTTTGGGCAGCCCAAATACCCCGCTCCTGCACAGCCACATATGAAGCTTGTGTTTCATTTTCTTCGATATTGGGGCTGCTGGCATAACTGGACCGTCCGGAATGCTTTTCTTTTTGACTCCGCCTATAATATTCAGCGGCATATTGCCAGGCTTAAGGGCCTCTTGTATTGGCAGTTGGATCTTCTCCGGCATTCTGATTTGCTCTCTAGGGAGGACTTACGTCCCTGGCATAGGGCAATTTCCTCTGCATCTTTGTCATGACATTGTAACTTGTAGCATTTAGAATCTCTTCACATGATGACTTAGATTGTCGTCATGTATCTTGTAATCAAGTAATCTTGTATTTTTTTCGTAATTAATATAATTACCTTTTACGAAAAAAAAAGAGAGAGAGAGAGAGAGAGAATAATACTGAACATGGAAGGCAAATATGTACAAGGTCTGTGTGAGTATAACCAGCCAAAGATCTCTCTCAACCTGCACGAAAACTGAAGTAACTATGACTTGGGGTAGACAGCCTAAATAGGCCAGAAATAATACAATAATTAGATCTTTTTTTGTTGCAAGTAAAATGTGGCTGATTATATCACTCAGAAAAACTGGTTACAACAGAGTGCTCATGCTCAACAGATTAGCTGGAGCTGATGAAAGTCACAAGTACATCGTGTATACAAGCCTCTCAAGGCGGTCTGGGGGGGATGGGGGCAAGAAGCCATGGAGGGGGGGTGTATTGCCATCTCGGGCTGCTTGCTTGCGTCACGAAAAATAGGTCCTGGCCGCCCCAAGTGCGCATGAAATGACATCGGAGCTCCTGACGAGCCCTGGATTCGCCCTGCACCTGATCCCATCGGCCGCAGAGGGAGTGGATGATGGAGGTCCAGAGCTCTACTAAAGTCGCATGTATAGAAAGTCTCTCTCCACTGAAAGCCTCTTGACACTACGCCCTTTCAGATACGCCAACCAGTAAGACTCCCCATGATCTCCCATATCTCATAGTGGTCTGCTGTGGGCTCAAGTACTTGGGGGATGGGTAGAGCCTCCAAACCGACCATTGCGCATGACCCTACCCTGGAATGACCCAAGTGCGCATGAAATGACATCGGAGCTCCTGACAAGCCTTGGATTCGCCCTGCACCTGATCCCATCGACCGCGGAGGGAGTGGATGATGGAGGTCCAGAGCTCTGCTAAAGTCGCCTGTACAAAAAGTCTCTCTCCGCTGAAAGCTTCCTGACACCGCGCCCTTTCAGATATGCTAACCAGTAAGACTCCCTATGATCTCCCATATCTCAGAGTGGTCTGTTGTGGGCTTAAGTACTTGGCGGATGGGTAGAGCCTCCAAACCAACCATTGCGCATGACCCTGCCTCAATAATGAATATTGTCTTGCATCCCGACCTCATATGAAGGTGGCGGTCTTGGCTGATTGCGTGCTAGCAGAAAGCTCCCCATGAGATACATCCAAGGCTGGGTGCTATACGAGGAAGGATACGGCATGCACCTCTCCATACGAGCTGCGCCGCCTCACGCAAGAAAAGGCAGTGCTTTGGTGTTTCCAAAGGCTATTGCCTGCAGTGCATACAACCTCCCTTCTTCTGCGTCTAGAGAAGCCAACTTCCGACTGCCAAGCCTCCATGTGCCACCAGCCATAAGAAATATGATACCCTCCTCGGCCTCCAACTATCCCATAGGCGGTGCTAGAAGGTCCGTTGGAAAGGCTCCGTGATGCCGTGCTCCGCCTAGTGCCTGCTACGTGACGACACCCAATCCATATCCTCCTACTGTTGGGAATAAAGGCCTCATGCCTTTAAATGTGCTCGAATGTGAACACACCCTTAGCACTTGTACTTCCACATATATATCGATCTAAAAACCTAAAGGTACACTCTCATCATTGTACCTACAAACGTGCACACTCTCTGCTTTGCTCGCTCTCACTCTCTCTGTCTCTCCGCACCTAAGGAACACCTACTGTCTCGATCTTCGTGTTTGACCCGCCACTACAAACTGGTATCAGTGACATCAGGTTCTGTGCGTTTCCCGAGATCTAACAAGACCAGAAAACAACCGGAGTTCTTAACGATTTGTGTGTTGGGCTGAGGCAAAAGACCACATGCGCAGAGGGTGACCAGCATGGTGACTAGGCAACGTCTGGCGTCAGGTAGGCGTAGAGCCAATGGTTTAGGCGGGCTGGATAGGCGACAACAGCTGTTGAAGAGTAGTCGCAAACGAGCTGACGGACGGTGCTTGACAGACGGCCCTTGCAAGGCAGTAGACCTGTGCAGAAACGTGACGGGTAGTAGCTGACAGGACTGGAGGTGCGCTGCACGGCACTGACGACACGTGTGGCAGCACAGTTCAGCGGGTCAACGGACCTGTCATAATTTCCTTCCAAAATCAATTTCTTCTTGAAACTCCCTTTGCCCAATGATGGGCGTTCATGCGTGTAGGCACAGTCACAGTCAGGATTTTGTGCAGATTTGGGCCCAGAAATGTGGGGTTTTTCTCAAATTTGGGGATCCCAACGCAGAATTGGACAATCTGACTCAAAAATTGCAAAGTCGGTGCACATTTGCCCCGGAATTTTGGGGTCTTTCACATTTTTAGTGAAATTCTTCAATTTCACTGAAATTAGTGCACGCAGGACTTGCAAAATTTGGGGATTTGTCCAAATTTGGTACGAGCAAGTTGCACAGTGATATTTGTCTCAGAAATTGCAGGAATTTGTGACATTTTGTCCTTGACATTTAGGGATTTTCATGTACATGTAGGAATTGGGCTGAAATTTACCCAATTTCTCGATATTGATGCACATTGGACCCCGTGCAATTTGGGGCTTTTGCAGTTTGGGAAAACTCTGTGCAGCATTTTGTCATTTTATATATATGCAAGTTCAATTCCATGCAATATGGACATCAACACTTGGTAAATTTTGGGGGTTTTACTGAAATTACTCTATTTTTGGAAAAATTGGCCTGTTCTATGCATGACAGAGAAAATGCAGATGTGCGGTTGATGCTTTGAGCACAAAAATCTTGGGGATCTTGACCGTGCGTGTCAAATTTTATGCCCGTGGGTACATGTACAACAGAAATTGCAGCTAAAATTTGGAATTTCTCATGTAATGTGATGCATATGCCCTTGGAACAGCTGTAAGCAGTTGTGGAATGCTGTAGCACATGGTTTGGTGCTTCTGAAAATTTAATTGCAGATCTGAAATCTGTGCTTCTACATGGTTATTTATTGCTGGTTGGTACTTGTTTGTACCTTGGTCACTTGGGTGACAGTTTGGGCTTGCATTTGCTGATTTTTTGGTCACATTTGGGCTGAAAATCATGGCTGGCAGCAATGACAGCAATAATCTAATGCACATAAAGAAGCTTGAATGAGCACATAACTTTGCAGTTGGCAAAAGCAGTGCTACAATATCTTGTTGCAAAAGTAGGCAAAGACGATCAAAACCAAAGGGGCAAAGCCCGTGGACATGGAATAGGAAGATTGGGATGAATTAAATGAGCTTGCATGCTCAACCATCGAGCTATCGATTTCTGATGCCTTGTTGTTTAACATTGAAGGTTTGGATTCTGTATATCCTAGAAGAACACTTATGTACAAAAGAGTGCTGCAAGCAAAGTATATTGGCTGAAAAAGCTTATGGATTTGCGTATGAAAGAGGGTACAACAATGTCTACTCACTTGAGTGAGTTTAGCTCTATTTTCAGCCAGCTGGTTGCCTCGAAGTTCATGATTGATGAGGAATTTAAGGCTACTTTCTTGCTTTACACTCTACGAGAGATTTGGGATACATTCAGGACTGCTATGAGCAATTCCAATGTGATCCTTTTGTATGTTGATGTAGAGAGTGCTCTAGTCATGGAAGAAATGAATCGGCAGAACAATGCATCTGGTAAGTTTTCTAGTGCTTTGTCTACTAGGGACAGATCACAGGAAAAAGGCAAATATGATAGCAAGGGACGTAGTAAATCACGTGGCAAAGATGTTGAATGCCATCATTGTGGCAAGAAGGGTCACTTTAAACGTGACTGCTACAAATGGATGAAAGAGAAAGGAAAGGGCAAGAAGACAGATGATAGCAAGGAAGAGAAAAAAGAGAGTCAGCCTAAGAAGACAGTGATAGTGGGAGTGACGTATTCTTTGTCTCTTCACACTTTAGTGCACATGCTTTACTTGCAGATACATATGATGACATGCATACCTCGATTCTCGATTCACGTGCTTCTTTTCATGTTACCCCCCCATCGTGAGTGGTTCTTTGACTATATAGGGGGTCGACATGGTGTTGTCCATCTTGGGGACAACTATGTAGGTGACATTGCAGGTATTGGTAGTGTGTAGTTGCAGTTTCAGCATGGCTTTGTCTTCACACTTCAGCATGTACGGTATGTACCTCAGCTCAAGAAGAGCTTGATTAGCACAAGGTAGCTAGATGATGATCGTTTTTATACCACCTTTGGTGATGGAAAATGAAAGATCTGTAACGGATCTAGAGTGATTGCCAGAGGGTGCAAGAGTGATACTTTGTATCCTCTTCATGTATCTAGTGTGCTTGACCATGTTGTTGCCATGATCGAGCAGCCAAGTGTTTCTTTGTGGCATGGCCAGTTAGGACACATGAGTTGCCTTGTTTTCATTATGTTGATTTTGAGCATTGTGATCATTGTGTTTATGGTAAACATGCACAGACGTCTAATAAAAAGTCTCTTCTGCTGAAATCTTCTCCTCTAGAGTTAGTACATTCAAATGTATGCTAGATGCCAGGATTATCTTTAGGGAGAAAGAAATATTTTGTCACCTTTGTCGATGATGCTACACAAAAGGTATGGGTTTATTCTATTCGTAGCAAGGATGAAGTACTCCACAAGTTCAAAAAATTCCTGGCATTGATTGAAAATCAGAGAGATAAGACACTCAATTGTCTTCGCTCTGATAATGATGGGGAATATGTATCCAAGGCCTTTCAGGCATTTTGTGATAGCAAAGGGATAAAGAGGAAGCTCAGTGGCCCTTATAATCCACCCCAGAATGGAGTTGCAAAATGTATGAATTGGACCATACAGGATAAGGTCTGTGCGATGCTGTCTCATGCTACATTACCCCATGGTTTTTGGGCAGAGGCTGTTATGACAGCCGTTCACTTTATTAATCGGTCACCAAACAGGTCTTTGGGAGGGGGGAGTTCCACAAGAAGCGTGGTTAGGCAAGCCACCTTCGTATGCTCATCTGAAAGTGTTTGGCTGCGAGGCTTTTGTGCACATTCGTGAAGAAAAACAGAACAAACTTGAGCCAAAGTCCTGTAAATACATTTTTCTTGGATATGGTGACGAGGGTGAAATGGGATATAGATTGTGGGATCTCGAGAAAAACAAAGTAGTACGCAGCAACGATGTTATCTTCCGGGAAGATCGCATGCATAAATAGCCCAAGAAGACTGAGGAGGTCCATAGGGTTGCATTCCGGGAAGAAATACCTTTTGGACAACAAAATGTGCCCCCTTTACAATGGCATATATCTGTTGTAAATAAACCTATAAATGCAGAAAATGATGTTGGAAATGATCAGCAAGCTATTGCCCATGATAATGAGCCACTACATGTGTAGGAACAGCCAGGACAACAAGCTGTTAATGCTGATTTGCTGGCTGAAATGCCAGGACAGCATGCTAAAATTGGAAATTTGCAGGAACAGCCAACAAACAATGATCATTGGATTAGGAGATCGTCTAGGGCTACTAGACAACCTGACAGATTTGTTCTTGGTGCAAACAATGTGGTTGATTATGTCATGTTGATAGACTGTGGTGAATCATCTTGCTTCAAGGAAGCAATGCACAGACAGGACAACAAGAAATGGTATAAAGCCATGTTGTTAGATATGGAATCTCTTGAGAAAAATGGCACTTGGGACTTAGTGCAGTTACCTAAAGGACAAAAAACACTTCCATGCAAATGGGTTTACAAGATGAAGGTCACTTCTGGTTCCTCACTAAAGTACAAAGCAAGATTGGTTGCAAAGGGTTCAAACAGGAACATGGAATTGATTCTGTTGAGATCTTCTCTCCTGTAGTCAAGATGACTACTTTGAGAACTATTTTAGGCTTGGTTACAGCTGAAGATATAGAGCTCATACAGATGGATGCAAAGACTGCATTCTTTCATGGTGATTTGCATGGAGACATATATATGCAGGAGCCTGAAGGGTTTGTGGAAAAAGGGAAAGAAAAGATGGTATGTAAACTCAAAAGGAGTTTGTATGGGCTGAAACAAGCACCCAAGGAATGGTATCATAAGTTTGATAGATTTATGCGCTCTCAAGGTTTCCATAGAAGTCAAGTGGATCATTGCTTGTATACCAAGAAGGTAGCAAATGACAACCTGATTATCTTGGTTTTGTATGTTGATGACATGTTGATTACTGGCAGGGATACTCATGCCTTGAATTTATTGAAGCAAAGTTTTCATGGCAGGTTTGATATGAAGGATCTTGGTGATGCAAATCACATTCTTGGCATGCGAATACTCAGAGATAGGTCGATAGGCTTACTCTATCTATCTCAGTAGGAGTATATCTCCAAGGTTTTGCAGCGTTTCAATATGGAGGGGGGAAAAACAATTGGGATTCCACTGCCTCCATATGTGAAACTCAGTGCAGAGGACAGCCCTACATTTGATGATGAGAAGGCTGAAATGGCCAAGATACCATATGCTTCAGCTGTTGGCAGTTTGATGTATGCTATGGTTGCTACAGGTCGTGACATTGCCTTTGCAGCGGGAGTGGTTAGCAGATACATGGCAACCCCTAGCAAGAAGCATTGGGATGCAGTGAAAGGTATTATGAGATACCTCAAAGACACAAAGAAGTTGTGCATCTGCTTTGGGAAGTAGAAGGCATTTGTTGTTGGCTTTACGGATGCAGACTATGCTGGTCATGCGGATTGTAGGAAGTCCACTTCTGGGTATGTGTTTACTTTCACGGGAGGAGCAGTCTGGTCCTCCATCCGAGTCTTCAACTCCTCCTCTATCTTGTCGTTATCCAATCCCCTAAGTGAGAGGACTGAAGGAAAAAGACGTAGTTTGGTCCATCTGGTGGTGCTAGTAGATGGACCTTGCCCCTCCTTGCCTTATGAACCATGAAGATCCCCACCTCTAGAGATAGTGGGAACTCTCTGCGCTCCGCAACTCTCAGGTAGGAGCATGGGTCACTGCGGAAAAACTCTTGTAGCAATAGCTGTGCCTGTCTCGAGAAGGTGTGACAAGCGACAGGGGCAGATGAGCTGGTGGCTATGTGGAAGGGGGAGAACTGCTGGTGCAAGGACGATATAGGCGTGTGTGGCTCATCATCTCCTATGGGAGAAGGGGGGGGGGGGTGGGGTTGGGGGGGATCACCTGAACTAGGGGCGGATCCCCGGGGGGTTTGGGGGGGGGGTGCTCGGCAGGGGAGGTGGTGGGGGGGAAGAAGATCGAGGGATGGTGGGATGGTCGGAGGTACGTGGCAAGTGTGTGGGGGGGCACTAGTGGCCCTAGGAGGGGGCACCGTGCTCCCTACTGTCAAGGCTACATCTGAGAAGCTGGCTGCGGCCCCCCCTACCGTCTCCCTCTTTGTCGTCTTTGGACCCGTGTGAAGCCGTTAGTGTTCACCTACGGGCCTATCGGCGGGGCCGCCTTGGCTCCGAAGCGTGTACATACAATATATTGCTTGATGCCCAAAGTCATGGCAGCGCAGGCATTGCCCTGGTTGCCCGGTCACAATGACCTGTTGCCTAAAGGAGTGGCCTCTTGCCTCAATCTCCAGGAACTTGGGTATACTCTTTGTGTCTTTCATGGCCACTAGTACCATGGGGACTCCTACAACTGTCATTGCATCTACGAAGAAGGCAGGAAGAATTGTGCCGAAGGGCCGCTGAGGGGCCGACCAAAGTCCACTAACTTGCGGTACTCTACCGCCAGTCCGGGGAAAAGTTAAGTGACTGGGTATTTGAGAAATTTGTTATGGAGCTCAAATGACTCCACTGTGAAGCCGCTGTACCTGGGAACCATGCGAATGATCCCCTTCGTGGAGGCATAGGGCGAGCTCTCCACTAACTCACGAGCTGCGTCTGCAGAGGTGAGACAAACCATGAAGATCCCTCGGCCCATGAGAATTGCCTCCACAATCTGCGCTTTGCCAATGCGCAACGTGGAGTAAAGCCAATCCCGAAGCTGGGCCCTGGATGGAGAGTGTCGCATTACCTAACCGAAAATCGATGTTTCTTTAAGCTCTAGCTCCGTGGCACGAATGGCCAAGAGCTGTTCCTGAGAGAGGACAACGCGCAATGTTTTTGGTTGGGGGGCCCTTGTAGAATGCACCAGCGTCTGACCAGAGGTTTCCATTGCGCGTCCCTACTGAGAACCTACCAATCACATTGTTGTATTGCCAAAGGGGGGAGTGTTGCTACAAATGGAGGGAGCAACCGGGGGGGGGGGGGGGGATTCTGTTTCTGATGCCGATAGAGGCGCCGGGCGCCATGGATGACGGCGTGGGGGTCTGCAGGCAGGTGGCCGCAGGGTAAAGGAGACGAGAGACAATGCGGGTGAGGTACCAGGGCCAGGGGTACTAGGCGTGGGGCAGGTACCAGGGCCAGGGGGGGTGAGTAGGGCGGGGGGAGGTGCCAGAGCAAGGGGGAGGTACCAGGCGGGGAGAAGTAGCAGGGCGGAGGAGGTGACTAGGTGTTGGGGGGGGGGGGGGGGGAGTGCAGGGGAGGCAGCGCTATGTGCGGAGAACTGGTGAGAGAGAGAGAGAGAGAGATTCACAGCGCACCATGTGGAGGAGCAGGTGGGAGGAACGGGGGGTCAGCGGGGTGCGATGTCAGTTGGCGGTGCGAAGGCCAGGCAGGAGGAACGGGGGGTCAGTGGTGGGCGCGATGGCAGGTCGGCAGTGCGACGGTCGGGCGGGAGCTGGTTCCATTAATTTCCTAAAGAGAGTTAGGTTCCAATTCGTAATTACAATAATTAGATCAGGTTGGCCAACTGAAATAAAATAATAAAAAACCTCTGTGAAAAATGCAGCTTGTCTGATGGCAACACTGTCCGCCTGCTTGCCCTAATCCACCTGCTATGGGCGGAGAACTGGTGAGAGGGAGAGGGACAGTGCGCCGCATGGAGGAGCAGGTGGGAGGAATGGGGGGTCAGCGGGGTGCGATGGCAGTTGGCGGTGCGAAGGCTAGGCGGGAGGAACGGGGGGTCAGCAGTGGGCGCGATGGCAGGTCGGCGGTGTGACGGTTGGGTGGGAGCTAGCGATTGCCCTAATCCTCCTGCCCAAACCTAGCGATTGCTCCTCTGTCCGCCTACTTACAAAACCTCTGTGAAAAATGCAGCCTGTCTGATGGCAACACTGTCCGCCTACTTGCCCTAATCCTCCTGCCCAAACCTAGCGATTGCTTAGAGCTGCTGCCCAAAATGCTCCTTACAATGCAATGCTACATAAACTGCCCTAATGTTTGTTCTGCAAAAGGCAGTGAGCTTCTTTGCATCTATGCCACAATTAGCAAACATGTGTGATGTAGGATGTTATGGTGGAGGTCCCCCTCATGGGGCAAACACAGAGTGGAGCATAGCATCACAGGCCATTTTAATTGAGGAGGGTCTCATGGTTCCTATGGCTAGTGGTATATGAGGTCTAGTAGTTGGCATAGGTGGTTGATTCAGATGCAATAGGACGAGGCTTGCTAGCATTGCCAATGATAGTGTGCTTGGATACCTTGATGCACTCTCTATGGTCCTGTGAGGCTGCACATATAGTTTGGAGAGAAGCTTGCTGGATACTTAGTCACTCAGGGACGTTACATACTCTGCAAGGTAGAGATGCATGACACGGTCATCGCCATAAAGGTTGGCTCATGTGTAGTTGTGAGCTTGGAGGCTCTACCCACCTGCAAGGTAGATCTTCAGCAGAGAGAGCCTTTTGGTGTATGCCAGTTGTGTCACACTCTTTCACCATGGCTCCTTTCAAATCTGATGGACATTAACTGGTGGGCTTGTGCCGAGGTCCCTCACCTGAGCATTATCTTTCAAGCCCCTCCACAATGGAGAGCTCTGAGGGATGTGATCGAGTGGCCCCTGGCACTGGTGGCCCGTTTCTGCCAATGCATAGAGTCCTGACTCTTAGCATGGTTGATAGATGCATTGATAGTTCCACCTGGAACATCTATCACCCTTATGGTCCGGCCGAGGGCCACCATGGGGGATTGGAGTTCGCCGTCCAGACCATCGGCAAAGCGTACTTGCATGCCTCATAGTTTCTCCTCTTCATCAGCTACCTCCACACCGAACATATGCCTATTCGGTTAGTCACAGGTTTACCCATGAGCTTACACCTTGCATCTTGGAATGTGAATAGCCTCCACTATAGTGGGGCATGTGGTTCCAGGATATTGATTGTTCGGGAGGAGCTGCAGCTTGCCCTTGCCGGACGGATCGACATCTTACTTCTACAGGAGCACAAGCTCATCCCCACCCAGGCCCAACGGGTAGGGAAGGTACTCCCAGGCAGCTCGCACACTTATTGGGAGCATGCCATAGGTGCCCAGGGCAGGAGTAGAGGCGTATGCACCTCTATTGGTTTGAGTCTTACCGTTTGTGTACGAGACGACGGGACGATAGTGGCAGGGAGGGTGCTATGGATCAGATTGGATTTTGGGGACTCGTGCCTTGGAGTCCTTAATATCTATTCCCCTACGGAGGTTAGGGCACGCAGCAGGTTCTGGGTGGAGATCGCGGAAGGACTCCCAGAGGTGGACTCCTAGATTGTTGGAGGAGACTTCAACAACCTGGAGGCACTGGAGGACCATCAGGGCAGTGGGAGAAACTACCAGGCATGGCCGGGGAGGAGCAGGAGGCTTGGGAGGTCTTTCTACTGGCAATAGGAGCACGCGATGCCTGGAGAGACCTTGCCTTCCACAGGAGGTAGAGGTTGCTGGAATTCTCTTGGGGATACAGGCGGCTAGGTCGAGCCTTGCTGGAGCGGTTGGACAGGTTTTATGTAGGAGAGTGGGGAGGCTCTCGAGGAGGCCAGATTGGGGCAGTTGGCAGGCACCACGTTGTCCGATCATTGCTCAGTTCTAGATCCCCCAACATCTGCCCTAGATACATGATCTTGTCGGATCCCTGACTCGATCTATAGGAGGGAGGAGGTGACGAGATGGATAGAGCAGATTTGGTCCAGAGAGTGGGGTAGGACGGACTAGATCGCAGAGGAGGTTGCAGAGGTCCTAGCTGAGTCGAGCAGAATCTGCCAAGAGGCAGCCATATAGGCCAGGCAATAGAACGGGAAGGAGAGAGCACTCCGGCGGGACCTGGCAGCCACGTAGAGATTATTACAGGAGACACCAAGGGATCCCACTCTCCACGCACAGGAGGTGCGCGCGCGAGCAGCCATTGCTGGCCTAGAGGACAAGCGCCCAGAGTCCTCTTTCCACACCTCACAGCTTTCTAGGTGCGGAAGGGGCATACGGTGTACAGGGAGTTTTTCCAAGTGCACCAGCCTCGCACCTCAGGAGAGCAAATATGCAGCCTCCGAGATCACTATGGGAGGACCCGTTCTAGCCCAGCCGAGGTGATAGAGATTGCCATCGACTTCTACAGTCGCCTCTTCCAGCAGGAGACAGCCTCAGCTAAAGGACAACGATGTAGACAGTAGGTCTGGGATTACATCTCGTCCCTTATCACAGAGGAGATGGGATGCTCCCTCCTAGGCCCCTTCACAGAGAGGGAACTAGAGGAGGCTTTCCATAAACAGGACCGGCAGAAATGCCCAGGAGAGGATGGCCTCTCTAATGCTTTCTTCACTACCTTCTGGGAAGGGGTGAAGGACCCCCTACTGATGGCCTTTCAGGAGATTTTCACTTCAGGACAGATGCCAGGGAGTCTTTCGGTAGGCCTTATCAGCCTTCTCCCCAAAGGGGAGACCGGTTGGAGCTTTCCCAGTGGAGATGGATCACCTTATTGTTAGTGGCCTATATGGCACTGGCAAAGATGATTGGTAGGCGACTACACCCCGTGCTCCCAGACATCATCCATGACACACAGACAGGCTTTGTTGAGGATAGGAGCATCCTGGACAATGTATTCACCTTCTTTGAGGCGACAGACTGGGCCCAGCACAGTGGGCAGAGACTGGCCATACTACTCTTGGATTTCGAGAAAGCTTATGACAGGGTGGACTGGGATTTTCTAGAGGGCACCATGGTGAGGTTGGGCTTCCCCCAGGCTTGGATTCGCGGGGTCTCCGCACTCTACAGATCGGCCACCAGCAGGGTTCTCATAGGTGGTAGGCCAAGGAGAAGTTTCGGCTGGAGAGATCGGTCCGACAGGGCTGCCCCGTGGCCCCGTACATATTCCTTCTCTTTGCAGAGGCAATGTCTCACTTCCTCAGGTTACATGTGAGCGGATTACGCGGCCTCCGACTTCCAGTAAGAGAGGAGACCCAGTTGTTAGACTCAGAGTATGCAGATGATACAACACTCTACATAGAGGACGACGAGTTGATGCTGGAGAGAGTGAGGCTGGCTCTTGAGGTGTTTTGTTCTGCAACGAGAGCAAAAATCAACTAGCGGAAGTCGGTTGGCTTTCTCATAGACCCGGACTCTAGCACGGAGTGGGGCGTCCACCTGGGATTTAGATGGGTGAGCAGAGGACAGACCATCCGATACCTAGGGTTCTAGGTGGGGCTCGACATCACTCTCGCCCAACAGTTTCCTCCAGTCCTCGATTCTATTCGGAGGAAGCTGACCTACTGGAGCATGGCTTGCCTCTCACTAGCCGGTCGAGCCCTAGTGGTTAACCATGTCCTAGCGACGGCCTGGTACATCGCTTCGTGTTGGTGTTTCTTCTCTTGTTGCGTAATGCAGCTTGGTCGCCTAGTGTGGAATTTCCTTTGGTCCGCATTAGACGACTCTGGAGATTCCAGGGCCAAGGTGGTGTGGGCGACCAACATACGATATCGGTCAGAGGGAGGGCTTGGGATTATAGACCCAGAGTATCAGAGTATGGCCCTCCTGGGCAAGCTAGTTGTTCGCGGTCTTACACCGGGAGGGTAGACCTGGAAGGTCCTATTGTAGGAGGGTTTTTAGGACTATAGACCGAGGCTTGGCGATGAGTGGAGGCCGTCCCTAAGATGGATCCTCACGTAAGCCCAGATCACCCCCCCCAGATTACCCTTCCTACGCAGGTTGCTGCGCGTGTGGCAGGGCCTCCGCAAGGCCCTAATCCAAAGCCCCCCAGGTCGCCAAGAGGAGATAGAGCGCCAGCTGGTGATTTGGAACCCCCAGGTCAGGGACCAGGAAGGGGCATAGATTGGCGAGCGCCCCCACATCCAATGGGCTAGTTGGGAGGTTGACTCGGCTTGTACCATCAGGACATGGCGGGAGGTGTACAGGATGGCAGACAAGGAGGTGCTGCAACAAGTATCAGGCTGCCAGCTAGGAGTGGAGTTGAGCAGAAGGGGGATAAACGCAACAATACCTCAAGAGTGGCTTGCTCCCCGATACGAGAGCCGGTAGAGCCCGGGGAAGTATGGGCCGCTAGGTTTTCACCAGTAGGCATCCCCCTACAGGTGGCAGGAAGAGTCAATGGCCCTCCACCTAGGATCTTTTTCACAGTGCAGGAAGGGGGGCGTCTGGCCCTTGATAGAGGACAACAGAACGAGGGGATAGCTGTCCTTTCATGGAAGAGGATCTGGGTGGTTAGCCTCAGGGGAAGATATGGCGGCTCG
Source organism: Lygodium microphyllum (assembly GCF_053477565.2). Classification (NCBI taxonomy): domain Eukaryota; kingdom Viridiplantae; phylum Streptophyta; class Polypodiopsida; order Schizaeales; family Lygodiaceae; genus Lygodium; species Lygodium microphyllum. Next base: position 104,785,700 of record NC_141149.1, on the reverse strand, counting down.
ACCCCTTGGTCTTTTGGTAGGAGCTCAGGGAGTGGCGCCTTTGGATTTGGGAAGGAAGGCCACTTGATGAGCTGGAGTGGGATCTGGTAGAGTGGCTTTGGCCGGCCATTGTGGTCGCCAAGAAGCCATCGAGGTTCCTGGAGTACACCGCCTGGATTGGCAGACACGTACTGATGCAGGAGGATATGGATTGGGCACCGTCACGTAGTAGACAGTGGGCGGAGCATAGCATCACGGAGCCGTTTTGACGGACCTTCTGGCGCCGCTTATGGGACAGCTGGAGGCCGAGGATGGTATCGTATTTTTTATGGCTGGTGGCACATGGAGGCTTGGCGGTGGGAAGCTGGCTTGCCCAAATGCAGGAGGGAGTTTGTCAGTGCTGCACACAGCAGTCTATGGAAACCCCAAAGCACTGCCTGTGGCCGTGTGATGCGGGACAGCTTGTGTGGAGAGGAGTATGCTGCATCCTTCGCCGCTTAGCACCTAGCCTGGGATGTATCTCTTGGGGAGCTTTCTGTTGGCAGGTGGTCAGCCAGGGCCGTCACCTTCTGTATGAGACCGGGATGCAGGATACGATATTCATTATCGAGGCAGGGTCGTGCGCAGTGGTGGTTTTAGAGGCTCTACCCATCCGCCAGGTACTGGAGCCCACAGCAAACCGCTCTGAGGTATGGGAAATCATAGGGAGTCTTACTGGTTGGCATATCTGGAAGGCGCGGTGTCAGGCGGCTTTCGGCGGAGAGAGACTTTCAGTGTATGCGACCTTAGCAGAGCTCTGGACCTCCATCATCCACTCCCTTCGAGGCCGATGGGATCAGGTGCAGGGTGAGTCCAGGGCTCGTCAGGAGCTCCGAGGTCATTTCATGCGCACCTGGGGCGGCTAGGACTTGTTCTTTGTGATGCAGGCAGGCAGCCCCAGATGGCGATACACCTCCCCTCCATGGCTTCTTGCCCCTATCCCCCCTAGACCGCCTTGAGAGGCTTATATATATGATGTATCTGTGACTTTCATCAGCTCCAGCTTGGTTTGTTGAGCATGAGTACTCTGTTGTAATCAGTTTTTTTTTTAGTAATATAATCGGCCACATTTTACAGGAAAAAAAGAAAAAAAGAGAAAAAAAATGGCTCCTTTCCAATCCGTATATTAAAACTCCACACCCAACAACCCCACCGCACAATACACACACGGACACATGGTTGTGCCAAGTAATATAACTAGCCACTCCTTTTCTCACAAAAAAAGAAAAAGAAAACAGGAGTTTGATGTGGAATTGTTTGGGGTAATGACATGGTTATCGTCATTGAGGTTGGGTCATGTATAGTTGTGAACATGGAGGCTCTACCCACCCGCAAGGTATTGGAGCCTGAAGTGTTGTGATTAGAAGGGTGGGAGATTATTGGCAGCTGCAGAGGGTGGCAGATTGGAGGGCCTGCTTCCATTTAATCTTCAGCAGGGATGACTACCACCACCACCCACCCACCCACCTCCACCACCTGTACTTTGTTGTATTTTCTTCCAAGTAATGACACACATTTTCTCGCAAAAGAAAAAGAAGAAAGAAAGAAGGAAAACAGGAGTTTGATGTGGAATTGTTCGGGGTTAGTCTTGAATGATGCCTCACAATCAGAGCCATGGTTGCTTGGGGAACTATCATCGCGAAGGTGGTCAGGCTGTGGTGGTGCCTCACAACAAGAGCGATGGTTTGTTTTGAGGTATTATCATTCTCTAGACTTGGGCTAAGTATTATTAGATTGTGATGTAGTGCAATTTCAAATCATGGAACATTGTGGTCCAAAGGCCTTTTCAGGAGAGCAGCCTTGAAAGGAATTCTTATTGCTCTGCTCAAGGGACAAAATTGTCTTCATAGTGCCAAGTCTTGTTTTGTGAAGCAATGTGCTACCCTCCTTTTCTTTGCATAAATGTTACAAGATTTTATTAATAATAGGCTACCAACATGTCCATGGCCAATAGTCAATGAATGACATACCATACTTCACAACCTACTCTTGAAAGAGACATTGGGCCTAATGCATCACCACCATTGGAAAGGAGAGGAAAGAGCGGGAGCTTAATAAGGCGTGAAGAATTCCTGAAGAAATTTGGCTGGGTCAAGACTAGTCAGAGTGGTTGATGGTCCAAGGATTGACACTGTGATTGTTCTGCAGATGTTGTGCAGTTGCAACTGAACCTGTCCTTTGAAGGACGCCCCTTGCATTATGTGCTTTGGTTTGAGATCAGTTGATGGGGTAGGGTGTTTCCAATCTTGTGAATGGATCTCTTTTCTCCTGTCACACAATTGGGACCAGAAGATTCCTACCTCGTGGAAATACTGAAAAAATTTCCACTTTTAGGCATCACTCACAGCTTTATCTCAAAGACAGATAGTTAGCAGCACCACTGTTACATGGTCCAGGGCAACAGCCAGGCCAGTTTGGCCTGCATTACGGCAAGTCTCATCTTATCAGATAAACATGGCTGTCTTTACCTGATTGTGTTTGTTTTGTCTAAATATCAGGTATTTCAAGCTTTCTAATGTCGTCTGTAACCTGTTAAATCTAATCGAGCTTTGTGAGATTTCTTTGAGTATGACATAATTGCAATAACGTGGAGGCTCCATGATCTGGATAGGTCCTGCTTATTTGCGCTTGAAACAGTTTGGGAAGTCTTAAATCGTTTTGGCATCGAGAAATTGACGGTATAGTTATCTTAATCTCCTATGTATTGTTAGTTTCTCTGACAAGTGATACACAATAACGTTTTTTATATGAAACCAGGTAGAAGACCGATGTATCTGTCTTTTGGCAGCATTTCTTTCTCCTTTAAGAGCATTCCAGGTTGAACAAAAAGATAAACTGGTAAAAATTTGCTTCTCTATTTCTTTGAATGGCCAGAAAATATTGCATATTTTTTACCTCCACTTTTTAATTCTCTCTCTACATAATTTCTTGAAGGGCAAGAGTTGTAGAATCAATGGCTTGTTCAATATTGAGTCTCATCGTCTCAACTCCTTTAGGTCCAATAGATTGTGCAGCTCCAAAAAATGAAGCTCACTTTCCAAAGAATTCAGCTGGCCTTAAGCTAGCCCAAGGGGCATAATGGCTGTAATCTGTTGCATTGTCATGGAATTATCAGTTTCTACATGGGATCCCAGATAATCTGAGTGTAATGCCTCTGGATACCCCCTAGAAATGGATGTGCCACATGGCCAGTGGCCAGTAAAGCTATTGATTGTAAAGAGGACTTGTGCCTATTGGTGAAAGCCCTTGGCGTTTTGTGAAACACCCAGATGACTTACATTCCCTGTAGGTAGACTGCTGTACCAACAGAAAATTCATGTCCAGTGCTTCTTTTCCTGATAACTCGGGGCTCATTTCTCTGGCTCATTAGAAAAAAGTTCTCAGCCACGACCGAGAAAAGAATTCGTGCAAGTTTTAAGCCCTGGCTTATGAAATGTACAATTGCAAATCCTTGTTACCTATTCCTGCAGAGTACAAGGGTATGTCAATGTCACTCACCTGATCCAATAGTCTTGGAAAAGTCTATTGTGGATCTTGTGGGAGAAGAGTAATCAGCCTTTTTGGTATGACATTGAGATGTCCTTGCTACCTCTGATCTAAAAACCTTGACCTGAAGTTTTTTCTTCCTGTTACTCTACCTGTTTCTTCAAGAGATATAAAAACCTCATATCCTTTCTGCGTTTTATTTGAGCAAATTTTTGAGGAACTGGCTTTAAAATTGATAACTTGTGTATGACCTAGTATAGTTTGATGTAAATTTGTGCTACTTTTAAGTACTTTTACTAATGAAAGTACTTCAGAACTACATTTGCAAATTGTCATGACCCTATATGCAAGGTGCAAACATGAAAGCAAGGAGGCAAAGGAGGCGGTTGGATACAGGGTGAGATTAACCATCCATATACAACATGGGGAATAGGTGCTTGAATAAGTTCAACTGTCTGGTTGACCTCCAGGAATGGGCAATTCTCTATGACGAGAATGTTCATTGGGATTGAGGTTTTGAAGTGTCTTTGTCACTTTGTGAACCTAGACAAGCCTTTTCTTTTCTAACAAGGGAACTAAAACAGTGCATGATGTTGTTTTGGTGGAAGGGAATTTTTAAAAACTTTTCCTTGAGCTAGGAGGCAGTTATGGCAATTGATTCATCCACATTCTGAATCATCACAAATGGTCCTTCATGACCACTTTGAGGACAAACGGCAAGATATAATACTTCTTGGAAATGGATCTCGTGTTTCTGCTGTAGTGCATTTAAGGAATAAGTCAGCAGCAGCTATTATTTATAAGTTGATTATTGCTAGACCTTGGATAGGTACCTCTAAAATAGAGAGTTCTTTTGGAGATGCATTACAGGGGTTCTTCCCATTAGGAGCACTTTGGCAAAGAAAGGAATAACTTCAGCAATGGTTTGAGATGTCCCTCCTCTGTGGAAATAGTGGACAGACTTCTTTGGACTTACCCTGTTGCCAAAGTTTTTTGCAGCTGTTGTACTGTTCTTCAACTCAAATTTCTAGGTGTGTCTTTGCACAAGTGCTTCTGGGTGTTGGGCATAATCAGAATGACAGGATTTTCATAGGTGACAAATCCTCTTACTTTCCTGTGGAAGGTATCATCAAATCGAGTTCTGAGCAATGATAGTAGATACTTTTTGCAATGATTAGTGGCAAGAAATATCTAGTCCGTGAACAAACCATGTGCGTCCCTCTTGATGGCTTCAATGTGTCTTCTTTTCTGGCTTTCCACACTCAGAGATTGCTTTGTACAACACTCGGATTTTCTCATCAAGATCCTAAATTGAGCTCTCAAACATACATTAAACAGCTAACATACATTAAACAGCTAAGAAAGTATTGACATGTATCAAGAGACTCTATAAATGCTCAAAACACGTGCAGGGATCGAACTAAACACAGTAAACTTTCTAATTTATGGTGATTATTTGTCATTCTTTGCAGTCTTGCATGTCTTAGAGTACAATAGATAGATCAGGCTCAACTCGATCCTTTCTTTAAATGTTTCCATGTGTTAAAGATGTTTTCACATTGAGAATGAACTGCTCTAAAATTTATAATTTAAAGAAATTGTTGGCTTTCAGCTCTTCTCTGTAAAAAAGTCTGTGTGCATGTGTGCTTGCTGCGCAAAATTGCAATACTTTTATGATATCTACTTTGTTGGTGATTGAGACGATCATTACATGGATGTGTTTTGCCTTCCTTTTTTGCTTTTCATAATAGACTTTGTCAAGTAGTCTCACAAAAAAAGCGGTTGTTTTGCAGGAAGGCCATCAAAGTAGTATTTGAATTTTTTTGTCGCAGCTGTGTGATGATCAACTGTACAGGTTTAGATAGCAAAACTGCTAGTGCTCTGCAGTTAAGGCTTTAACATTGTTACTTTTGATTTGTGCAGGTTTCTCTCCCTTTTGTGATAATTAAAGAGTCATTGAAGATGAAAACTAGTGATGCTGCAAAGGTACTTTGTTTATTTATATCTTATCTAGAAAAATCCATGACCTTACAATAATGTAATGTTAACTGGCTTGTATCTTTGAAACTTAAACATAAAGGTGGCTGCTTTGAATCAATCTGCCAAGGATTTTACTGCTATACAGACACAAATGCAACTGACATTTTCACTGACTTGTATCTGTGAAACTTAAATGTAAAGGTGGCTGCTTTGCATCAATCTGCCAAGGATTTTACTGCTATACAGAAACAGATTAGGCAATTGGACATAGGTTTGCAAGAGGGTGTGGATCACTTGGAGAATAGTGTAAAGTCAGAGACATCATATTCTTTTTTGAAGTATAAAGCAGGTATGATTGTGATAAATGCTTAGTGGAAACTCCCTCTCCATACCTTCCTTCTCCCGTCTCCCTGGGTAATGTTGTCTGAATGAACAAATAGAAAAGTGCATGTTGATGAGTTTGGTCATTTTCTCTGTGTAGGGTTGCTTCTTCAGGATATGAAAGGGCTTTGTCTTCCAGCTCTTTTATTATCTTCTGTGCTGGGGGATCCAGAATATACAACTGCCTCACCGGATGAAAAGGAAAGGACAGATCTCTTAAGAAGGTCAACATATTGTCTTCGTGTGGAAGAAGCAATCAGAAACCTAGGCAAGTGGTTTTCTACTACTGCTAATGAATCCTGAGTACTATTCCACATAATGGATGCCAAATATGGATGATTCCTTTATGGAGTCTTTAATTGAAGAGAGTTACAGACTAGGCAAGGGGTTCACATGTTTCTTTTGTTAAGGACAGTAGTATTGAATGGGCAGCCGTTAGTCAATACATTAACTTGTAACATTGCATAAGGAATGTGAAGAAAAGCACAGGCAGGTAGTAAATGAGGTTCTGAATGTCTATTTGTGTTCGTTTTATGTTAGAGCAAGGTGGCAAGTTCAGTTCTCTTGCATTATGTTCCACACAACTCTTGCACTGGAATTCTATTCAATGTGAGAACCTGAAACTTTGCCCAGACCCAGTAACAAAATTTATGTACTGATATTATTGCTTGATATCACTGTGCGTTAAGCATCAATGGTTCCATGATAACTTTGATACTATCACTTCTTTGATCATGCATCACTGGGTACTGCAACAAAAGCTGAAATTGATACCAGAGATTTGCAAATAGCTCACAGCTGGGACTCACTGACACATGAGTCATGACCATAGTTGACATTGCCCTAGCTATATGAGGTGCAGTCACACATGTGACATTGCATGTCAGCGTGCTTTGCACTAGTAGTATGTCATACACCTATGCATAGACATTCGCCAGCAGCACAAGTGATTTCTCTTGACATTGTAGTGTGTTGACACTTCTAGACCAACAGCTTAGGCTGCACCTTGCAGTCCTAATGTAGCCAGCTATAATACTAGCAATCAGCTCCCATTTGTGATAGTGTCTTTGGCTCTACCATGCATTCAAGTAATTTGGAGTGGGGCCCCTATTCAGATGCTATCCAATAGCAAGGAAAGAAAGGCTGCATTAAACATTCTTGTAGTCACATGATGGGCCTCTGTTTGTGAACCAAGCTACAACCCCCAAGGTCACAACCATGGTCTCTATGGTGCCATGGAATATCGTCCTGAGGGCTCTCTTCCATACCTCCTAGGCTCTAGGACAGTCCATAGGCAGTGCTGTTGCATCTTCTCTGTCTCACTACATCTCACACATGCTACTGGGTCCTTGCTGTATCCAAGCCAATTGCCAACTGCTAAGCTCGTGTGAGCTAATAGCCATAGGAAGAGGGATACCTTCTTAGGCCTAAAGCTGTCTATCTAACTTTCATCAAAAGTCTGATAAGAAATGGTCTGACATGTGTTAACCGTCAGACGAACAAGGTGGAAAATCTGGAAAATCTAAATCAGAGGACAAAGGCCAAGGCAAAAGTAAACGAAAGACGAAGGTGCGCCATAAAAAATATGGAAACATAAGAAGTGCAGAAAAGTCCTAAATAAAGAAAAAATGCGCACAAGAAAAAGTGCAAGTCAATACTTTTGTAAAAGAGCGTAAGCGTATCAGATTTAATTTAAAGAGCACCGGGCTCTCACCCGTGCAATTTGTAAAGGTAGATGGGCGGTAGGAAGGAAGTTACAAAGATAGGAGGACAATGTGAAAAAGGGCCTAGGCCACGGCCGGTAGGCCACGGAAAAAAGGGGATAAGGGGATGACTGCTCAAAAGGGATTTAGGGTTTTGTATATAAAGTTGAAAAGTGAATGAGAAGCTCATTCTTGTGTGTAGCCAAAAGGAGCTCTCTTCTTCTTCTTCTTCTTCCTCTTCTTGCTTGCTTGAGCTTGTGCTTGAGAGAGGGAGTGTGAGAGTGTGAGGGAGTGAGTGTGTGAGGGTGAGGGACCGGGGAGGAGAAGCTCTCCATCTTCTCCTCTCTTCTTCTCTTCTCTTCTCTTCTCTTCTCTTGTCTTGCTCGCGGCAATGGAGCTTGGAGCGTGGAGCTTGAGGATGGAGCTTGCTTGAAGCTTGCACTTGGATCATGGACTACCGGAGTGCGCGGGAGAGGAGGTAACTCGATCGGCATGGAGGTAAGCTCACTACACCCGTAGATATGGATGCCGCGTCTGCTATGTGAGAGGTAGCCATTAGTGCTCGGCTTGGAACGCTTGAAGCAATAAGCAGTCTGTGGGTCTTAGCGGTTGAGCGAAAGCTCCCACAACATGCCATGTCTGTGCCAGTGGGAGTGGCTGCTATCTATGCTCTGATCCTGCTCATCCGAATCCTTCCCCCTAGCCTCATAGTGTAGCAAAAGAAGGCCATGTTGCATGACCTATCAAGGAATTGATCCCTCCATGCCTACTCTCCTATATCCCATTGTAATCTTTATAGATGCTCCCTTTGATAAGCCTAATATTTGCATCCATCTACAAGACAGGTGGATGGGTTTCCGTCAAAGTTACCACTTCCTCTCGCAGTGTGCCACTACTCTAATCCTTTGCCTAAGCATCTTGTGAACCTTGTATGTTCCACTCATTGGAGGCCATCCTGCTCTACCAAAAATGTGAATGTGTCTCTCTGCTAGTCGCAATGACCTCGAGAAAGATGTCCCCTATGGAGAAGAGACCAACCCAGGTCTGTGAAGCATCTGTATTTGTTTGTCACCCAAGAGGTGCTATCTCTGTTATGGCCTCAATTGTAGCCTGACTCCCGTGAGTGTGTAGTCCTTGTATCTGAATCTCCTGTGACCGCTCCTGAAGTGTGAACTAGTCTCCCATTGAGGCAACAACTTGTATAGAGAATCTCCCCTGGACGCTGCCAGCTTGTCTGTCTGCCCGCTACCTCCCTGCTTGCCACCATTCCTGCCTGCCACCTCCTTGCTTGCCACCCCTGCCCTGCTTGCCACCATCCTAATTGCCATCTCTGTCTTGCCACCACCATCCTCATCCCACCTGACACTGAGCTTGCTTGCCCACCATCACCTTGCTTTTCAAATTTCAACCTGCAAGTAGAAATTGCCACATTCCTGGAAAAAAATTATGATTTTGCTGCATGATCTCTAAACAACATTGCGTGCAGTCCATAAATCCTTGCCACAATCACAGAAAGTGCATTTAATTTACTCATGCCAACTTCCCAATGCAAAAGCTCTCATATTTAGTGTGTATCTAGAATGGATTCTTATTGCTCGAAATTGATAAGCCTTGCAATTTAGCAGCTGTTAATATTTTCCTGGTCTCCATGGCCAAATCTTTGCTTCTTGATCTGTGGTGTTGCCATACATTTCTTGGAACTCATTTTTGGTGCTTGCATGTCACCACCTCTATGTCCACTCGCTTTGTCATAATTTGCTCTGCGCTCCCTCTAGGAACCTACCGTGGCCCATACTCATTGAGGATGGCCTTTTGTGGGTGTTGAAACATTGTGAGGAAACACAAGGGTTTCTAGAGAAAAATTAAAATGCAGTGTATGTAAACATAGGACCAACAAATGAACTCACAAATGGAAAGTGGATGAAAGGGAACTTGATAAACAGACTGGTGCTGTAGAGGTATGTGATACAACAAAGTGCCAGGGAGCGGAGGGCTGTCCAACAGCCACTATCCTGAGGAGCGGGCTGAGGGATGCTGCAGGAGAGGATTGTCCTCCGGAACAGATCTGGAAGGCGGCTGCTGTACCCCAATGCCTAAACAATAGGTTGCCAATCAGCATGATGACATCACTGAGGGTGCAGAGCTGGCACCCACTCTGATCAAGTTGGCACTGTGAAAAGACCAAAATATTGGGCTCATTCTGTCAAGAAAGTTCTTTTTTGCTGAAACAATATGACATTGACTCTCCATAGCTACTGTACACAATATAAGATCATAGTTCAGTTGAGAATGGGATCACCAACTAGAGCTTAGGCCAATCTGTCAACCTGATCCTAAGCCATCCCACTATAAAGCTGCCCCAAGCTTGACTGATCTTCTTGTGCAACCAAACCATCATATGAGTATTTTCTTTCATTCCAGCCACACGTGGTTTGGCATTGTAGACCTCCTAGTTGCTAATTGACTCAGGCCTTGTAATAGAATTCCCCTTTGTTGCAGAATTTTTGTTTTGGAAGTGTCTTGTGGAAGGGATTTATTCATAGAATCATGATTTTCTTTGGGTGGAAAAACATCTATATGCATGAAACAGGTTCTGGTCCTGCATGTAAGTCAGGATGTATGACCAATCTAGTATGATTAGCCTCATTTTTTTCTTCACTTGTTTTAATCTCTGGAAGCTCTTTGTATGTTTCCTCGTAAATTTTCCTATGCATGGTCCCAGACTCCCATAGCATCGACAAGGCTTAATACATGAAAGCGGGCTGTACCTGAGACATTCCCATGGATATTGTCTTGCACTAGGGACCTGGCTCTAGATACTCTTATCTACTGTCACCCCATGGTGCTTGAGCATTGAAGAAGAGCATATGCTGTTGGTTGTCCTATGCATCAATTGTTTCTGCTTGGAACAGGATCAGTCAAAAATCAATGTTGCAGGTAGTGAAGAATCATAGGCTTCTCTAGTCAGGGGATGCACTGTATCAAATCCCTTATAAGAGACTGAGTGGTAGTGACCTTCTACCTCATATTCGATGTGGCATGTGCATATATATATATATATATATATATATATATATATATATATATATATATATATATATATTGCTCATTTCATCTCCACCTCTGTGAGGTGCATGTAAATATCTTTTCCTCCCATGCCCCTCAGAGTGTCCCTGTCTGAACCCAGAGCTGGTACAAGGAGTTTTACATCTAGCCTGTAGCATTCATCATCCCAACTGAATTTCCACATCCATGTTTCTTGGTGTGATGAGAAAGCCATCCTTAGAAAGCTGGAGAATGGTCAGAGTTCAGTGCACAAATCCATTTCAACTTGTCAGAATCTCAAGAAAGTTAACCATGGGGCATCTTTCATAAAGCCAACACCACCATTAGCATCTAATATTCCTTAGTAACCATGAATGCCTTTCTCTACACTTCACCCTGTACACATCCTACCTTTTTGAAAATTTTAGAATTCATCCATTATATACTAAAAGTTTTGCCAATCATGGAGTTCCCTTGATTTTTCACAAGCTATAACTAAGATATAGATTATGAGGTCATTGTTTTTAGTTATAATTAAGATACTATTTGCTGGAGGGCTCATACAGGCAACCATTATAACTGCAGTGCACACTTGTCCCCATATAGGCTTTGTTTGCCCTAATTTATGTCCATGAGTGTCTATTGTAGTGATTCAACTCTTCAATGTGTTGCAAAAATAATTTCTAAATATGCCAACCCTTTGCATTGTCAGAACTCCTCAAACTTCAAAATTGCTATGAGCCTTATGATAGAACAAGAGCCGGATATGGTTAAGATGATGGCACAGCTCTCCCCTGCCAATCAACATTGTCATGTCTCTGGCAGGATTTCACACTCTTAGTAAGTTTTCATGTATTGGCTACTGTGATTTTCAATGTTATCAATAATTGACTAGCTGATATCGTGAATTTTACTGTCAATAGAAACGGCACAGATTGGTAACAATGTCATGTCCAGTCAGCATGCCATAACAGGTCTTTGTATCCTCAGAATGGAGCTAAAAGGAGATCCAGTACTCACTTGAAAGAGCGCACCAAGGACAATTGAATTAAGGAAAAAGAAACTGGATGACTGTCGATATCACTGATGAATGACTTTTGCTAATGTGATATCATGTGGACAGATTTTCACCGTGATAAAAAGCTCCACAAGTTAAAGCCAAGTCTGCTGCTGGCCTCTTATTCAACAACGGAACCCATATGAGCAAAGTAATGCAAACGTACAGCAGGTGGCACACTACATCATGCTGGCTGTACCATTGTAAATTTGACATTTTGAACCTGTCATCTGGACACTGAACCCATCATCTCTAAAGGGGTACCATGATCTATATGTAAAGCTACCTTCCTGTAAATTCGTCCCTCCACCTTGTACAACTTATGAATTCCTAAAGAGCAGCAAGAACAAGCTTTTTCACTCTCAGCATTGACAAATTTGTTGTACAACGAAAATATCCATACTGGCCACTTTCTCGAAACAACAGTTGGCAGTGTGTTGGTCCTTTTAGTAGATATGGGATACCTTTTAGTAGATTTAGCTTCTTTTCAGTTTTTACACATACTCAAGGGATGCAGTTATTGTATAGTGATTTTTCTCATAGGAAGGTGATTAGCATCTAGTCTCTCTTCTTTTTTTTGTTGAAATGGTAATTTTATTAATTACCAAAACATAATCTCAAAAGTACAGCAGGATCAATAATACAAACACACAGTATGATCAAAATACAAAGGAACTGGATGGGCTGTAGAGGGGCTGAAGAAACTGCAGTGTGCCAAGAAAGCAAATCTTGCCAAGGGAGAATATCTGCCAACTCAATCAAGTCGAGCTACCAATGAAGGTGGCCTTATAACTTTGTTCTCTTGAAGAAGAATCAATGATGAATGCATTTCTCATAGTCCATATGTGCCAGCAACCTCAGAAGCATAAAAAGTAGAAAAACACTTTTCATATTAGCTTGTACAAGGTCCATGAACTTGGGATGCCCAAAGACCGAGTCTTTTGGAAGCATGGATAGCCTGATTACTCCGTACCAAATGGTTTATAGGAGTGACCAAACCTTCCTTGCCACTAACAATCACCATTGGAAATCTGATGCTTGGAAGCGTGCAAAGGCAAGGAGAAAGCACCAATCAACATTCGTAAACGACTTTGTATTTGAAAGACCTAGTGTACCTCCTCTCTCTCTCTCTCTCTCTCTCTCTCTCTCACTCTCATAATCAAGCATCTACTATAATGGTAAGCCACTCGTTTTGTTAACTCAATACCTTGGGTTCAAACGTGCCTTTTAAACTCAAGATCATTTGGTTCTCTCTCTCTCTCTCTCTCTCTCTCTCTCTCTCTCTCTCTCTCTCTCTCTCTCTGTGCTTGCTATCATACACATGTTAAGATCCATCGATCATAACCCTAGGTCAAATCTTTTAGGACAACTAGAGAGCTAGGAGCTCTTGTACACATATATAACTTGCTTATTTTGTTTATTCATATGAGATGTGATGGATTAGTTGTATGCCCCCATCATAGCATGGTAGGCCATTTCGGGCTTAGTGACGTTAGAACATCTATTGTGGTTAGGTCTCATCCATTTGTATGTATCAAATTGTTAGGCCTTTGGTGTCATCACATTGTTACTCCATTTTATGCATCGAATTGTTAGGTGTTTGGTACCATCACCTTGTTACTCATACTCCCTTCCCTCTTGTATATTGGATGTACTATGTTTAGAGTTTTGGGCTTGTAAGTTGGAATGTTTCGTTGTAGTAGTAAAATTTGGATGTTTTTCTAGCTTGCTCTTAATTTCAGCACCACTTTTAATTACTCATCCTTTCTCTTTTTTTAAAGTGTCCATTTCATGTTTTTCTATTAGTGCATTAATAAATAAAGAGCAAGGTGAGTAGAAAAAATACACGGTGGTGATAGATGTGTTGGCACAGGTCGGCGGATCTAAGTGGTGGTATTATTGCCATGTCTCATCCCTAAGCTCTTTGCACAACTACAATTATTGCTTGAATGCTACAATAGTTGATGACTATAGTTATTTGTGCGAAGATCTTTAGGTTTGTTTCCATATGCATGAGAGGGGATTGGTATATTATGGAGAATTGTATCATAAGACCCTTGTGCCATTGTATTCATCTTCTCCAAGAAATACTACCCAACATTTTGGAGCTATTGTTGTAAGTTCTTGTTTTTTAGATCTACATGATATCATGTGTCAACTATGAAATTAATCTCCAATCTACTTAAAACATTGATGCTATAGACCATTTAGATCAAAATCAATAGACAGAAAATGTTCCCTTGAGGAAAGGATCAACAAATGTTGTGGGTATTGCTAGTACTCCTCTTTATCAAAATCAAGAATGGACAATAGTCAAAGGGTATAGTTGGGATGTTGCATTTGTCTTGCAAGCCCCTAGTAGATTCTTTGGTATATTAGATGTTAGATTGGGTAGGTTCACTTTCTTTGTGAAAACCTTTTTTTCCGCTTTAGCAACAATACTAGGATGTTCTATATTTCTAATGTTGATGTTATAACCATCTAAATATTTATGCATCTAGCCCTTAAAGTAGCTTTGTACAAGCACAATATTAGTGTTGTGCATATTGGTATGTGCCCACTAATGATACCCATTTTCAACTTCTTCATTGATGTATATGTGTTGTTTTTTCAGAGGGAGCACCTATAATATTAAGAGGGAAGGCACAATGGCAAGTGTTCTCAACTCTCGTGGGTTCCTTCCAAATCCTTCCTAATAAGCTTTGTGTTAGAGGAAGGTTGAAATAGGAGATCGGCTAGAGAATGTACACTTTCATGGGAGGATCATTAAATATTTGCAATGTGGTTAGAGTTGTAGTCTTGTCACGTTTCTCTTAACATAACTATATATAAACATAGATTTTGTAGTGTGTAAAGGTTAGGGAAGAGAGAGTCCCTTTTAGAGCTGAGCTTACTATGATGTGTCACCCATAGTCGTGTCACAACCATGCATTATTAAAAACTCTCATGGGTTTCTATTTGCCTTTTGTATAATCTTGTATACTACATTTGCCATGCATTATTAGAAGAGCACATATACTAGATATGTTATCTAGAGCTAAAGACAAAAGAGCACTACATTTGCCAATGCCCAGCATACTATGAGATTTGAGGTCCTTTCCATTCTATATTTAGAGATGGGTTTGGACCACTATCTAGAGTCATGGTTTTCCTTGACTTGCAATGCTATACTACAAGATTTGAGGCCCCTTCCATTGTATATTTAGAGATGGGTTTTGGCCACTATCTAGAGTCATGGATTTCCCCGACTAATAATGCTATGTTCTCTTCCTCCTCGAGATGCGACAACTTCGGTACTTGCTTCATAGGAGTACAACAACTTCAAGACATTGAGGCCCCACCTAGAGGTAGCTTACAAATTTCTTTGTGAGAGACACCTAGGAGGTCTCAACACAGGCAGAGTCGTAGTCATCTACATATACATGGGGGGTAGTGATTTACTGAGCCATCTAGCTTAGTAGATCTAGACATCCTAGACCGCAACATAGGTGTTTGACGATACTTCCATAGGTCAATATAGGAGATTATTACTTGGGCTAGAGCTAGGCCTTATACATCCCCATGAGATTGAATCAGCTAGAGCTCTTTTATTTTTTTAGCTATAGTTTCCCTTATAGCTTTTAGTCTTGTACTATTTATTGCATTTTCATTTATTGTTCTCAAATAGTTGTAGTCATACATATGATTGTAATCCATGGTGTAATAGGTCATTTTGACCTTTTGGTAGATGTTAATATTTTATTTCATCTCTCTCTCTCTCTCTGTCTCTCTGTCTCTCTCTCTCTCTCGTGGCATCTTCTATAATCTCCAAATTTTCACTTTACCATAGTCCACCATTTGTCCCCAATATATTGCCATATCTCTCTTAGGCATCTCCCTCATCTTGATTTTATAGTCTAATTTTTTTCTATCTTTTTTCACATTTCACCCCCCCAAAACCCCCCTCCACATACCAAGTTCTTTTCACATAGTTTCAAGTTTTTTTGCAATTTTTAATCTCCTTTCCATATAGTGTAAGGGCAGTATATAGTGAAGAGAATTGGACTTGTCCTTCTCCCTAATAGTAGGATGTGCTCAAATACTTTCTCAATAGTCCTAGTAGCACTACCTAAGCTAATTTGAGTTCATAGGAGAAATAGATACGCTAGCAACTTTCCAACTTGAAGTGAAAATGTTGCCGATAGAGGCAGCTATAACTAATAAGAAGTGAAAACGAAGTTTAGAAATGACAATTAAAGCACAAGAGGAGGTATAGAAGGATATTAAGACAAGGATGAAGGGAGATAAGCAATGTATAACATACACGATCTTGTAAGTAGTAATGAAACAATATTGTAAAAGAAGGTTGTAAGACCATGCAAGTGCATGAGGCCTCCCTAACCAATGGCATAAATAATCACAAGAGGAATGAGATGATGAAGACTGCTAAACATGTTCAAAATTGCATATACTAGAGACCAAACTAAGGCTAATTTTGAAAGAACAAGGGTTTGACCAAATAACAATGTGACATATCCCCAAGCAAGGGAAGAATGAAGCGATACTAGAGTTTGAAGACATAGAAGATAAAGTTGCATTGTAAAAGCAATTGAAACGTTTCAAGAGAACCAAAGTGTGCATCACATATGAATGAATACCAACATAGCTCAAAGTACAATTGATGAAATCACTAGGATGAAGGTGGTTAGAAAAGATGGAAAATAGGTACTTTAGTGGGTCGATAAAGTCATCCTAGAGGATTTTAGAAACCCTAGGCATTGACTTGTTTCAAGGTCATGACATATTTAGCAATGTTTGTAGCTTTAGTAGTTGGATCTCCTTTTTGTTTGAAATGGTAACTTGAAGTGAATTGTAATTAGAATCTTGATGTATCTCTCTTTTAGAAAGACTTAGCTTTATACCCAAAGAATATAGAATGTTGAACAATTCTAAAAAAAGTCAATAGAAAAAGTTAATAGTCATTAATTTCTTGTGCAAAATATATTATTTTTCATCCACAACATTGCCCAACACCTTAGTCTACATCTAGGAGATCTTCTATATGTACCATAGTTCATCTGAGCACCAAACATTGTTTTTTCCCAACTGTTACACCTGAATATAAGTTTAAGAGGTCTTTTGTATGTACCATAGTTCATTTGAGCACAAAGCATTGTTTTTAGCTAGCCTCACCACCTTGACTACTACTAATGGATAGCTTTAATGCTGATTTTTAAGTCATTAAAAGATTATATTCTAATCATAACATTGCATAGTATGATAATTTGCACCTAGGATGTCTCATGTAGGCACTACCACTAAAAGGGTTATAAAACATTATGCTTTGAACCAACTCCTAAAGTAAGCTCATCACCACCTTAACTGATAGTTTCCACCACCTAATTGACTTCTCATTATGTTAAAAACCATATTCTTGATCATTTCCTAGGGAAAGAAATGCATCAAAGACCATTGGAGAAGTGAGACCTAGCTCTAGACCATCCTCCTACAGAGCAATAACAATGTGAATTGTCCACTTTCAAAGTACTAAAATGATCACCTTGTCTGCATCGATTGATCTTTTCCAATTCTACATTTGAGGGAAAGAACCTTGCCAAATCTGGGCCTTATAGTCACACTTTGCATAAGGCAATTGATAACTTTTGCAAAAATAAATGAGAGTTATTTGAGGCAAAATGGGCAAGCTCTAGGCATTGAAATTGATCACACTGATTGAGATTTATCACCTCCACTAGATCACTTGGACTACATGGCATAGAGCATATGCATACTACATAAGTTATAATCAAGGTGATCCATCACCATGATTGACATAAAACCTCTCAATGTGGTCTTCATCTTGATTGAAGTTGATCACCTTTATCAAGGTGGCCATCACCTCTACTAATTCCACGAACCACTTAAGGTGATTGATCACATCGATTGAAGCATTCCACTCAAGTTGTTTATGAGCTTGTAGCATATGTGTTGCATACTACCCATCACCTCATTGACAGTGGTCATTGCCTTGAGTGAATTTCACCTCTAATCCCCATCACCTTGATTAAGGTGAACACCACCTTGATTGAATCTGTTTCATGCAAGGCAAACTAATACCATCTCCACTCAAGGTGATCCTTCACCTTGATTGCATCCATTTAGTCCATAGCTAGTATCCCATCTACATTGCATCACTTTCACTGAAGGTGATCATCACCTTGATCAGACCACATCTATACTATCTAGTCACCTCAAGGTGGTCCATCACCTCCACTATTCGAAGCCACTCAAGGTGGTCACAACCTTGATCAAAATCAATCCACTTCACCATATCTAACCACATAGATTTCATCGCAAGGTGGTCCCGACCGATTACCTTGATTGAAACACAATCACCTTGATCACCTTGACTATTTCTATGTCACTCAAGGTCATCCATATCTATCCTTCATTAAGCCTCACTCAAGGTGATACACACCTTGAACAACATCATAAAACTACTTTAGGAAACCACTCAAGGTGATCGACCCATGACCTTGACTAGAAGTCCACCTTAAGCAGACATTTTTGAGCAAGGTATAAACCGTATATTGCAATTGCATCACCTCTAATGCACTCATATCAATCCACACTTACACAAACTCACACATATCATACACCATCCCCATCCAAGAAGGGCTGACCTCTTTTTGGAAGGCATCTTATAGCACCTAGAAGGTATTTGAACATTGGAAAAGACCACCTTAAGTGGAGTTTCCTGATTTGACGTACTAGACACACTACATTTGCAACACGTCTAGTTCATGCATATAATCCACCAATTCTTGAAACTATGCACATACCACATCCCATTTGTATTTGATAAGTGCATTCCAACTTGAAGTATAGATAATGGACAACAAGAATAATTCAACCTCTTATAACTATAAGTATTACCCATCCACTAAGACATGTTGGAAAGTTCCCACAGAGGCCAGTTGATCACCTAGAG
The DNA here is from genome assembly GCF_053477565.2 of Lygodium microphyllum. Classification (NCBI taxonomy): domain Eukaryota; kingdom Viridiplantae; phylum Streptophyta; class Polypodiopsida; order Schizaeales; family Lygodiaceae; genus Lygodium; species Lygodium microphyllum. The sequence continues at coordinate 104,767,060 of NC_141149.1, read as the reverse complement.
TAGACACATTTTTTCTAAAAATTGATCAAAGTTATTGTCAATGATGCATTTGATCACTCTTAGTGCAAGCAAATTGATATCCCAACAATGTAGGACAATATTTGATCACTAAACCACAAATTGGGTAGGACATGACATGCCATGAATCTAAAAGTAGGCCAAAACTCCGTCAAAGATCAACTCAACTGCACATGATCATCTCAACTAGGCAAAAACTAATAAAAAATGTTGAAAGTTTTAAAAACCCATTAGTTGCATGGTACAAACCCTCGCTTGGCATTCCCTAATTGCCATAGAATGTTGAGAAACTATAGAAGATTAATTGTAAGAGCCAAGGAAACACTAGGAATCCATCAAAGGGAGTAAGCTTTGAGCAAGTTGGAGAGCTAGAATGCAATTTTTCTAACATCCATGCATACAAGTCTTCCATATAGTATCTTCTCTCAACAAGTACACCCTAACTACTAAATTCCTATTAAAACAAAAGAGAAGAAGCAATTGATTTGCTTGTCAAATATCATTGCATGTAAATAGAGGTGATTGCATCTACATCTATTGCATGTCTATTGCTTATCTTTGAACCACCATGATTACATTAAAAGGATGTCTTATTTCATCACCTCTATATCATTCCACATCTTAGATTCATTACCCATGTTAAATGCAAGCTCACACTATCGCTTCACTACTAAGGTATTAACAATGCTTTTGAGATAGAAAATGTCAAGGATGATATTCCAATGGTAATATAAAATAAAAGTGTGTGCCTAAGTTCATACAATTGACTTATGAATACACTTTTTGGTACATGTGGGAATGAATAGTGGAAAAGCCTCCTTTAATCAAGAAGAAAATTTAGTTACCATCTTTGTAGAAAGTAGTTTTATAAGGTTGATATCTCTCAATCCAACCAAAATCTTTTGGAGGTGTAAAAAGATGAAATGTTCACCTTTTTTTATTACTACAATATGAATGGAGAAATATTCTAGATTTTATTTCTACATTATTTTATACAACCACAAATCTAGTTGGTCACCTGATTTTCAAAAATTCATGACAACACCTACCTACCTTAAGCTACCTAAGGAGCTAAATATTTGGAGCTAAAACCATGATCTCACATTGGAGTATAAAGAAGAGTTGCTTCCCACTTGATGAGCATTCACGCACCAAAGGGTAAACTATAGACACAAAGTATAGTCACAACACATTCCAGTACAGTCAAGCTCTGTGCAAACAATAGACACCATAGAATGTTCTATTGACTTTTGGATTTGGGGATTAGCCCATCACTTGTACTTGGTAGTGAGAGTTGTCCTTTTATTCTAAATTAACAATGTATTACTATTACTAAGCATATGTTCCCTATTCATTATGGGTTTGATTAAGACTTGTATTAGTATCTTACTCTCATGTCAACACATTTGACAACTTTTCTTTAGTAAATAGTTGATTGTATCAAAAGTACTTTTGTATAAGGTAAAGTCTTTTCGAATTTGGAAAAGCACTCTTGTCTTAAATTTTCATAGTTGCTATCATTATTGTTTTGATGAGTCATTGAGCCTCATCTATTTTCCTATTCCTCATCTCCTTTTTCGCATAGTATCAAAGTATGCTATTTTAGAATCTTGCCTCTTGTGCACCTTATCTATGTGAAAATTTCCATTCATTGCATTGTTTTCTTGGAGTTGGAAATCGCACCTAGTCAATGTAGTCTACATTTGGAGGGATTTGAAAAGCTCAACGATGGCACCAACCAAGCCACTTGGAAAGTGAAGATAGAGTCACTCCTTTTCTTCCAAGATCGTTGGGATCAATGGATAGACTAAAATAAAATGATGTCATTGGAAAAGAATTGGCTAAATGGGATAAAAAGGATATGTTTATTGTCCACATGATGAAGTTGGTTGTGAAGGATGACATTCCTAGCTATCTAATGGATGTGACGACTCCTAAGAAAGAGTGAAAGACCTTGAAGAACCTTTATGAATCAAAGAGTACACCAAGACAAAAAGCCTTGAGATCTGAGATGACCAACATTAAGAGAAAGGAAGGATAGAATTCCAAATAGCTCATCAAAAGAGTCAAGGCTCTACATCAACAATTGATTGATATGGGTGATAAAATGACAGGCAATGAGTTGTCTACAATCATCATTTATGATTTGACAGAATGATATGGACTTGTCCAAGGCCATATCATTTTGAGGCAAAAACTCACTTGATCAAATTGAGCATATTCTTAGAGATGAAGATCAAAGACAAGTAGCGGGGGGACCCATGGTGATGCAACGGGGGTAGGTGTGTGTGCGTGGTGGTGTGTGTGTGGGGGTGGAGGGAGCGAGCGGTAATGGGGGGTAAAAAAGGGGAGGGGGTAGACAAGTTTAGGGGTGGGGGGGTTAAAGGTGGGGTGGGTGGGGTCAAGGGTGGTAGGGGAGTGGGCGAGGTGGGATAGTGGGCAATGTGGGGTGTAGGGGATAGGGTGGCTAGGGAGGAGTAGGGTGGAGGGATGGAGTAGGTGGGGACGAGGGAGGAGTAGGGTGGGAGGAAGGAGTAGGTGGCGAGGAGGGAGTGGGTGGAGGGGAAGTAGTAGGGGGTGGAGTAGCGAGCGGCCTCTCGGCGGAGCAGGTGACCAAGATGGCACTGCACTGGGCGGGCAATGGAGGTAGGAAGAGGAGGCCCAGGCGGTAGCAGCGGTAGAAGGGGACGAAGAGGGGGAGGAGAAATGGCAAGAGGGGAAGGAGGAGTGAGAAGGAGAGGGAAGGAGAGAGGATGCAGAGAGTCTGGTTAAGGACAGAGAAAGAGAGAAGGAAGAGAGAAAAAGAGAGGGGAGGGGGAAAACGAGACTATTGGGGGGAGTTTCATTAAAAAAAAAGTATAATGTTTTTATTTTAATGTACTTTTTTGTTTTTTTTTGTTTTTGTTATAAATTGAAAGTGCACCAATGCGGGCAGGGGGGAAAAATTTTGCGTTGACAGGAATGGATGAGAGTGGAGAAGAATCCAAGGTGGCCAAATACAACATGACGAACACCTGGCACATGTTTCGAGGTGAAAATTGATTGGGCATGCGACACGTGGGGATGAAAAATAAAAAATTGGATGAAAATATCAATTCGGAGGGATCTGGGTGGTGTTGGATGGAACATGCGATAAAAAACAAAACTAGGAAAGGTGACAGGAGAAATGGCATAGACAATGCATTAGGCACATTCAACAGCAAATAGGGGATTCATGTGGAAAAATATGAAAAATAGGCCACTAAAAAGTACACAAAAATTAATTTTGCAAAACCCATCAGTTGAAACGAAATGCAGAAAGAAGGGAAATCGTCCGTAATGAGGAGATGGACAAGCTTGTCATGTCAAAATGTAGGTTTGATGAGAATAGAACCCATTCGCATGGAAAAAATGAAAAAACAAAACTTGAAAACATAATAAAAAATGGGTAGCAAAAAATAAAAAAATCGGAATGGAATGCAACAAAAAATCAAAAAGTTGGGGTGACAAGTTGGAGAGGGCTATCAAGTGGAAACATGGTTTTGATGGCAAATGGGGTGGTTCACATGGAAAAAATGATAAAAATACACCCGAAAATCTGAAAAAAAATTAATTTCAAACAATTCATAAGCCGAAACAAGGGGCAACAAAAAGAAAAAATATCCAAGGAATGGTGGATGACAGGGTCATCAAGTCAAAATGCGATTCTAGTGGAAAAGAGGCATATTCACATGGGAAAAAAGGGGCAAAACGTGTGGTAAGAAAACACAATTAAAATTTAATAATAAAAAGTTGGATGGTCGAAAGGAAGGGGAGGAAAAAGGAAAGATCTCCGAGGGGAGTAATAGCTCGAGGTTATCCAAGTAGAATGCCATTCTAATGAGAAAAGAGCATGTTCATATGGAAAAAAATTTAAAAATTGCATAAAAATAAATTCGTAAACATGCAAAAATAAATAACATCCAATCTGTGCATTAGAAAGAGGAGTTCTAAAAAGTATTTGAGAAAAGGGAAGGATCAGGGCTATCATATCAAACCATAGTTTGGCGTAAAAAGGCATGTTCACATAGAAACACATCCTAATCATGTAAAATGCTTTAAAAAATAATAACTTAGGAACTGTGGCTCGGAATTGAAAAAGGAAAAGTGGCCAGTTCAAAGGGATGAACAGGGTTGTAGGATCATATTGCAATTTTGATGAACGTAGGATGCGTGCACATTTCTCCTACACTGTGTGAAGCGTCCCCACGAACAAACTTGGAGAAGAACCACAATCAGCTCTAACAAAATCTTCATCTTCAATCTTCATTTTCTAAATTTCCATTGGAAGGGGAAAGAGAAACATAGCACATAAAAGAAAGATACACGACTAAGATGTATTGAGCCTAGGTTGTAAACACACCACAAGAAAAATTCACTTAGCACACAAAAGATAGGGCTCTTAATCCAACTTGCACACAAAAATGGAAACACACTTAGGACAAAAAGAAAAAACAACTAGATCATGAAGCTTATTAAATAAAAACCCAAAAAAATATATAACAATAGTGCATACCCTCACAAAAGATATTACACCAAAGCTCTCCACCCAAACAAATGTGTTTCGAAAAAGGAAAGGGAAGTGGGTTTGAAGAACAGAAAACAATCGTGTGTGATTGGAGTAGAATTATATTGGTGAAAGGTCATGTTAAACAAAAAGATGATGCATGTGAATGAGCCTTAGAGAAAGTTTTGATAATGCCACTATTGATGTTGCGTGTAGGATAAGGAGGCATGTGGATGAGGATGGGATGGAGCCAGTGGTTGTTGTTATTGTTACGGATCCTTGCAGGTGTGCCAAGGCAGATTGTGAAGTCACATGGGATGCAGGCTCGAAGGTTCCACCATAATGATGCGCTGCAGGTTGTGCACATGGAGGGTTGAAGGAAAGGACTGAAGTTGTGTGGCGGATGAGGCAGCAAAGGGGTGTTGGACATGTTAGAATCTTGTTATTCGGATGGGATCTCTACCACATTGCCAAGCAATGGCCGGATGGCAAGCAAGCCATGGTCCTCATGGACATGCTTAGGAACATGGCCTTAGACGAGAGGATGTGCGATAGGGGTGTGTAAGCATAGGGAATGATGGCAGTTGTGAGGCATTACATAGGGTTGGATGACAACAAGACAAGGACGGTGGATAGCAAAAGTGAGAAGAAGGTAGAGAAGTAAATGAATAAGACAAAGTCATAAGGAGAAGGCAAAGGCGTTTCCATTCAGTGATAGCACAAAAAAGAAGAAGTTAATAGGGTGTCTTCTCTCAATCTTCCGCTTCCTTCTCTGAACATAGCATATCTTCCTTCTCTTCCTATTTAGAATTCATAGTTGAATCAAACCTCTTCTCCTCTTGATACTGGTAAATCTCTTCATGAGAATGCAGCAATAATTAATGATCTTATCGATGGGATGCAAACTCTTTCTCTTGCAAATCTTGTAGCCACCTCTTTCCCTGCTAGTGCACCAAATGAAGAGCACCCTGCTGCACGGCACCAAACGAGAACCACAACTTGACCACCAAGAGAGGCTTGCAAGTATGCTTGCTAGCCACAAAGCCTACAAGAAAACTCTCTTCTTCACCAAGAACTCATCTCTCAAAACCCGTAAGATGGAAGAGATAAAGCAAGAAAGCACAAGAGAGAAACACCAAGAGTTGTGCCAAATGAGAGAGAGAAATGAAATGTGAAAGAATAAGATAAAGGAAGAGAGAGGTTGCAACTACCTCAACTTCCCACCTCCCCAAAGCACACAACAAGCCTCCTCCTTTTGCTTTCTTGATATTATAAATTTGAACTTGGATACATTTTGATAAGGTTTAAAGACCCTTTAATTTTGGCAATAAGACAAAAGGTGTTGATCATCCATTTTCCTTTAACATTTTATAGTGTGAGCTTTGGACCCACATTTTTACATTGCTTCATATTTTATTTTTGACAAGAGGTACAAAAGCAAAATGGAAACTTTTCAAAATATGTTCCCATGTTGAGCACATTTTTGGTGCCTTTATTTACATAAATTTCATAGTTATCATTGAGGGGGTGATGTATGTTAATGGAGACAATGAAAGTAGTGATGGTAGTGATTCTTGTTGTAAGTGTGCTCATGGGTGGCAATAGCAATGGTGTCAATGGAGTGGAGAGGGAGATGATGATGAAGAAGAATCCTAACAAAAAAAGTAAGTTTGAACATGAGGCTTGCCCCCCCCCCCCCTTTTTTCTAAATGGTGTCAATGGAGTGGAGAGGGAGATGGTGATGAAGAAGAATCCTAACAAAAAAAGTAAGTTTGAACATGAGGCTTGCTCCCCCCCCTTTTTCTAAATGACTAATGTTAAGGGTCAGAAGCCCCTATTTTTATGCAACTCTCTCTCCCTCTTTCTCTGTCATTGTTCTACTATGCTTGAAGGATTCTTTCATATTTACTCCTAACCATTGGATAGCGCATATGGAAGCTTAATTCTCAAATGGAACACATAATCAACATTATTTTAACATACAAATGAAGGGAAAGACCTAATTAATTGCAAAAATTTTGGATTTGGTACTAGCACACCTCATCCTAATCTGCCATATGAAGTTGTGCATGAGTGACTTCATGGCCAATGTATGCTTGGTCTTGGCACAAAACCAAAATGTTGCACTCCATGAGCTCAATTGGAATCGATGGACATACTCCTAATATTTTAGGAGTTTTGACTTGCAAAGTACTTGGGCTAGATCATCTTACCTAGCCACTTAGATGATTAACAAACTCGATAATCCTCTTGTGGTGAGCTTGCCAAGTATTCCATCAAGCATGACAGAAGTGCATGCCAGACTCCACAATTGAAATAAGTACACTTTGATTCTCAACCCTCAATAGCCTCCACATGCATGAGAGAAAGCATGGATATGGCAAGAGAGAGCATGGATAGGTCTTCATGAGTTCATTTTTAAAAATATATATGGACTAAAAAGGAAACTTAGTGCACTTGATAATCATACCCAAAATGGTATTATAAAGTGTACAAATAGGACAATAAATTAAAGCATGCTCAGTTTGTTGTCTAATGCTAGTCCTACTGAAGGATTTTGGTCTGAGGTGATGGGAATTGTTGTACATTGAGTAAATAGATAGCCTAAAACTACTTTAGATGGTAGCATTCCTAAAGAGACATAGTTAGGTAAGAAACCCTCTTATGATCAATTAAGAATGTTTGGTTGTGAAGCTTATGTGGATGTGCCAAAGGAAAAGTGCAACAAGTTAGAAGTAGAACCCACCAAGTGCATCTTTTTGGGCTATGGACAGAGTGATGAGATGGGTTGTTGCCTTTGGAATCCAGAAGGTAGAAAGATTGTTTGTAGTAATGATGTGATCTTCAATGGAAAGAAGATGCATAATTAGCCTCTTAAGAAAGTGGAAACCAAGAAGATTACTTTCCAAGATGTAGTACCGCCTATAATTTTTCCATTTACAATAAGTGTTACTACACCAAGTATGCAAATAGAGAGCACAACTGATGCTTTAGCTAGCGAGTAAGAAGCATATAGATTTATTGAGTAGCAAATTGAGAGTCCCATGGTGCCTTATGAAGAAAGTGCGAAGGCTGAAATTCCTACTCCAAGTCAACCCATTGTGCCACACAAATCTACTCATTTATCTTGTTCCCCTAAGAGATTCTAGCTTGGAATCGACTATGTGATGTTGATATATTGTGGCAGTTATCTTGTTACAAAGAGGCCATGACTCATGTGACAAGCTTAAGTGGAAGCTAGCTATGCCATCTAAAAGTAATTCCATGATTAAGAATCAAACTTGGGACCTTGTTCCTTTGCCAAGGGGGGAAAATGCTTTGACATCCAAGTAGATCTATAAGTTAAAGGTTATAGGAGATGATAAATCAAAGTATAAGGCAAGGCTAGTAGCTAAAGATTTGAAGTAAGAAAAAGGTGTATACTTTGATGAGATCTTTTTATCTATGGTGGAATTGACAACTCTTTGCATTGTGCTTGCCTTGACGGCTAAGGATGACATGGCTTTTGTGAAATTGGATATCAAAACATCATTTCTACATGGTGACCTTCATGATGAGATCTATATGCATCGGCCTAGAGGGTTTTGTGCAACATGGAAAGAAAAAGCTTAAAATGAGTCTTTATGGATTGAAGTAGGCCCTATGGGAATGATAAACTAATTTTAATGCCTTTATCTAGACTCTTGGATACAATATAATTGAAACATACCATTACTTGTACACTACAATAGCTAAATATGATAGGTTGATAGTGTTGAACCTTTATATGGATTATATGTTGATAATGTTGATCCTTTATATGGATAAATTGATTGCTAGAAAAAACAAAATGAGATTGAATCCTTGAGAAAAGATTAATGGAAACATTTGAAATGAAGTATTTGGAACATGGAAATCACATTCTTGGCATATGCATAATTGGGGATATGACAAAGAGATTGCTCTACCTATTAGTGTGTTAACAATTTGAAAAGTGAAAAACTGGCTTCATAGGGCTTGTAAGACTTGTATCTCAATAATTCAATAGTCATTATTAACTATTTGATCAAAATGGGATGCACTAAGGCTATAGGAAAGAATTATGCCTACACAATGACAAAACTTCTTACATGAGAAAGTTGTCTCTAGATTGCTATCTCATTGAGATATTGAGTGACTAGGGAACCCACATAATTAATGAAGTGATTCATAATCTCTTACTGACATTCCTGGTCATTCGCAAGAAGTGATCACCTTACTTAAGAAGCAAGAAATGAAGTTGAGTTAGTGAACAAAATACTTATTAATGTTCTCACTAGTCCTAGTCAAATTTCTCACTAATATTGTTCCTAGCTCTAGGAGTGAAGTGTTTTGGGCCTACTGCATGCCTATAAGACTGCAACAAATTAAATGTCCCTTAGAAATACATATACTATCAATTTAATGTTGCATGTTGAGTTTCTAATCCCAAATATACATATAGATGTGCAATAATAGTGGGAAGGCAACAAATCTTGGACCAAGAGCCTTGAAGAATTGAAATGGCACTTAGAGATAATTTTTGTTAGCCATGCATACCTAATATTCAAATGTCATGTTGAAAGGCCTAAATTCACAAACATTTCAACTAATAGGATCTTGATAAAGGTGATTGATTGTTGCGTTACCCATCACAAGGATATGAGAAAAAGATGATTGTCTATAGATTAGGACCATTCTACATTAGCTCAATTAGCAGAATGGGCAATGTCAACTTGAACCCCTAAAGTAGTGAAAGAATGAGCAATGTCAAACTTGAACCCCTTAAAGTAGTCAAAGAAAGAAAAAGGAGGGACTTAAGAGAGAAAAATGGGCAATGTCAAACTTGAAACCCTAAAGTAGTCAAAGTAAGAAAATAGGAGGATGTTAAAAAGAAAGAAAATGAGAAAATAAAGACAATGGAGATGGAGCAAGACATGATAAAGAGACTGGAGGAGGAGGAATAGAGGATGCACTAGAGCAAAATCAGGGGAGTTAAGAAGCTATCCAAACCCATAGACAAAAAGAACATTATGAGGAAGTAAGGTGAGGAAGGAAAAGACCTCCTTCTAAAAGTGTATGAAGAATTACTACAAGTGTAAGAAAAGAAAATGAGAAAATGTCTAAGGGAATACCATACATTGGATATGGTCTACATAAGGAGATCATGGATTTCCTACAAGGCTAGATCACAATAGCTCAACACTACAGTAAAGTACACAGAGAAAAGCTTCACCAAAGACAGAACATTAGTCTCCACTATAAAAAGGTCTCTCTCTTGGCCCTACAGAGATTGTGATTCTTGATTGCTTGTCTAGGTCTAAAAGTCATCTCCTATTGGTGGGTTCATTCTGCTCATTATTTATGGGTGTGTTCCTTTTTTTATTACAAACAACCCTCAACTTATGCACACTCTAAGTGTGTGTGGTGTTCTTTTCATACACTGTGCAAAATCAGGCCTTCAATTTTTTCCTAAGTGCACTTCAAGTGTTGAAAACAGTGTGGGGTGCAAATGCAAGATGATAGATGTACCTCTCTCACTCCCTTGTACATTCTTGGCCAAGTATGCTTCCAATCTCAGTTGCTGGCCACTCTCAGGGGTCTCTCGGGTCTATACAACGTCTTTTAGCTTGGTCAAATCTTAATCGGGGTCTACAAATCGATTTGTGGCTTCAAGCAAGTTGGTGGACAGCTAGCAAGTCAGTTACCATTGCTTGTAGGTATGTAGGTCTCACTGTGCGTAGTCAAGAGGCTCCACAAGCCATCCAATGCATCTAGAAGGCTATAAGAAGGTTTTCCTACTATAGAAGGTGCTCTGCTTTGCACTGGATCAGTCAATTTTCACCATCAATCTTTGGTTTGATTTGACAGGATTTGATTCTCAGTGCTCGATTCCCAGAAATCAGACATCCGAGCGTGGTTGTTTGATTATCCAAATGTCTTATTGTCCGAATTGAATGAGCCATGTGTTTGATCAGACGGATTGGTGATGTCCGAGTGCTCTGATTATTGGAAATTGGATGTCCGAGTCCAATTCTCGGAATCGTATTCTGTCAATTGCATCTGATTCCAACGGCTGTGGTTCCAGTCAAGGAAAAAATTGAATCCATTGCAATGATTTTGGGCATGCCAAGCCACACAAACTTCCATAGTGCAAGAATAGACAAGAGGCAAGGTTTGTATATATCTGGTGTGGCTAGACGCATACGCCCTGGACTCTCTTCTCTCTCTCTCTCTCTCTCTCTCTCTCTCTCTCTCTCTCTCTCTCTCTCTCTCTCTCTCTCTCTCTCTATGTGTGTGTGTGTGTGTGTGTGTGTGTGTGTGTGTGTGTGTCTGTGTAGAAGCTAAAAATGAGCCTTCAACCCCCCTCCCTTGGGTCTTAAACCTTTGCTCCAATGCTCGATTATGGCTCTATTAGCGCTCATGCCTTATCAATAGATTTCAACCCTATTTTTCCCTTGTTTTGGGCCTGTTTATAGCCGCACCCCTATAGCGATTCGCTTTGATCTCTCAATCCTAACCTACTCTAAATGCAACAAAATTCACAACTCAAGTACTGAAATGATTTATCCTACTTGCCTAATCATCAAAACCCAAAATACTTACTTGTATTGAAGATTAAACTCCAAACTCAACGTGTTAGGACTTGAATTCCACCATATATTTAGCACTATTTTATACCTCAGAATTAGTGTGCATGTAGTTCTTTGGATCAGCATGTATGAAGTAGCCTTTATCTTTCATATGATGTTTCACCTGAAAGTCAAGGCACAAGTCTAAAACACCAGGCAGTTGTATTCGAGCCATTAGGGGAGTTTTGAGGTCTCAAAAATGCCCTGTAAGAGATCCTAGAGAGAGAAAACAATTTAAGAAATAAAATTATTTTATAGAATTTTAAAAGGTTTATATTTTGGTATGTTAAAATATCAAAATTCGTTAATAAGTCATTGTCGTGATATTCTCGTGGTCACATCAAACCTACAAATCTAGGTCGCCATAAAGTTGGCAAGGTTGTCATAATGAAGATCTTACCTCTCCTCATTAAAGTGAAAAGTAATATACAATTTGAATTTTGGTGGATACTCGATTGCCTCCCTCCATCGTTTCTCTCTTCTTTTTTCTCCTCCTTAGTAGTCTCTTCTTTGTTTTCGTTCTTGCTTCTAATCATATCCTTAGCTATGGATCAATCACCCAATGATCTCTGTAACTCAGCTATGGATCAATCATCCAATGATCTCTGTAGCTCTTATAAAAGACCTCTCTATCATCTTCATATTGAGTTGGATAGTGAGTATGAACCAATAAGAAAGAGAACAAAATCTATCATGGTTTTTACAGAGTCTATGAAACATATACTGAGATTTGAAGGAAAGAAGAATATTGATCTTTGGTTAGATGAAAAGCTATATCCCAAAGATCCTAACAAAAATAGCACTCCTCCTTTCTATAATAGCTCATCATTAATGAGGTTTATTGGTGATGGCTACAATGGATTTTTAGGTTATATACTTAACCTTGTTGCAGAAAAGGATATCCTTGGACTAGAGAATCATTTTTTGATGAAACACAATATAGAGTTGTTGCAAAAGCTAGAGGATTGTCAACAAAAAATTCATTCATTGGAAAAGCGTATCAAAGCTTATCAACGAAAGTAAACTTTATTAGGCCTTTGAAATCAAAAAAGAGCTCTTAAAAATATTGAGAATCTCAAACGAGGAGGAGGAGGCTGTGATAAAAGAATCTAAGTAGTAAGGTATATTTTTTTTCACTTGAAAAATCTTAAATATGGCTTTATTTAAATTACTTGCATTGATTTGTGATGTTAATTTTGCTTAGATCTCTTCTACAACCAAATGCAAGTGAAAGAGATTCTTTAAAAGCAGATCAATTTTATTATCATCTTCTTCCTTCAGTAGTTTCAAAGGATATTTTGGAGAAGAAGAAATTTAAAAAGGCAAAGAAACAATGCTTGGAGTCATTTGTAAAGGATCATTCTTTGGATTCTGAGTTAGTACAGAAGACACTGGATAGTATTGGTATCAGTCGAGATGCTTATATGCAACTTTTCCAGCTTTTACAATCAAATATGAAGCAAGGACAGGTACGCAATTGCATACTTCCGAAGCCATTTGTGGTTAGGACTATCAGACATAGAGTTAATAACAAAGTGATGGGGATTCTAGGTGAGCCTTTTCATATCAAGGCTACCTTCAAGGGCAAGAAAAAGGAGGTTACATTCAATGAATTTAACAATATTTTCCTTGACTTGCCCACCCTACAATGCTTAATGATCAAATTTTATGACTTGTCAGTAGCAGAGGCACAGTGAGTGGCTAGATTTGTGATTAAACTTGATGAAAGTGAGATTCTGAAATGTAAAAAAATTGGAGAGAATCTCTATCACCTTGATGAATAGAGCACTTTTGTAAGGTCATTGCAATCACTCAACATCATTTAGTGTTCAATCTGAATATAACATCTGGTGGCTAGGAGCATTTGAGGTAGATATTGAGAATTTTGAAATATTATATTGGGTTTTCATCAAACATCAATAGCTAACGTTATTCAAAGGCAACAAGTAGGAGAACAGCTATTTGTTGAAAGATTTGGGAACTACAGGATTGAGTGGCACATAGCTGGTGACCTAAAGACACTCAAATGTATGTATAATGTATCAAAGGGAGCCAACTCGAGATCTCCTTGCTTATACTGCATGTCACCAGCTCTGCAGAGTTAAACTCAAGCAATTGGAATAGAGCTCCCTCTAGGCACAATAAGGATCCACAGTTTAAACCAATCTTGGACATTCCTTTAGTGAATGCCCATATTTGTACACTTCATGCACTTTGCAGGATAATTGAAAAGCTTGTTCATCTCTATATATGATTTGCATGGAAGCTGAAGCCATTATCAACTAGAACAGATGCTATAACAAAGGTTGAAAAAGTTCTCTCTGCAATTGGTTTGCATGGTGGCAATGTTGTTATTGAACCAGATCTTCAGAAGTCTAAGGATGGTAATTGTGTCCCAAAAAAACCATCTATTGGTGGAGTGAAGGCTAGAAGGTTTCTAGGCTTTCATGGGAGACTTGGCAAGATAAACTCGAGAAATGGTGGCTCAACTATTAAATTTAATCAGTGGAAATCCCTACATAATGCAGTTAAGGATCACACTGATAATGAACAAGCTCGGAATAGAAAAGCTAAATTTTGGGAAACACTAGACAAAGTGTTTTTTTATTGTGATAAGACTGAGTGGAATGATGATGATCTCATAGACTTTAAAAACCAATTGAACCTTTTCAAAAAGGCAATGATAGAAGCTTGGGGTGATCAACACTTTACTCACTATATGGTAAGAAGTTTGTATATGTTTGTTTCTTCATTGTCGAACTCATGTAATGTTTTTAAACTTTCTTTATTTGTTGACTATACAGCATATTCTATACAACCATGCTCCATACTTTATTAAACAATATGGATCTCTATCTATCTGGTCAACCAAAGATATGAAAAAATCACATTATCAAGCAAGAACAAAATATTTCAGACACAAAGACATGGAGGTGGAAGACATAAAGCCAACAGTTTATTAGAGGTCTTTCAATGGTTCTATCGACAAATCTGGCATAAATTCAAGCTTAAAGATACAACCACATCAAGCAATACATCATCTTTAGCAAGGACTATACAAATTGTTACCCAAAGAAGAAAAGATAGATATTTAAATTCTTGCGCAAAGCAAAGATTTACAGAATGGTTACAAACCAAACAAAGAGTTGGAAAAAGATGGGTTTCAAGAAACCCTTAATCTTTGGCATCTTCTAGTCTGATTGTGTTGCAGAAGAGTCCTTAGTTTCAGGCACCTCGACAGGGCCTCTAGAGGAGTCCTTAGTTTCATGCACCTCAACAGGGCCTTCAGAGGAGTCCTTGGTTTCAAGTAGCTTGATAGGGCCTCTAGAGGAATCTTTTGTTTCATCCCACTCAATAAGACCTCTGTATTTCAAAAACTCATGTTTCCGATAGCCTGAAAGAAGCTTCAAATTCTTACTATCTCCTACATAAGAGAGCAAATAGGAGCCAAGAACTCCAAAATATCCAGCTCTAGATCCATTGTATCCAGGCATGAAGCCAAAAACTCTTATGGCTTCTTCCTTCTCCACTAAAATAATCTTATCCAAACCTCTGCTGAAAACTTGAGATCCAATTACCTTTGAGATAGCTCTCAAAGCCATCATTGGTAGACTTGGAGAGCTTGATAATCTACTATGATATATTACAATTGTTTGATTGTTTAAGTTTCCAATATAATGGCCAAGGCTTTGATTTTTCCCAAGCTTCATTGGCCTAGAGCCCTTGGCCCTTCCAAGGAAGTTGTCCAGATCTTCAATCTCAATCTACACAACAAACCACAACAATATAAGATATAAGATATTTATCTATAATGCATAATAAAGTCTAACATAAACTCAATGGATAACTTCAAATTATATTTCATACCTTAGGGTGTTTGTCTTCTTCGAGAAGACTATCATCATAAAGATTTATTGAGCTCTTGGGTTTCTCATCTGATGGAGACTTCAATCTCTCTTCATACCCTACATCATCAATATGAAGTTTCTTCTAGACCTGCAAGAACTCTTCTTCTGTATAGGTAGCCCCCCCTTTTCGTATTCTACGATCTGATTAATACATGTATGTAAGGCTATAGAGCTGTCTTGGAAATTCTCTCCCTCAACATCAAGACTTGCTAGTGGTTCTTGTTCATAACCTATAAAATTCATGTCATTTTTTCCCCAACCTGCAAGGATTGCTAAGCAATAATCTTCTCTAAGATAAAAAAGATGTTGAATATCATTTAGCAACACATATCTCTTCTTGTTGATAAGATAAGTAGGAAATGTTGGAACACATACAAGAGGACCTTCTTCATCAATCTATGCACTTGGCTCGATCTCATTTTCTTCCACCATTGTGATATTGTCACTCTTGAACAAACCTACATCAAAACCTTGGACAAGTTGATTCTCAATATCTTCTTTGGAACATCTCCTCCTTCTCTTCGACCTCCTTATCCATACTTGCAATATCCTCTAGCTTTCCCTGTTGGTCTATATCTGGAGAAGAATTTTCCATGTACTGAAGATACACAATAAATCCAACGTCCTTGTGGATCAGAAGGCATTGGTGTTGATACCTGTGGAAAGGGCAACATGTTTCTCTCTTCCTGAATTCCTCATCAATGAGGTTGAACCTACCTAGCAAAGTTGACCTTGATGTATTGGTGGCTCCCATGACATCACTATAATGAACAAATCCATTGACTTCTAAACCTTGCACATGTCTATCATAAAAATATCTGTACTTCTTAAGTTTATCTTCAAGATCCTCCAATAACTCCTTCAAATCAAAAGGAACATTGAAAATTTCCCTGATATAGCTAAACTTGGAAGAATTTCCAGTTGTGTGTAAGAAATCAAAGAGCCTATCATCAGAAGTCTCCATTAGCTCCTCCTCATCCATTCCTTCCAGAGATAGCTTTCTCTTTGTCATCTTGACCAACAAAAGATTTATCCCTGAAAACAAAGCAAAATGGCAACAATGTCCAATAAAACAAGATGGAACCATGGAAAGAGGTCCCAAAATTGCATTTTTCAAGACAAAAAATCAAAAAAGGAGAAATTTTTTTAAGTGACCGGTGAAATGCGAAAACAAGGTGTCCAAGGCAAAAGCCAGTGAAGAAATTGCGTTTCACCGGACACTACTTGAAAACGAAAGTTATTTGAAGATTTCACCGGTGAAACATGATAGTAGTTAGCAAAATAGCACTAACTAGAGACATTATTTCGCGTTTCACCGGTCAAAAGATGCAAAACAAGAAGAGAAACATGAACTATGAATTAATTCTATTAAAATACAGAAATTTATGATAAAATCCTTTTTGGAAGTGCCATGCTCCTTTTAAAAGACACAAAGTACATGACATCTGTAATTTTTCAAGTGTTATTAAAAATTCTTTCTATACTAATCAACGAGATTTTATTCAAATACTTGTAATAACAAAATTTTATTACCTATCAAAAATTGTTGAATTGCTCTTCAAACAGGAAGCAAGGACCTTGAAGAGAAGTCGAAACAAAATTTCGGGAGAAGAAAAGACAATATCGGAGAGAATGGCTTCGAAAAGCTTTTATATTGATTGTCAAACGTGTGTTGATAGTTCCAACGAAAAAGTTTGCGTAATGATGGAAAAATAAACGCAACCGCAAATTTGGAAGAAATTTCCAATATTTTTACACGCACGAAATACCTCAGAATACGTGCGCACGTGTCTCACTTAACACACCGTATCAAATTTCTCAGAAGACGTGTGCACTCCCTTTTTTCAAGAATATGTCGCAAGTGTTTAACTTAACACTTTGCCAAGTAATGCATGTACCATCAATTTTAAAAAAATCCCCCAATAAAGGGAAGCAACTGCCAAATTCGTTTCATATTTTTATGGTCATGGAGCACATTTTCGTGCGCATGCAGTAGGGTCTTCGAGCACATTTTTGTGGTCATGCTGTGGTTGTGAAGAACGTATTCGCGTTTCACCATAGCTATTCAAAAGATTGGTTCTAAATGGATTTTTTCCAGCAAAGCACCAAAGAAGGTATGGTTTTCTGCATCCGTCCTTCTCAATGCCTAGGCATCCATTCAATGCATTTTTTTGATACTTTTCCTTAATGTTTTATATTATTATGAGCTTATGAGCACTATAAAAACAAACTTTTTCCATAGTGTGAGCATTCCTTAATGTTGTGGAGATTTTAGGTAATGTTGTAGAGATTTTAGGCAATCCTTCAAACTTTTTCCTTAATGTTGTGGATATTTTAGGTAATTTTAATAGCATTCCTTAGATTAACGTTTTGTTTTTCTTCGTTTTGTTGATTCTTTTGCTATTTATGTGTTGTCTGGTGAAACGCGAAAACAACATGCTGCAAGGAGGTCTCTTATCTGAAACTCGCGTTTCATTGGACACACTGGACAAGAAGTAACATGTCTTTTTTTGGCAAATGGCTAGGACTAAAGCAACAGCAAGGAAGGAGAAGATTGATCGTAGGGGTTTAACATCAAAGATTCATCAATCTTCAAAGCCTTAGAAGCTCTCTAGAAAGTCAAAGCCAAAGAGAAAGTTTTCTCAAAATGTTAGGTGCCTAAGGGAGATAAGGAAGGCAATAAAGGCTCTTGACAATGCAATTCCAAAGTTGTCTTTTTAGAGGCTTGTCAAGGAGATTT
Organism: Lygodium microphyllum; assembly: GCF_053477565.2. Taxonomy (NCBI): domain Eukaryota; kingdom Viridiplantae; phylum Streptophyta; class Polypodiopsida; order Schizaeales; family Lygodiaceae; genus Lygodium; species Lygodium microphyllum. Next base: position 104,749,240 of record NC_141149.1, on the reverse strand, counting down.
GTGACAAATATAGTTTGGATAGTTTCAGATGGACAAGAACAGCCCTTAATTGTATACAAGAAGCCACAGAGGATTTTTTGGTTGAGTTTTTTCAAGATGCCTATATTTGTGCTACTCATGCTCATAGGCTCACACTTATGGACAAGGACATGGTAATTCTTAGGAGGCTAAGATATAGATTTTCAAAGGTCCTTGAGCCAATTCCCCTCACTGATGAGAAGACATTTAATATCCTTAATGTGCCCCTAGCTAGGAGAAAGAAAGATGATTCTGGTCCCAAGGTTGAGGATGTCACCCATGAGAGGGATACAAGGCAACATGAAAAAGAGGAGAAAGCTAAAGAGGAACAAGCAGATAAATGAAGAGAGTATAGGAGGCAAAGGGCTGAAGAAAGGGAAGCAGAGCAACTAGAGTCCTTTGAAAATGAGCTGGTCACCCTTCTTGAAGCAGCTAATCCAAAAGGATTCAATGTGTTTTGTTTCTTACCTGGTGACTTAGGCAAAAGAACTGAGATTATCTCCTTTAATGCTGCATGTGTTCAGATTCTTAAGGATAAAAGAAGAGAAATAAATGACAATATTATTCTTGCTAGCCTAAGGTATATCCACCCATAATTACTTCTACTTTTTGATATTTTTTTAACAATAAGATTTTTCTTATTTATACTCACTATTTCTATGCCTTTTCTAAGTGTGTAATGCATGAGTTTCCTTTGGATATGCAACAAAAAATTGAGGTTCTTGATCCATCTATCTCATTCTTTATGAGGAACGAGCTTGATACAAGTTTTGTTGAGCAATGGTTCAATCTGATTGACTTCGATACTTTGGAGCTCCTTATAATTCCATATAATGAAAAGTAAGCGATTCAATATTCTATTAGAGTTTTTGAGATTTTATCCTACTAATTTGTTGAGATATGATTGCTTTCAGTTCTCATTGGAGCTTGATTGCAATAGACTGTGTGGATAAGCAATGTTTTTTAATCAACTCTATGAAAGGAAGCCATGGAAATGCTAAATTTTAAGTTATATTATCCAAGGGCTCCTTGATATTTCAATTCTTTTTTTTTGTAAGTACTCTGAATTTCAATATATTTTATATATAGAGGTGCAAAAAGATTAATTGAAGAGTTAGAGAAAATGCCCCCTATGCCGTCTGATTTGCTTGCAACAATGCAATATAGACAAGTTGCGGTAAGTTATTGATTAAAATAATTGAAACATAAGTTTATTCTATGAACTACCATCTGTCCTCTTTATAGTTTTACTTTGTGTTGGTGGTTGCAGTGTCCTCATCAGGATGATAGCCATTCTTGTGGTGGCTGGAGGGTGATTGCAAATGCTAGAAGAATGGTTAACTTTGTTTATCTTAATGATAATAAACATGTAAAGGTAATATGAAAGATGCTAAACTTTAAGATAGATATTCATTGCAAATAGTCCATTGATGATAAAAATATAGTCTATTGTAAGAACAATAATGAACTAAAACTCTTTTTTCTATAAATGTGTGACAGTTTTTGAAGGATTACTATGCATCTGAGCATGTTTGGTATGTCAAAGCAAAGCTCTTGAAGTATATAATGGTCAATTGTATACAACCAACAACAGAGATTAGTGGGGATTTGCACCATGAAGGAGATGCGGTGCCTATAACCACAAAAAGTGAAGCCACAACTTCAACACCTTTACCCACACCTTCTATACCCAAGACATCAAAGAAAGGCAAAAGGACTTCTAGAAAGGATAGTTCTCCAAAAAAGAAATAGCTTTGCCATATCGCCTTGTAAGCCTTCATATATAGAAATTTTTCCTTCAGCCCTTGAATATCTCATAGAGATGGCAGATAGACATCTGCTACAAAATTTGTACATATATTTTATATTGATAGTAAAGATATCTTTTCTTGAATGTCCTTGCAGTGTATATTATTTTCTCTCCTTTTCGATATCTGTAAAAAATAAATTACAAATGTTTGTTAGTTAGGAAGTGAGATCTTGATATACATCTAAGTAGATATAATATGATGTGAAAACTTATTCGTTTCTTATCAAGTTGGAATACAAAGGAGCATGGTAGTTCAATGTCTTCATTTTGTAAATCCATCCTCACTTGATATAGCGTACATGATTTTCTGATCTTTAAGATTGCAATAATATCCTCGTTGAACCAAATATCAAGATCCACTACAGGATCTTTGCTGAAATCATTAAGATTCTGGTCTAAAGCAACTAGACTACTACCAACAAAATGCCATCGACTATAGTAAAAGCTAAGGATAAAATTTTGAGTAGCAATCATATATTTACAAGCTATAAAGTCTTGATCTATCTTACATATAATTTTTCCTTCTGTCCTTGTATCCCATCCTTCATCAACAAATTGTATGATATGATCATATATAGTCTCTTCACTGAAAGCATGGTTTTTGTTATTATTATCTCCATATTAGAGAAGAAATCAATAAATATATTAATAGGCATAAACAAAGTAACTTTGCTTAGCCTACTTGAGATATTAGATTTTAGTGCTTTTTGGATCTCAGAAAATATCTTACATCTATAGCCCTCACTAGTAGCTGGACTTGGCAAAGGCCACTCAAAGCTTGAAAAATCTGGCAAAGGAATGAGGTTTATTGATCCCCATTGGCAACGCCGCATAGGAATAACATAAGAATGGTCATAAAAGAATATTCCATTCTCTGCAAGCTCTGTCTTCTTTCTGCCTCTATACATTTCTTCTCCAATTGAACCATGTATAACATCAACAACATCAATAATAGACTCCACTGGTTGCCATTCCTCAAGATTAGAGGGATAGATATCTACAAGACAAAAAAATATTATAATGGAAAAACCTAAACCATGTTTAAGAAAGGAAAAACTTTAAGAATCAAATTCTTACAACTTGGTCTATGCATTGGAAGCTTTGAAGATCCAGGTTTCAAACACGGCTCTCTATGCATGAACACATGTTGCACTAGTACCTCTTTGATGCTATTCTTATTTGCTCCAAGCTTAAAATCTCATATTCTGCCCTTCCAAACAAAGATAAACGAGCTCTCATGTCTTTGACTTTTTCCACGTTTTGCTTGTTGCATGGTGATCCAACTCCCTTTGCTAAGGATAGTAGGAATCCATATTCCATCAGTTTGGAATGAGTTAAACACTGATATGGATGTGATTTGGGAGCTTGGACGCCTTGTTGAAGGTCAAATTTCTGTATCCATGGTAGAAGAGAGAGAGACATGCACAGAGAGAGAGAGAGAGAGAGAGAGAGAGAGAGAGAGAGAGGACTAGGCTACCATAACAGAGGGAAAAACAATAGAGGAATAAAAGAAAGGAGGGAAAAAACTGAGTGCCATGCTTTTCACTAATTTGAATTTTGATTACATCAGTCATTATCATTAATCTAGATACATCATTAAATAAAAGTAGCCAAGACTCTATGCCAATAATGCAAAAGATGTCATAATCACGAATATAAGAGACTAAAAATAGATAATAAAAATAAAAATTTGTAATATTATTATATTTATATGTTTTTGTAAAATGAGTTTTTATTTTTTTTAAATAGAAGTTCCGTTACGAAGGCTTTGCTCTTATTGGTCTAGAGCACTCTCTCTCCACATCCTAAAAGGCATTTTCGAGACCTCAAAACTCCCCTAATGAGTTGTTGTATGATCAAGAACGAAATACGATGGGAGACAGTGCCTTGAGATGGTAACTTATGTTTAATCCTATTGTTCTTTGGTTGTTCCCTAAGTATTAATGTTGTTCTCTTTCAAGTTATTCAACTAATGATGGCTATGGTGATAGTAACCAGTGTAATATTTGATGGACAACAGTTCTATATTGCTGAATATGATATGTACTCCATGTTTGGATACATTTCTTGAATGTTATATGGTATCAATAGTTGCAAATTTATTCACGAAGTTTTATGCAATACTATGGTGTTTTCAGTCAGAATAATGTGTCTTAATTGTTATGGCAATCTAAGAAGCCATAACACTTTGGCGATCCTTGCCGGTCTCAGGAAAATAATTTGTTGATTTAGGTGCAGATCTAGAATCAATTCTTGAGAGATTTATGCAACACGAATGCTGATGGCATTTACAATGTATCAGGTGTCTTTTATGGGCAGCATTTATGTCAAGTAATTACTCTTATCAATCCAACCCTATTCTTACCAAGAGTAGATCATGAGAATTAAGGGAGGCATTTGCAAGGTAGCAACACCAAGAAGTTTTTCTTAATGATGCAGAGGTTGTTGCAGCATTAGGTAGGCAAAATGAAGAACATGTTGTACCTTGTAGTCAGGGTGATCATCAAGATGTGGGTCCCTCTAGGGATACAGCAACCATTTATAATTCTCCTACTAGTTTTGAAGAATCTTTTCCAACTCTGACTCCTGAAGTTTCACCTAATGTTTTGGAAGATGAGGAACCATCATTACCACCTAATGATCAAGAAACTCCTCCTAAGCAGGCACTCAAAAGACTACAACATATAGTGCTTGGGAGATTAGTTTTACTAAGAGGTATAGCCCTTCAATCTAAGAAGTCTTTAAAATTTAATCCTTTACCGCCATTGTGAAGGCCTCATAAGCCAAACATAATGAATCCAAATCATATTTTTAACCCAAAGGTTAGAGCCTCTAAGTTTTCTAGAAAGAAAAAAGAAGACCCTGATTATCATGAGGCCCAGTTTGAGAGTAGGTGGACAGCAAGTGGATTCAACCAAATGTATGGGGATCAAGTAAAAAAGTAATAGTTTGCTGCCACCTTCCAAGGAAAGGCTATGGACTGGTTTGCTAGTTATGGTGTGGTAGCCTTCAACTCATATGATGCTTTAAAAATAAAATTTAGGACAAAACTCTGGGAGATATTTTAAGGAAGATCAAACAAAAGACTATGTTAGTGGAGGACTATGCCCAGAAATTGAGGAACTTGTTGAACAAACTGGATGCTGATGATACTCCTTTAGTGGAAATGCAGATCACCTACTTTATGAAGGGCTTAAGAGGTAAGATTCAGAATCCCATTGCCAATGTTGAGATGGGTCAGAATGATACTTGATTAGGAAAGCTATGAGAGTGGAAAAAAGACTTGGTACCTCTAGATCTAAGAACAGTAAAGATGTGGACTCTTGGTCATAGATTCTAATACAGATTCAGAATCAGATTTAGACATAAATAGTGATGATGAGGTTAGTGATTACAGCTTAGATTCAGATGATGATTCAAGTGACTCTGATTAGGATAACTATAATAGGAGGAGGCATAACAAGAAAAAGAAGAAATCAGGATCAGCCAAGACCAAAAAGCAGTGATACCAACCCAACAAGAAGTGGTGGATTATCAAGTACCTACCATTCAGGTTGAGTATGCAAATAGTAAGTATGATTATGTTCTCTTGGATGGAGGTTCAAGAGTTAACATACTTCCTGAACATACATATTTGGCAACTAAGCAAGAGGAGTTATTACTAGCCCCATTTCTGGTCTAGATGGCAAACCAAAGGAGGTTACAGCCTTTGGGTATTCTTAGAAATCAACATATTCGAGTAGCTGGCGTGAAGTTTAGGGTCAATTTTGTGGTCTTGAGAATGCCAAAAATTGGGGATTCCTATACAATACTTTTGGGGAGACCATAGTTCAGACTAGCTAAACTCAAACATGATTGGGGAAATGAGTATGTGTGCATCCCAAGAGGACTTAAGGAAATCAGGTTATCCATAGTGAATAAGGTTATTTTGAAGAGTTCCTCTAGACCTGTAGTAGCCCAAACTATTAACCTTGCAGATGAAGTGGAAGATGATGAGGAGGAATTATTTCTTCAACAAAATCCTTTTGTGGTTCCAGTTTTTGAAATAGATGCTGATAGTATTATATAAGAGTATCAAAAGCAGCCCAATATGGCTAGAAATGTAGTCCAACAATAGCAAATTGTTCAAACTGTAGTACAAAATCAATCATGGCAGAATTTGGAAGGTATTCCTGAAGATTAGGAGGAGTATATTTCATGACAGGTCTAGAAATGAGTAGAATAAATTAATTCATGACCATAGTACAACTTATCCTAAAGTTTCTCAACAAGAAATACCTGACAAAAAGCAAACTGGTATGGACAGTTCTGGTACATTGGATGAAGAAGGGCAGAAAGCTATTGTTGAGGCTAAACTAAGATATGAGCATACAATAAGAAGATTGGCAAGAGTGGTTGAAGATGAGGTTCAAGAGGTTAACCTGAATATAGAAGGAGAGCCTAAACCCCTCAAGGTTAGTATTTTGTGGAAGATAATTTCAAGCAGGATCTAATTCAATTGTGCAGAGAGTTTCAAGATATTTTTGCTTGGGATTATACAGATATGAAAGGATTTGATCTAGTTGTGTGTCAACACATGATAAACTTGAAAAAGGATGCTAAGCCTATTTTTCAAAAGACGTATAGAATGAATCCTAATTATGCCAAACGGGTCAAGGAAGAAATTGACAAGCTTTTGAGAGTTGGGTTTATCAAACCGGTTAATGGGGTTATTTGGCTATCTCCTATTGTTATAGTGCCAAAGAAGAATGGAAAGATCAGAGTTTGTGTGGATTACATAAAATTAAATGCAACTACTATCACTGATCCCTTCCCCATTCCTTTTATTGGTTCTCTTCTGGATGATGTAGCAGGTCATGAGATGTACAATTTCCTAGATGCCCGTCTAGATTTTACCATTTGCACAAGAGGGAGCCTGGCGCTCTTTTACAATATTTTGGTGATGCCTTTGCATTTTAAAATGCACCTTCACCTTCCTCTTGACCTTTTGCGCTTTTGGCCTTTGCTCTCTTATTTGTTTGCCATGCTACATTTTTTCGCATTATTCCTTATTTTGAATTTTCTTTTTTTCGTATCGCATCGGGGTTAACATATTATTATAAGCTTTGTGATGTTGCCTGTATGGGAAAGCCCACAAAAACCAACATAATGATGTTATAGTCTATCCTTCCCTTGAAGCCATTTTGAGGAATGGGGCATTGACTTTGTGGGCCCAATCAATCCTCCAACCAAAAGAAACTAGAATAAATACATTATGGTATGTACTGATTATGTGATGAAGTGGTGTGAAGTCAAAGCTCTCAAGCTAGATGGTGGTAATAACGTGGCTCTATTCATGTATGAGAACATTATTACTCACTTTCGTAGTGCCCTAGAGCTTGTAAGTGATAGAGATACTAATTTTCTAAACAAGAACATGGAAGAGCTAATATAGATTTACAAGATCTGCCATTGTAAGTCCACACCCTATTACCTCAAATCCAATGGCTAAGTTAAAGTCAACAATCACATTCTCTATTTGATCCTAATATTGATAATTGTCGCATATCGCCATGACTAAGATGATCGACTTATAGACACCCTGTAGGCATACAGGACCTCCCAAAAGGCCATAACATGGCAGATGCCTTTCTAGTTGGTCCATGGTATAGAAGCCTTCTTTTGTGTTGAGCTGAAGTTTCCCTCTCTGTGAGTGGCCATCACAAAGCAGCTAGAAGGTGATGAGTCCCTATAGTGCTACCTCTTGCACTTTGAATGTTTGGACTAAATACAGAGGATGGCCCTATAGTGCATGGAAGCCACATAGACTTGATGCTAATTTTACCATGACAACTTCATTAAATAGAAAGAATTTAAAGAAGGTGACCTTGTCATGGCCTATGATTCATGCTTTGGCAAGTTTCTTGGAAAGCTTCAATAGCATTGGATGGGCCCTTACAAGGTACTTGTAGTCAACCCTTATGGCTCTGTGTAGATACAAGTTGTAGATGCCTCTAATGATTCCTTCTTGATCCACGGCTATCACCTAATGAAATATTTTCCTCCTTGGGGATCTTGACAATCATAGTAGATACCTCCTATGTCCCTTTACGGTTGCTTCTTAATTCTTGACATGTTGCTTTTGATAGTCATCATCATGTCTATTTTTAACGAAGCAGACAATTTCTTTTGTACCCTCTATTCCACCTCCAACTCGAAATCTGTCACCTTGCTTTCCAATCCAATAGATGTGGCATAGCTAGTTCTGAACACTAGTATTCTTACCTTTGAAAAAAAAGAAAAAAGTATAGATTATGAAAAAAAAAGACCTTTGGCTCCCTACCATGTTGACCTACTCTTTGAGAAAAGATAGAAACACCCTCAAGAATAGGGAGAAAAAATTTGGAAAAACAAAATATACACACACAACTATGGGAGAAAAGGAATAAATTTTTTTATCCTAACAGGCCTCACTCCAAAACAAGGTGCCAAACACCCTTGGATGGAAAGTTGGCTATGGAAAAGTCGATGACACCCTACACTCTAGATACATTACCTTTCCTGATGCTTTTTCCAAGATACAATTCCTATAACAAACCAAAGATCTTCATACAATCCAGTTTTTACTTTATTGGTTACCTCCCTAGGTATGTCTTTTCTTCAGCAAATTTGATGTTCTTGACAAGCCGAAGCTCATCTTCATCGACAACCATTCAGAGTGATGTGAGATTTCATCCTAACTAGATGGAAATGTAAGTATAGTTGCCCTATGTATCTATCACAAAGAGCGTGAGATAGAGGGTGGGGCAAGTGACCAATCTTTTTTCCTTCAATCAATGAGGTGAGTTGCATGAACGAAGTGTTGCACGCATGGGTTGAGCCTCTCAATGCACAAAGCACATTCTGTTCTGTGCATGGCACTATAAGGCTCCTTGGCCTTCCTTATTACACTATATGCTGGCACAAGGTGGGATGTACAATTGTACCATCAATTGTGCACAAGGCATACAACCTTCCCACCACAAGTGACAATAAAGATTACATTAATGGGTGTCAGAAATCGGACTACCCTCCTATATCTATCCCCAATAGAGCATGAGACAGAGGGGGATGGAGCATGACTAACCTTCTATTTCCACCAAAACAAAGAGGTCAGGATTGATGGACGTTACAACAATTGATGATTAGGTATGCTCCCATTTCCCTCTACATATATGCGACAGGCCTCTACCACCATAACAAGACACATCACTCTATTCTGTGCACTGCACTAGAAGCATCCCTTGCATTTTTTCTTACACCTATGCCAATCAGGTTGGGCCACACAAATGTGCCATCAATTGCATACACTAGCATACTTCCTATGAGCCTCTCAATCTTGTCTATTTCTAAACCGAGTGTGAGTTATGGGTTCCTATTATCCCTCTTTGGGTGATATGAGCCATTGGGCGAGAGACTGATCTATCATTCCAACATGAGTGACTATTGAGTTGAGTGCTATATTCTTTATCAATGACAAACTGATGTTGTTCATCAACAACACTACCTTCGTGGGTGTTATTGCATGGTCCTTACTATTATTGGAGCATGCTATACCGAGTTGTGGTATCTCTTGCAGTCAACTTCGATCCCTCAATGTGCACCAATGACTATTCTTCTTGACAACTAGTAAAACATGCCAAGTATTTAACTCTACTACTGCATATATGTATGTATGTTATATCTTAAGTGTTGGGATGTCTGGGCCTAGTTTTGTATCAGTGCATAGGCCCTATTGGTCATCTTCACCTAATCTGGTAAGGTAATAAGTGTGGGGATGTATCCCTACGTGTCCATCTTGTATAAAACCATGGAAATATCATTTACACTTCACCAATTGAGAATGTTTCTTTTCTAGACCATGTTGGGATCCTTATCCATACACAATGTTATACCCCGAACTCGAGGGTTTTTCTCTTTTCTTTTTACAATTTTCTTCTTTTGTGTGTTTTCATTAAAAATGAAATGATGTCACAATCTTGTTTTTCCTTTGATAGCCCTCTATTTCAAGCAACTATTCATAAGTTAAATTTTTTTAAAGGATTTTATAAGTAAATGTGTTTAGTTTCCATGTGAACACTTTTTTTTTCCATTGAAATGGAGTTTTGACGTACCAGTCTCAACGTTGTGTTTCCCTTGGACATTTCCCCTTTTGACAGCCTTTCATTTTAACACATGGATTAGTCGTTGATGATTTTTGCATGATTGCGAGTATTTTTCAATTGCATTTTTATTATTTTCATGTGAATGTGTTTTATTTTCATCAAAACTGTGTTCTGACTTATTAGCCCTCTCTGACTCATCAAATCAGACATTTTTTCTTTTTTCTCTCTCCCCTCCTACCCCCCATTCTGGCATATGAATTTCTTGTTATTAATTTTTTATTGTGTTTTCTTACATATTTTTACCACTTTTTTGTGTGATCATGTCCCCTGGCCACTAGAACCACATTTTGATCCAATAGTCCTATCAAGCACTTCCACCCCAACATCTTTCCTTTTCATTACACTCTATTTTGACTCACAAATTCCCTCGAATCAAATTTTGATTCCTTTTGCATGTGTTTTTGACCTTTTTTCATGTGAACCTACCATTTTCATGTCTGACCTATGTTTTGACGGATCATGGCATTATTGTGGGAAATTAGGACATACCAAGCGTTGCAGTGCCATTAAATGTGCAATGACAAGCACAAGGAAAAGGGCAAAGGGAAAGTGCATGACAAGTCTGATGATCACATCATTGTCCTTACGCTAAGTCCAATGTTAAGATTGAAGAGATCAATGTAGTGCAGCAACTTGACTCCAATGATGATTACATACTTGTAGCTTCTTCTTTGGATGAGTCACAACTATCTAATGTCCTGCTTGGTTTTACTCAGTGTTGGTTGATGGATTCAGGGGCTTCCTTTCATGTGACCCCTCATAGAGGGTGGTTCCACTCCCATCGTAGGATGACTAGATCTGTCCATTTGGGGAATCACTTAGCATTGCAGATAGTTGGTATTGGTGATATTCGTCTACAGCTTGGTTCAAGTAGTATGTTTACTTTTTGCATAATGTTCGACATGTATACCAGCTCTCATGAAGAGTCTCATCCTCTGTTGCCACACTCAATGATGAGGGTCACATGTAGGAACCTTGTTTTGGCACGTGGTGCCAAGTCTAGCTCTTTATATCCCTTGGTTGTATCTAGATCTATAGCTCATGTTTTGTCTATGGCTACAATTCCACATATATCTCTTTGGCATCATCGCCTTGGGCACATGTCCTTAAAGAGAATGAAAATGCTTACTCATTTGTAGTATCTTCCGTCTCTTGACTATAAGTGTTTTGAGTCATGTGATCATTGTTTATATGGTAGGCTGACACATAATATGCATAAGAAGTCTAGCACTCTGCACATGGGTGAGCCTTTGGCTCTTGTTCATTCTGATATCTGTGAACCTATGCCCTATTAGTCATTGGAAGGTGCAAAGTAATTTGTCACATTCATTAATGATTACTCACATAAGGTCTGGGCATATCCCATAAAGATAAAATCCGATGTTTTGGCTGTTGAGATATCGAGCTCCACTCATGATATGCCAGGGTGACCGTTGTGCATTTATGTCACCGACTTGTCAGTTGTTGCAGATGCGGTTGGTACACCGCCCATGAATAATAGCTACATGATAGCTATCCTTATCTACTCTAGTTCGTGGCTCAGTTAGTATGCCACCTTAGTTAGTTGAGTTTGATTTGAGACCCATATATAGGGTTCTTCTATTTCTATGTACTAGAGTTCTTTTTGCTTACACAACTAAGAAGAGGAAAACTGTTTTCAGCCTCCACCCTTATGTGTATTCCCCCATTGTGCAAGCAAGAAAGCTACAAGTGAGACTCCTTCCTTCTCTCCCACAATCTTGACATGGTATCAGAGCCTTGTTCGTGGTAAGGAGCTCAAGAAAGCAAGCCAAGTTCGTGGTGTTCTGATAAGAGGACTAGCGTTGCTTTCATTTTTCTGTTTGGGAGCAAGTCTCTGCAGGTAGCACAGCAGGAAAGTGCAAGAGTGCATTGTCGCAGGTTGAGATGCCCTTCGCGGTGAAGCAAGAGGGCAGTATATGCTGCGGGCAAGGGCTTTAGCCCTTAGCGACCCTGTTTTTTTGATTTGAGGCCATTTCGGGGCCTGTTTTGGAGGCGGAAGTTTTCTGCACGCACTCTAGAAAAAGGCCCAGTTTTATACTATGCGACCCCACTGTTCTACAGGTCGGTGAAAAGTTACTGTAGAAATTGCATCGTATGCCTGTGCGAAGAGACATTGGGAGTTACAAAATCATCCTTGTTGCCTGTTGATGCAAAATCGTCACTAGGAAGTGACTGTGTGGTCAAATACCACTTTCGTCAGTTTTGCAGATTTGCCCTTGTGAGGCTGAAGCTGTGGTCTTTGCAGTGACAGAATTTTTTGCAGTGTTCTGTAATGGCGTCTGATTCTCTTTCACAGATTGTCACTGAAAAGCTTGACAAGAACAACTTCCAAGCATGGAAGTTTAGAATGACGAATTTACTTATGGGAAAAGGATATTGGGAATTTGTTGCAGGAAATGAAGAAGAACCAGTTCTTCCTGATGTTCCCAATCAACAGCAAATGCAGGCATTTAAAGCATGGCATGAGAGAGCCAGAAAAGTTATGTACTGGTTGTCTATCAGTATTTCAGACTCTATGATTGTGCATATTCAGGATGCAAGTACGCCAAAGGAGGCATGGGATACTTTGTCAAAAATGTATAGCACAAATACGCAAGCCAGGAAAATGCAGCTCAAGCAAGAGTTGCATAATGTGCAAAGAGAAAGTATGAGCATTAATGACTACCACATGAAGGTGAAGAAGATTGCAGATGCACTTGCTTCCATTGGGTCGCCAGTGGAAGATGATGATTTAGTTTCTGTGACCTTGAATGGTCTAGGAAAGGATTATGCACAGTTTCGGACATCCATTTCAGTTCGTGATAGATTTCCTGATTTTGAGGAGTTGATTGCTCTTCTAATTTCTGAGGAGCAGAGAAATGGTGGTGCATCTTCTTCAAGAGAAACTTCAAAAGAAGCTGTCTTCTACTCAAATGCTGGAAGAGGTAGAGGCAGAGGTAGAGGAGGCCGATCTGGAGGCCGTGGTAGAGATCAGAATATGCAGCAAACTCAAGAAAACCAGTCCTATGGAGGAGGACGTGGTAACTCTAGAGGCAGGGGGAGCCAAAGAGGTCGTGGTGGATGGCAAAGAGACCAAAATGCAAACAGTAATGTTGAATGCTACTACTATGGTAAAATGGGTCATATGGCTAAAAACTACTATAAAAAGTAGAATGACATCATGAATGGAAAATTGCAACAAGGGAATTATGCATCTTCTAGTAGACAGGGTGATGACAGAAATGAGCATTTGTTTATGGTGCAGCACATGAACAATTCTATGACAAGTGCAGAAGAAAGCAACGATGTGTGGTATGTTGACTCAGGTGCATCAAACCACATGACAGGTCATGCAGAATGGATGGAGGATGCAAGGAAAATGGAAAAACCAGGATTTGTGGAGACTGGTGATGATACTGCACATCCTATTGTGCAGATTGGAAAAATTCCTTTGTCTATGCAGGATGGGAAAAAGAAATACATGTCCGATGTATTTCATGTCCCAAATATCACCAAGAATCCGGTTTCTGTTGGTCAAATGGTTGAGCAGGGCTTGCAGGTCAGATTTAATCCTCATGGATGCTTTGTTGAGGATATGAAAAATAAAGGTCGCTTGATAGCAAAAGGAAAGAAGAAGGGCAGAATGTTTACGTTGGATGCAGACATGCTTGAATTGAGTGCAGCAATGTTTGCACATGGGACCGGTGTAGTTGCAGATATTGATATCTGGCATAAACGCATTGGTCATGTTAATGTACAGCGACTTAAATCAATGCAGGCCCAAAATATTGTTGCAGGATTGCCTAAATTCAAGGTTGTAGAAATGCATAAGGTATGTGAAGCCTGTCAATTTGGAAAACAGGCAAGGAAACCATTTCCTAGACATGTTCAAGAGAGTAAGAAGCCATTGGAATTAATCCACTCTGATGTGTGGACTACTAAAGCTGCATCTCTTGGAGGCTGTCATTATTTTGTCACTTTTATTGATGACTATAGCAGAAAAGTTTGGGTGTATTTTATGAAAAAGAAAAGTGAAGTTTTTGGGCATTTCAAAACTCTTAAAGCTATGGTTGAAAAAGAAACAGGCCTGCAAATAAAATGCCTAAGGTCAGATGGAGGGGGAGAGTACCTCTCAAATGAGTTTGCAAGGTTCCTGCAGGAGCATGGCATAAAGCAGCAATATTCATGCAGTCATACCCCACAACAAAATGGAATTATAGAAAGGAAAAACAGGCATATTGGAGAGGTATCTCGTGCCATGCTCAATGAAAAAGACCTGCCAGATTTTTATTGGGCTGAGGCAGTTGCTACAGCAGTCTATATAATGAACAGGACTCCCACTGCATCAATACATGGGATGACTCCGAAGGAGAGGTATACTGGTAGGAAACCAGATATTTCTCATTTGAAGATTTTTTGTTGCATTGCCTATGTTCATGTGCCAGATGAGTTGAGATCCAAGTTGGATCCAAAAGCTGAGAAGTGCATCTTTATTGGTTACTCTTTGCAGTAGAAAGGGTATAGATGCTATAACCCTTCTACTCGTAAGTTTACAGTGAGTAGAGATATTGTTTTTGATGAGATGAGTAGCTGGTATAAGCCAGTAAATGTGATTGATAATGTAGATGCACAAATGGTAATGCTGCACAGAATTCACAGCAGCAGTCACAGGATATTAGTGGACCTGGAGCGTCCTCCAGCAGTGGTTCACATTCTTTGCCATGGACAGGCAGATTGAGATCAGGAGAATCTTCTCAAAGCAATGCAGATAGTGGTATGCAGGTATCACGAAAAGGAAAAGAGAAGGTAGATCAGCCCATGTTTGATGTGAATGCAGGTCACTCTTATGTGGATGGTGAATCCAGTGGCTCAGAACAGAGCATTGATGATGAGTTGGCTATTCCTTCTATTGTTACACCTGGAGTAAGGAAGACCAGGGATGTTTTGAGAGCACCTGGGAGTGAACCTACTTTGCGCAGGTCTACCAGAGCTAGGTATCCTGTGGATAGGCTGAAATATGATGGATTTACAGCCATTCACTATGCATATATGGTCAAAGTGATACAGGAACCAGAACCCACTTCTTTTGAGCAAGCCATGGAAAAAGAAAAATGGGAGAAAGCCATGGATGAAGAAATGGATGCCTTGGAAGCAAATGCTACATGGAAATTGATACCTTTGCCTAAAGGTAAGAATGCAATTGGCTGTAAGTCGGTTTATAAGGTGAAGCACAATGCAGATGGTTCTGTGAATAGATACAAGGCAAGATTAGTAGTCAAGGGGTATGCACAAACATATGGCATTGATTATAAAGAAACATTCAGTCCGGTTGCAAGGATGGCAACCGTAAGAGCAGTCATTGCTATGGCTGCATCAAAGGAATGGTCTTTACATCAGATGGATGTAAAGAATGCCTTCTTGCATGGTGATTTGCAAGAAGAGGTCTATATGGAGCAGCCACCAGGTTATGTGCATAATGTTCATCCTGAGTTTGTTTGCAGGTTGAAGAAAGCATTGTATGGCTTGAAGCAAGCACCTAGAGCATGGTCTGACAAGATAGGACAGTATCTTGTCACTATTGGCTTTCAGATTTCCAAGGCAGATTTCTCACTTTATGTGAGAAAAACAGAGAAAGGTATTATGCTACTTGTCATTTATGTTGATGATTTGATTATGACAGGGGACAGTGATGAAGATATCCTTCATGTGAAAATGCTATTGAAGCATAAGTTTGAGATGAAGGATTTATGAGAGCTGCGTTGGGCATTGAGGTGATTAGATCACCAAGTGGGATACAGCTCTTGCAGAGGCAGTATGGATTGGACATGCTGTCCAAATATGGGATGACAGGCTGTAAGCCTATTTCAGTTCCTTTGGAGCAGAATGTGAAGCTGAGCGCAGATGCAGGTGAGCTTCTGGAAGATCCTACTATGTACAGACGCATAGTAGGAAGTTTAATTTATATGACTATTACCAGGTCAGATTTGAGCTATGTTGTTGGATTGGTAAGTCAGTTTATGCAGGCTCCAAGGAAACCGCATTTGGATGCGGCTAGACGCATACTCAGGTATGTGAAGTCCACACTACAGTATGGACTATTTTATGAGACTGGGGTTCAGATACAGTTGCATAGATACACTGATGTTGATTGGGCTGGTAGTATTTCTGATAGACGATCTACCAGTGGATATGTGTTCTCTTTTGGGAGTGCCGCAGTCACTTGGAGCAACAAGAAACAGCCTACAGTTGCCTTGTCGAGCATAGAGGCTGAGTACAGGGGCGCAACAATGGATGCATGTGAGGTAGCTTGGTTGCATAAGCTACTTTATGATATGCATCAGACTTCAGATGGGCCAGTTGTCATTTATTGTGACAACATGAGTAGTATACACTTGGCAAATAACCCAGCCTATCATGCTAGAACAAAGCACATTGAGGTGCATTATCACTATGTGCGGGAGAGGGTTTTACTAGGTCTTATTGATCTAGTTTATGTCAGCACAGAGGATCAGGTAGCTGGCATATTCACGAAGGCATTGGGCATAGAGAAGCTGCGCAAGTTCAGAGACCTACTTGGTGTGCAGGAATTGGGATTGAGCTCGAGGGGGAGTGTTGAGATATCGAGCTCCACTCGTGATATGCCAGGGTGACCGTTGTGCATTTATGTCACCGACTTGTCAGTTGTAGATGCGGTTGGTACACCGCCCATGAATAATAGCTAGATGACAGCTATCCTTATCTACTCTATTTCGTGGCTCAGTTAGTATGCCACCTTAGTTAGTTGAGTTTGGTTTGAGACCCATATATAGGGGTTCTTCTATTTCTATATACTAGAGTTCTTTTTGTTTACACAACTAAGAAGAGGAAAACTGTTTTCAGCCTCCACCCTTGTGCATATTCCCCCATTGTGCAAGCAAGAAAGCTACAAGTGAGACTCCTTCCTTCTCTCCCACAATCTTGACATTGGCTAACTTTTAGCGTTGGCTTGCATTGGTTGAGAACCAGTCTCGATATAGGCCAAAATGTCTATGGTCAAATAATGGAGGTGAGTATGTCTCAAAAGCCTTTGAGCAATTTTGTGAAGATGAAAGGGGTATCAAGCGTTAGTTGACTGCCCCGTACACCCCACCCCAAATGGTATAAGTGAGCGCATAAATAGGGCATAGAGGAAAGGGTTTGTATTATGCTTAGCTAGGCAAGCATACCACAACAATTTTGGACTGAGGGAGTGACTACTGCCATTGTACACTTGATCAATCGATCTCTTTGGTGCAGTTTTATTAACCTTCAGGTTGTAGAGGAGGTGTGGTCAAGAAAACCTCCCTTATATAATCATTTGTGTGTCTTTGGTTGTGAGGCTTTCTGTCATGTACCCAAGGACAAGTGCATAAAGCTGGATCCTAAGTCCGTGAAATGCATCTTTCTTAGTTATGGGGATGTAGGTGAGATGGGCTATCATGTATGGGATCCACAGGTTTGGAAAGTCATCTATAGCCATGATGTAGTTTTTCATAAGGAAAAGATGCATAAGCAGCCTAAGAAAATAGTTTAGATACGTAGGGTTATCTTTCAGGAGGAGCCTCTTGCTCCCATACAGCCAGCTAGATAGCATGCAGTAGCAGTAGACAGCTGATGCTCTAGTAGCCCATGACCATGATGTTAGATAAAATGTGCAAGCTCCTCAGCCTACGTTGAGACTCTCTGCTAGAGCCAAACGTCCTCCTGAAGAGTGGTTTGAGCCCTCTGTTGATTACATGATGGTGACAGACGTAAGTGAACCTCTCACTTATGATGAGGCCATGCATTGTCGTGATAGTCACTCTTGGGAGAGGGCCATGTAGTCAGAGTTTGACTCTTTACAAAAAAATCATACATGGGAGTTGGTTCCTTTGCCTAGTGAAAAGCATGCATTACCATGCAAGTGGGTATAGAAGTTGAAGAGCACCCATAGACGCCCCAAGCCTATCTATAAGGCTAGGTTGGTTGCTAAGGGTTTTAAACAGGAGCATGGTGTTGACTTTGAGGAAATCTTTTCTTCTATAGTCAAGATGACTACCCTATGCCTATACTAGCATTGATTGCTCAGTTAGATTTGGGCCTTTATCATATGGATGTTAAGACAACTTTCTTATATTGGGACTTGCATGATGAGATTTATATGTAGTAGCCTAAGGGCTTTGAGGAAAAAGTCTAGGAACACCTAGTGTGCGGATTGAGAAAGAGCCTTTATGGCCTTAAGCTAGTACCTAGGGAATGGTACCACAAGTTTGATGCTTTTATGCATTCACATCACTATACATGCAATGATATGGATCCGTGTTTATATAAAAGAAGACTCGTGATGGAAGCCTTTTGATTTTGGCACTCTATGTGGATGACATGTTGATTGTTGGTAGAGCTCCTATGATGAGTTGAATGCTCTGAAAAGTTAGCTCAAGAAGAGCATTGGGATGAAAGACATGGGACAAGCCTCACATATTCTAGGGATGCGCATTATGCGTGACCACTCTTGAGGGCTTCTTACTTGTTACAAAAGGAATATATCCAAAAGGTCCTTGAGCAACTTTGTATGTAGGATCTTAAGCCTATTGGCTATCCTTTGCCTTCTCATGTGAATGTGAGCCAGGACGATGTCCACAATGTCTGATGAGCAAAAGGCGAAGATAGCCAAGATCCCTTATGCATCTCTAGTGGGCAATTTGATGGATGCCATCAAGGGTATCATGAGGTACCTGAAGTGCATATTAGATATGTGCATATGTTATAATGGCCAAGATACAGGAGTCGTGGGGTACACCAACTCTGATTATGCAGGACATGGAGATTGTAAAAAATCCACCCCTCTAGCTATATGTTTGCCTTTACTGGGGGGTGATGTGTCTTGGATGTCTAGGGTATAGAAATGTATGACTCTCCCTACAATAGAGGCTAATAATGTTGCAGCCACTAAGGATTGCAAGGAGGCTCTCTCGTTAGGCCGTGAGACCTTGGTATGATTGACATGGTTCCTACACTACATTTAGATTCTATGAGTGCTATCCAATTAGCCAAGAATTCGGTCTTCCATGTGAAGATAAAGCACATTGAGGCAGTGTACCACTTTATCAGAGAGGTCATTGAGGATAAGTCTAATGACCTTGTCAAGATCTCAATTGACCAAAATCTTGCAAATCTGCTTACGAAAAGTCTCTCAGCAAAGTGTTTTGCCTTCCTTAGGAAGTTGATGGGCATCAGATGAGATGACCTCTATTCCTCATCCTATTGTACTCTATGTACACATTATACTTTGTCACTTTTTCTTTCTTATTCCCTCTTCACTCGAGGGACATTCACCTTTAAGTGGGAGGTTTTTGGGGGTAAAGGCGCATGTGCCTAGCCGCCCATGTATTACTACATTGACCATTAGGGGTAAAGGCGCCTCCGCCTAGCCGCCCGTGTATTACTACACTGATAGTACCCACCACCACTACACACTGTAGGTGTGGCAAGTGCCCATCACAGTCACTTATTCTTTATTCTTTTAGTGACAGTTTGAATAAAAGGAAGGCCCGGCCACACATTGTGGTTGTTGGAGTTTCCATTTCTTGTCTCTCTCTTTCTTGCTCTTGCTCTCCTGCCATAGCTCTCGCCTGCAAGCTTCGATCATTCTCACCTTTCAAATGGTATCAGAGCAGGTCCTTCATGAGCACTTCTCAACCTTCCCTGGCATCTACACAAGGTATGAGAGCTTGCTTCTCACTCAGTTCTCAGCCATTCTTTGACATGAACAGTAGGGTTTCATGAAGAGGCAGCCATAGCTTCCATCATTGAAGCTTGTTCTCTTCACCTCTTGCTTGGACTTGTCCTAGGCTTGTGTAGGCCTTCATTGGGCTCTTGCTTATCCCCTACCCACCTTGATTTGGCCCCTCAAGTACAGCAGCATGCTCACGTTTTATTTGCGCATGTTTACAAAAATGGCTGAAAAATCACTCTTTTTGTCATATCTCGGGCATTCAAGCAAGGTAAGAGTCTAAGTTGGGGTTTTGGCATGCTCCCGATGCGATGGTGATGTCAAATTTTCCAAATTCTGATGATAGAATATTTTGCAATAGATTTCAGGTCTGAGACAGTATGTATTTATATGCCTATGGCTTATGTGATGCTTCTATTGATGTTTATTGATATTGGATCACTTGTGGATGTTATGCCTCTTATGTGAGACGCATTTGGAGCTGATTTAGCTCAGCCATTGACTGTTTTGAATAGTCCCAGATCTTGCCAAAACATGGCAGCACTTATCTCTTGAAGTCTATGCTTACCGGGATTGATCACTTGATGCATATTAATGCCAGGATGATGTCTATCTATATGGAGATGCTATGTTAATGAATTGCCATCATTTTGGTACTGATTTGAGGCCTGAAATACTCAGTTTGGAGCAGTGAATGTCTGATGTAAACAGTTGGATTGAAGCTCTTCTACTCATGTATGCTTATGCCTATGCTATTTGGTCATGTCTTGGAGATGTACATTGATGTATTGACCATCGAGGATTGGAAAAGATTTCGACATTGCTTCTTAATCATTGGTTGAGCTTAAGCTCTACTTTCTATAGCATTTGGATATTTATCTTGGATGTATCTTGGCACTTATTAGTCTATGCTTGACCACTTTGGACATGCACTTATGCTCATGTCACCTACCTATGTCAGTTACATTGTTTGAGCTTGGATGCTATTGGAGCTTTACTTGGGCTTGACATTCGCTTGTCTTGAGCATATTTTGGAGATTTATTGGCTTTCCAGAGTTTATTTTGGGATATACTTGATGTCTATGGATGCTACATATGGATGTTACACCATCTCCATGTCCGAGATGTCTCATTGATACTTGATCTTGGACACTCGTCACTGGTTCTTGTACATGATTTGTTCAAGCTTTGTTGCTTGATATTTACGGCCTTTGTGCCAGTGGGAGCGTCTTTGGATGCTTGACAGGCATTGAGCAGGTGGTCTATGCTATTTGAGCTTTTGAGACTATTTGGGATTTATTACCCTTTGGGATGATGTATGGTTCATATGTCTTGGTTCCTTCTTCTGATGCTTATGAGCAACTCTTTGACTTGAGTCCCTTTCCTTGTGAGCTGACACCTACTTGTGTCAAGTCTTAGTAGTGGCATGCACCCTTTGCTTCGTTGACTGGGGGTGTGCCTACTCACTCGCAGATATTTCATGACATGTTTGGTTGTTGGATTCATGCTTATCGACTGTCATATAACTATGTTATGCCCGCATGATGCTGGTTATGGTCTTGGCAGTATATGATTGACTTGGGATCCGCTTCTAGCACAGTTAGCTCTCATTTACTGAAATCTGTCATTTATTACATCAAACTAAAATCTATAGATTTTGAGCACTTCTATGAGGGTAATGCTTACTATTTGATGTTATCTTGGTCATATTTGGTGGACAGGTACTTCTCTTGGTAAAATCCACTCTTTCGGCCAATTTTAGCAATGGTTTTAGTGCATTTTTTGTTAATTACAGCAACCTACAATTTTACCTTTTTGCATTGATTTGGAACAGTATGGCTGGTCATTTGAAAGACACAGCTTCTTTAACATTGCCAAGTTGGATGGTACCAACTATGGGTATTGGAAGTCCCAAATATGGCAGGTTTTGGTGCAAAAGTTGTAGATTAAACCCTTGCGTTTCAAAGATGTCAAACCTGAGGATATGAATGATGATGTTTGGATGGAAGTTGATGAGCCATGCAAGTCTACCATTATTTTTTTACTCTCAGAAGAGGTCCATCATAATGTTGTGAAGATGAGAATCAGAGTGCATGGGATTTATGGGAGAAGATTTAGAAGCTCTATACACAGCAGAGTCCTGCATCACAGATGTATTGGTTGAAGCAGTTAATGGACCTTCGCATGAAGGAGGGGTCATCCCTATCATCTCATTTCAATCAGTTTCATGCTATCATGAAGAATCTGTTGTCACAGGGTATTGAGTTCAATGATAACTTGCACCTGTTATTTCTGCTTGGCACCCTTCCTGAATCATGGGATTTATTACGTACTGCCATATACACGAACAAGCTTGATGGGCTGAAAATCAAAGATGTTGAGAGTGCTTTATTGACTAAGGAAATCAACAGGAGAAACAATGATACTTCCCACTCTTCACATGCATTGACCGTTAGAGGTGGCAGACATGGCAAGCATGATAATGATCACAAGGGTAGGGACTCTAAGAAGTCGAGGTCCAAGTCAATGTACCCAAGGACAAATGCAATAAGTTGGATCCTAAGAGTATCAAATGCATTTTCATTGGCTATGGAGATGCAGGAGAGATGGGTTATCGTCTATGGGATCCGCATGCGCGGAAAGTGATCCGTAGCCATGATGTCATCTTTCATGAGGACAAAATGCACATGCAGTCTGAGAAAGTGGTTGAGGTATGCAGAGTTATCTTTCAACAAGAGGAGCCACCTGCACACGTTTAGCCTGCTCCACGGCCAGGTAGACACCGCGCAGCATCACCTGATGCTCATAGCCCAAATGTTAGACATGCTGATGCTAGGCAGGATGTTGGTCAAGCAGCAGAGCGTGGCTTGAGGCGTTCTACTAGAGATAGACGACCTCCTGGCCGTTTTGCACCCTCTATGGATTATGTATTGGTTACAGATGCAGGAGAGCCTCTTACTTATGATGAGGCTATGCGTAAAGGTGATTATCACTCTTGGAAGAGGGCTATACAGTCTGAGCTTGACTCATTGCATAAGAATAAGACTTAGGATTTGGTTTCCTTGCCTCAGGGTAAGAAGGCTTTTCCATGGAAGTGGGTGTACAAGCTGAAAAGTACCCCTGGACACCCCAAGCCGGCATACAAGGCTCGATTGGTTGCTAAGGGTTTTAAGTAGGAGCATGGTGTTGACTTTGATGAAGTCTTTTCTCCTGTGGTCAAGATGACCGCCCTATTCTTAGTCTTGGTCTTGGTTGCACAGCTTGACCTGGACTTGTACCAGATGGATGTCAAGACGGCTTTTTTACATGGGGACTT
The DNA here is from genome assembly GCF_053477565.2 of Lygodium microphyllum. NCBI lineage: Eukaryota > Viridiplantae > Streptophyta > Polypodiopsida > Schizaeales > Lygodiaceae > Lygodium > Lygodium microphyllum. The sequence continues at coordinate 104,726,183 of NC_141149.1, read as the reverse complement.
GCATGATGAGATTTACATGGAGCAGCCTAAGGGCTTTGCAGATCCTGGCACGGAACACCTAGTGTGCAAGCTAAAGAAGAGTCTATATGGTGTGAAGTAGGCACCTAGGGAATGGTACCATAAGTTCAATGCATTCATGCAGTCGCAGGGCTATAACCGCTGTTCTATGGATCCGTGCTTGTACAGAAGAAAGCCTGTGATGGTTCTTTACTGATTTTGGTACTCTATGTGGATGAGATGCTTTTAGCAGGGACAGCTCATCATGAGCTCGATGCTCTTAAGGCTTAGCTCAAGAAGAGCTTTGAGATAAAAGATATGGGATAGGCCTCTCATATACTTGGTATGCGCATCACGTGTGATAGATCTCAGGGACTCCTCTATCTATCACAGAGGGAGTATGTACATAAAGTCCTTGAGTGCTTCCACATGCAAGATGTTAAGCCTATTGGCTGTCCATTACCTTCTCATGTGAAGGTTTCACAGGCTGATTGTCCATAGACAGATAAGCAGAGGGCTAAGATGGCCAAGATTCGCTATGCATCAGCCATGGGCAGTCTTATGTATGCCATGATAGCCACCCTTCCAGATATTGCTTTTGCAGTTGGGGTTGTGGCACGTTATATGGCTACACCTGGCAAGAAACATTGGGATGCCGTATATCATGAGGTACTTGAAAGGCACAGCAAATGTGTCTTTGTTATGGCAGCCAGGATACAGGAGTCATGGGGTACATTGACTCTGATTATGTAGGACATGCAGATAGTAGGAAGTCCACTTCTGGCTATGTGTTCACTTATGCTGGAGGGGCTATGTCTTGGATGTCCAGGGCACAGAAGTGTACTACCCTTTCTACTGTAGAGGCCGAGTATATTGTAGCCATAAAGGCTTGCAAGGAGGCTATCTGGTTAGGCCGTTTGATTGCAGACCTTGGTATGACAGGTGTTATGCCTACATTTCATTTGGATTCTATGAGTGCCATTCAGTTGGCCAAGAATCCGATCTTCCATGTGAAGACGAAACATATTGAGGTGAGGTATCACTTCATTAGTGAGGTCGTTGAGGACAAGTCTGTTGACCTTGTCAAGATTCCGACTGAGCAGAATCTTGCAGACTTACTCATGAAAAGCCTCACTATCGACCGCTTTGCCTTCCTCAGGAGATTGATAGACATTGGATGAGATGACGTCGTTTTCCTCATCCTGTTGTACATGTGTACATGTTGTACTGTCTTTTCTTTTTTCTCTCTCACTGGGGTAGATTCACCTTTAAGTGGGAGGTTGTTGGGGGGTAAAGGCGCCTCTGCCTAGCCACCTGTATATTACTACACTGACAATATTTGCCACTGCACACTGCAGGTGGTGAGCGTCTGTCTCACAGTCACTTATTCTTTATTCTTTTAGTGACAGTTTGAATAAAGGAAGGCCCGGCCACACATTGTGGTTGTTGGAGTTCCCATTTCTTGTCTCTCTCTTTCTTGCTCTTGCTCTTGCTCTCTCGCCATAGCTCTCACATGCAAGCTTCAATCCTTCTTACCTTTCATTGGAAATACCCACACCTACACACTGCATGCCAGGGGGTGCCTATCATTGTCACTTCATTCTTTATTCTTTTACTAACATTTGAATAAAGGAAAGGTCGATCACACATTGTGACTATTGGAGTTCCCACATCTTGATTCTCTCTCTCTTGCTCTCTTGCTCTATCCACCATAGCTTACACCTCTCTTACTTCCCCTTACTCATGCTTCCAGTTAGGCTTCTTCCTTCAACTCTTGAACAATTTAAGAGGCTAGATGGTGACATTTTTTGTAAGTCATGCATAGCCTTGCATCATTCCTATCATTTTCTTAAAATCCTCAATTATTTCACCAAAATACTCTCCCTCTATTTTAGTATCCCTATCTTTTTCTTGAAACTCTCATGTATTCAATGAATTGTCTCTTATCCCAAAAATTTTCATGTGATTTTCTATTCTCACTTCTACTTTTCATTCATTGTCTTCTTTGTTTTCTTTGTTTTCTATTTCAATGGAAATGATACATTTTTACATCTCTCATATTTTATCAATAACTTAGATACAGATGACCAAAGGTGGATTCCATGAGGAGGGGACTTGGGCTAGCTCTACCAATCACGTAGTGCTAGAGTAAGGTGAGCACAATGCAAGGGGAAGCCCATCGTTGTGTTTTAAAATAGTCTTATTACATTGTTTCAGTCAATTACCACTCCACTTCTTCATAAATTGGTCTCATATTATTCATTTTGAGTACCTTTTTTCCATCCCATGTAGCTTTTGAGCCATTCTAGATGTGAAACTCACTTTACAGTGACAAAACATTTTGGGTGGATAGTTAAATAAAACTGATGGTACTATTGTGCCGTCTAAAATGGCCCAAAAGCCTAGTCCAAGGTCAAAAAATGTTCAAAACAATCACCAAGGTGGCAAGATATGAATAAATTTTGTTGTGGGCCCCTTAATGTTATTCGAGATGTGTGGGTCCTCCCAAGTGCCTTTTTCATTTCTTCAAATCTTGGCCTCCTGATATCGAAGCATATAGGGTTGAAGGCAGGTGTTTAGGACAGAAGGGATGTAGAGAGTAGGGAGAGAGTGTGTTAAGAAATTATGTGAATGAGATTAAAGAAAACTCTAACAAGTTCTCTTAATAATAATTTTATGCAATACACTATGACTCTTAATGAACTCTTCTCTGTATAACTAAACAAACTCAATCAAACTAATAAAACATTTGTGTTACTACCTTGAAATTCCCTGAATTAGAATAGTGACCTGCTCTATTTCATCCCATTAAACGCATCAAAAAACTCTCCCACATCAAGCTTTGATGGCTTCCTCTCTCTTTAGTGTTTACTGCCCATGGTTCATGCTTGTTATGGGGAGATTGCTTTAGATCCAACATAGCACTGATGGCACCTCCAAATCCATGCACTCTACTCCCTTTAAACACTAAAAATTGGCATCTTTTTTTCTTCCAAGACAGGGCTAGAAGGCTAATCCTCTCCTTTGCCATTTACTCTTGAGTATGGATAGTTGCATGATTACTTGGACTTGTCTCTACGACACTTGATAATGGACATTCAAATTTTCTTTAGTCAAACTAGCATTCTAACTCTATTGATCACTTCTTTTGCACAAACTTTGCAGCCAAAGGACTTGACAGGTCATCAATAGCTCATGTCTCCACTGTCACACACTTGGCAGACTTTACATATCTCATACTTCTTGGCATACTCTTGTCAAGGCATGAACAACTCTCATTATTTCTGTCGATCACTTGTCATGACACATGAATGCAATCTCACTATTTAAATGAGACATGTAACCAAAGTTGGAGTGTGTAAGGTTGAAGGCCTAACCCCAAGGGTTTAGGACAAAAGGGATGTAGAGAGTAGGGGGTGAAAGAATATAAAGACAACTTATGAATTACTAAATTCCAAACATACCAACTAAAGACAAATTAGAACCTCTTGATTGATATTTTGTACAACACGTCAAGACCGATGCATGCACTACAAGTAATAGAACAAACCCTTATGATGGGACAATTGCCCAAACCCTTTGAGTCAATAAAACTCAAAAAATATCATGGCATCGATCAAATCCTTGCTGTACATAAGCTCTAACCATTCACATGGGCTTCAAAATTCATGTTTCATTCATGCATCTATATGGCATGAGGTACCTCCTACCATTTGGTCACTATACCAAGCAATAGGAAGCATTGAACCCTGTCAAATCCTTGCATAGGCACCAAAATATCACTTCAACCTTGAATTTACTATTTATTATAGCAATAAATAATGACTCATATGTTGCTCCAAATCCCCCTAAACTTGTTTTCAAATAAGGACAAAGCATTCTCCAATGGTAGGGAGTGATATGTACCCAAGAGATGACCCTAGAATCATTGTTAGAGCTCAAAACTCTATGGATAGCAAGGTGCACTATTATTTTTACTACCGTACCCTATTATTTACAGTCTGAAGAATCTTCAAATCCCTCCTATGATATCCAAAACTCATCACTAAAGGATAGGGAATATTCAATCCTTTTCTTTAGTAATCATCTAAGGAATTTCTTGTGAAGATTGAAGAAGAATAGCTACATCACTCATGCCTTGTTCTTGGCTACTTGGAAACCCTCCATAATAGTCCTAAAACTCCTCTCTTTAGCCACATACCATGCATGAAGGTGTGAAGGAGATTTAGCCCTGAGATATCATCAAGAATCTTGAGTATTCAGTAGCCACAAGCCCCCCTTCTCCTCTTAATCATGCACCCACCTATCCCTGTATTTTTTTGTGCCAAATTTTCCCATGTCAATAATCTTCCCCCCCAACATACAATTCCCTTTAGCCCTTCCAAAGGCTCCCAAATATAGTCATTAAAGTCCCTCTTTTACACTTCAAGTCATATGCAAACCTCTACCATGATGCCTATCTTGAATGTATCCCCTTCAAGTGCCATGAAACTTTGCGACCCTTTGCTATGGTCTTCAATATCTAAGCTTCAACTTGCTTTGATATCTTCCATTTAGATTATGCCTACATGGGCATGCAAGAGGACCCTTGGAAACAACTAAATGTATGTGAAGGAAAAGACAAAGTAATGCTTTAATACTATGTTTGGAGTTTTGTACGATGTCTGGTGCAAAATTTCTATATGTGAAACCAAAGAAATTTGATTCCTAGGTGGTCACACTAGAAAAAGTAATAATTAATTATGAGAACATTGAAAGAAGGTTTCTCCAATTACCATAGATCACAAAGTTTATGAGGAATATGCTGAGAATCACACGGGAAAATTTTTAGAGGTCATTTGTCAATAAAAATATTAAAAATGCCATGAATCACACAACATTTTGGGAAGTCCTAATCAAGCACAAATGTATCTTGGGTCACACCTTGTTACACCTTGGGCTAAAGTCAATGTAACACAACACATGGTATGTGAAGTTAATTTAATACCTTTTCTATTTTACTCACATTATGCTTTTTATCTTAGCATGTATTTTACATGGAATGGGCTACATTGTTTTGAGAACAAGTCTTTTCTATGTAAGTTTAATACTTAAGGAATAAAAAATACTACTATCAAGAGAAGAGAATATATATCTTGACTACACATTATGGAGGTGAAAATGTAGAGAGAAATGCATAAGTTGAGATGCTCATCCATCGTTTTCATGACTAAGTTGGCCAAATAAATGAGGAAATGTTTCTTCTACAATACACAATAGGAGTAATGGGGGAGGCATAAATAACTTTAAAGGGAGATGATTGGAAGAAGGGTGTGGTAGCATGTCATCATCAAGAATGATGACCTGCTCGAGGGAGAGAAGGCTCATGTTGGATTGTTGTTGTATTGATGTCAATATTTTGGCTTAGGACTTTTCAACTTTGCCTATTTTAAGATAAAAATAATTGTAGGTACTTTAAACTACTAAAAGTTTCCTTTGAATTTTAAGACCTTAACCCCATGTAAATTAATATTAGCTTATAAAAATATCATTTTGTTTCTACATGGCTAGGACTAAGCAAAAAAGAAGGAAGACTCATTCCCCATCAGGGTAGTAGGACCACCATGCTTGGAGGTGTTACATCCATTGGATGGAGTAGAAGCAAGAGGAGTTCTTATAGCTTGCTTGAAGATGCCTCATATGGGACGACCTTCTTTATCCCTATCTTAAACCCCACCACCTTCTTCATCCATTGGATAAGTAGAAGCAAGAGGAGTTCTTACATATTTCTTGAAAATGTAGCCTTCTTCATCCTTGTCTTAAACCCACCACCTCAAGAACCCCATCCTTGATATGAGACCAATCATGACCTTGCCCCTACCCCACCATATGGAGATGAGGGGATATTGACTCAATTTGATGGCTGATTCGTGAATATGACAAAGATTCACAAGATGGGTGAACTTAGTGCACATAGAATACTACACTGATTGTGATTAACCATAAACTATTGACCAAAACAACATTTGTAAAGCAATGATAAATCATATTTCTCTTCTACCACAACATCTTTTCTATAAACATCATATGTCCTTGTTAACAAATAAAAAACATTGTGAATAATAACTTTGTTCTACTAGGGTAAGATGCATGTGGAGACAAGTTAAAGGTGATCTACTTTGAGACCATGTCATCTCTAAGGGCCATGTGATGGAGCAAATCATTCAACAACATAGCTAGCACAATTGAACATAGAGATACATGTGTGATATCATTTCAAACAGTGAGAAGTGCTAGCACTTATTTTGCACAATGATAATTACTTTTTTTAAAGGTTTGCATATCATGACTTAGCCCAATAGTAAGCATCATGTCAAATATTGCATGACGATGGTGAGGAGTATTGGAATTGGGCAACAAGGGTAGTCACTGACTGTTTGATGGCAATACTAAGCATCATGTCAAATATTGCATGAGGTTATTGAGGAATATTGGAAGCATTGGGCACTCATTGGGCAACAAGGGTAGTCATGACCATTTGTTGGCAATAGAAAGTATCATGTCAAATGTTGCATGAGGATATTGAGGAATATTGGAAGCATTGGGAAACAAGGGTAGTCCATACACTTTGCAGGAGCTTAAATAAGAAAGAATACTCAATTTATATTACAAAAGGTTGTATAGTTTCTCTATACATGAAACTCTACCTTTTATACCATTCAAGCTAAACAACCCACATGACATTGCTCATGTGTACTCTAATCACACTTGTTTTTTAGTTTGTATCATAAGGAAAAATATTGCCCAAACTCTTCACTATACCATAAGGAAAACTAAACTGGGCCATGACACTTTGTGTCTATGGGTTGAATAAGATCTCTATTCATTCTAGAATTTCATGTGTATGTCTATGGGATGTGTCTGTCAATGTTCATGAGAGTTGTACTTAATCTACTAGTGTTGTATTTAGGAGTTTTAAAGTTATTTCACATGTCAGTTAACACAAAATATGTCATTTACCCCTTTTTGGACATCTAAGTGGTTGTGGTGCAATTGGACTATTCCTTGCACCTTTAGCTAGGGGAAAAAATCATAGCAAGAAGTCCAATCAATCACATGATCTTTGTGGGAAATCAAACATAAGAAACTTAGCAAGGCCAAACGTAGGATTTTTGATATAGACCTAGGGGAGATTGAGGACTGTGATATTGCTATTATATATGGATTTGTAGGATTGAAGTGCTACGATTAAAGTTTGCAAAGGATTTTGCATTGATTCAGGTACTATATCTTGCATGTTGAGTATCAACATAATATTTGTGGGTTTGGAAATCTCCCATAAATTTGGGACTCATGGTCAAAACTTTATTTTTATCATAACTTGAAAACTATTGCTCCAAATTTTATGTTCAATAGCTCTGCAGCTTCCATTTGAAAAGTGTTTTCCAATGAGTGTCATATGAAAAGGGTTTGCAATACTTATGAATAGGTTATTCAAGCTTCACTTTTTAACTATTTGAAAATGGGAATCCAAAGATTCCCAAATTCATGAATATGGAATTTACCTGAAGAGAGGGTTTTTGTGGTGGATAGATTTGGATCTCTCTTTTTCTGTTAATATAGGTGAATATGTAGAGATTTTATGCTAAAAATACAAGGATTATGAAGCTTTTTGCTTAGGAAATTTATAGTTCTTTCAGCTATTTTGTTTCAAGTGTATCATAGGATTATACTAGGGCTATTTTGAGGTCCTATTTGCATTGTTTATGTGGAGATTTACATAATACAGTCACTAAAAGATTTTTGGACTAAAGTGTGTGGGTCTGAACTATTGACTTAGAAGTATTACTTAGCTGAGGTACTATCTTGGCCATAGGATTGTAAATCTGAAAGTGATAGTGATGTTGTACAGATATTAAAGCAAAAGATCTTTGCTAGTAATATAGGATTTAGTTTGATTTCTCTTGCTTACTTTAGTTTCTTACAATTTCTTATCTCTCATATATCAAATCATATTCTCAAGACCCCAACGGTTTTAGGCATGACATTTTCCCACTCCCCCCTCTTACCCCTCTCCCCCCCCCCCCCCCCCTTCAAAATTTGGTGAACCCAATGTGACAGGACTCTAGAATTGAAAGATGGAAGGCCAAACTAAAGAGATTGTTGGAGTAAGAGATATCAAGGATTTCATGCATACTTATGAGATGATCAAGCATGAAGAGGCAATTGCCAAAGCTTTGTAGGAAGTAATTGCAGAGTTGGAAGAAATTTGATGGAGGGAATATATCCAAGTTTCTACTTATCTGTGTAGAGAAACTAAAGATGGCCAGTGTTCTAGCTAATGAGATATTGCAATATTTTAACACGTTGTGGCTTATGCGCTATGAACTCAAACCAATGCAATTTATATAGAGCATGGATGGACCCCTGATGGATCTAGGTTGATTTGACGATAGCCCTAAAAGATGGATATGAGCTATGAACTCGAACCAATGCAATTTATACAGAGCATGGATGGACCCCTAATGGACCTGGGTTGACTTGACGATAGCCCTAAAAGATGGATATACATTGAAGATGCTGACAAAGTTACAAAAATATCTTTTCTTCAGTGGATTGCAAAATCTACCAAAGGGCTTTCTACTCCAAACTTGTAGAGGGAATTGAAATAATGTTATGACCAATGGACTTACTCTAGAGATAGAGAAGAGTATTTTATTCTTGTAGGTTGTAGATCTGCCATTACTAGATTAAATTGGAAAAACCCTTGGAAGATGATACAAAAAAGCAAGGTCTTAAGACAAAGTGGAATGATGTCTAGGAAGTTGTTTCTAAATTAGTGAAAAGATAAAGAAGAAGGGAGAGATTCACTATGCATATGGCTATTGCCAGCTCATCACATGAATAGAGCCAATCCTAAGGCAATCACAAATAGTGCCTTCTATTGTTCCTTCAAAGGCTAACGTAATTGATGATGGCTTCACTCCACCTAGGAAAGGATTTATCTATAGATGTATTTGCTATGATAGTTCAGATCATGATCACAGAGATTGTGATTTTTATAGAGAGGCTTTCACAAGAATCTAATTCATTTGAAAGGAAGGCAAGATTCATGCTAGTGAGATAGGATTGCTTCTTGATACAAAATTTTGAAAGGGAGGTACGCAAAAGATTCTTGATGATTTATGTGTGCAAAATGCCTATGCAATAGTGGATGCTGCAACCTATGGACACTTGATAGAAGAAGCTTCAAACAGTATTGCTAGTTTAGGGAGGAAAGCTAAAATTTGGACTCATGCCATGCTAAGTGTGGATAAGGGGAAGATCCCTAAAACAAAGTAAAATAATGTAGGGAGGAATATCAAGGAAAAGACTAGATGGGATTCACGTGTGGACTCTTATTAAAACGGGTCACGTAGGTTATTGAAAACAACGAGATCTACAGCTTTTTTGTTTGATGTTTTTTCATTCGAACAACGCACAGAGAGATATCTCGAAATTATGGCTCCAGAGTAGGTCATGGAAGAACCACATCTTGCATGAAGATCAACTCAAGTCTCTCTCCAAGGAGGGAAGCTCTTGAAAGCCTATAAAAGAGAAGGCTCTCCTTGGGTGTAGGGGAGGTAAAGGAAGACTCACTTTGCATGCATCCAAGAGGAGAAGAGAATATGCAAGGGTTGCAGAAGCTCTATTGAAATCGAGTGCTACGGAAGCTCTGCTGAAATCAAGTTCCAAGAGAAGACACATAACACAAATGTTATTGTTGAAGACAAGAAAAAGGGAATATACAATCTAGAGACTTCAAATAGGGTAACTGGAGGGGGTGGCAAGACTCAGTGCGAGTAGTCTACACCTCCTACTAAGTCTACACCAAAACATGTCATGGAGGATGTTCAAAAAGAGAAAAGGGGAAAAAAATAGGATCAAAAGTTGAAAGGCAAACCACCAAGTTACAAGTTGCATTCTAATATAGAGACTACCACATATCTAAAGAAGACTTTACAGTTGTGCATCTTGAATAGTAAAGTTAGATTTACTATGAGAGAAATACTTGGCATTGCTGCCAAGAGGGAGTTTCATGAGGAGATTATAGATATTATCAAAAGAAAGAGATAGTCTGTTGGAGAGCCATCATAGATTATGGTATAGGGATGAATGCCATGAACAAAGTGCTCAGAGATTATATTCCACATTTGACTATGCCTTTCCTAGATGATGTACCCATAAAAGGGTGTGTAGAAGAAGAGAAGGATGGGGAAGTGGATAAACGGGGATGCAAAAAGTTTATAGCAACTCATGTTCTCGACTGTGAAAGGATATGGACCATGCTTAAAGAAGTAAATCTGACACTTTCAAGTCAAAAAACAATTTTTGGAGTGAATAAAGTATTGATAGTTGGTCATATATGTGGACCTTATGGAAAAAGGCCATCCCCAATGAAAGTGGATGCCATAGAAAAGATTGAAGAGACTTGTTCTAATTTTTTGTTTGAAGTGAGAAGGTTTTTAGATACTTTTTTGTTTTACTTGATTTGGATACTCCACTTTGCTAATATTGCAGATGATCTACACTAGTTGTTGAGAAAGGGTTAGAAGCTCTATTGGGACATGAAACACATGAAGGCCATGAGAAAATTGAAGAAGTTATTGAGGATTGCTCCTACTCTACGAAAAGTAGATTACATAGGTGAAAGACCTATTATTATTATTGTTGATACTAATCCAATTAATATCACTTGTTTGGTCTATTGGACAAGTGATGATTAGGATAACACATATGCAATCAGGTTTGGAGCAAAGGTATTGAATGAGAGACAAAATATATTTGCATGTAAAGAGAGAGTTATGGGGAATTGTGACAATCCTAAAGTATGATAAAGTATATCTCATTGGAGCACCAATGATAGTGGTGACACATGGTTTGCCCCTATTAGGAATGTTTACCAGTTGTTCGACTTGCGATAGAGCTATGTTAAGATGGATTGCATACATCAAATCAATGAATCCAGAGTTTTGACATATTGCACAAAATATGAATCTAGTGGCAAGCATATTATCCAAAGCCATGTATGAAAATGAATAAAGTTTGTTATTAGATGATGATGAGGTTGAAATTTCACCCACTTTTGTTGATTATGAGTGTCATGTATCTTCATTGGAGGCTTTTGCAAAAGAATGTACGAATGTGAATGGTTATAGATTGGCCAATATTTGAGCACCTTGGTTGAAAGAGATAAATGGACAGTTGCAAAATCTAAAAGAATCAGAAGGTAAGAGTATGGTTATTTCTTGAAGAATGCTTTTTGGTGAAAGCATCCAAAGAAGAAGAAATTTTCCCCGCTATGGGTAGTTTGTGATAGGGCTATGCAATTGTAGATTATGAAAGACTTTCATGAAAGATTATGAGTTAGTCACAAGGATGTAAGGACAACTTTTGAGAAGATAAGGAGCATTATTGGTGGAAGGCTATGTATAGGGATGTATCTCACTTTGTGGAGTCTTGCAAGACGTGCCAAATGTACTCTTCAGTGAGGCACAGAGACGGTTTGCATCCTACATATCTCCTTTCTATGCATTATGAGTGGGTTGTTGATCTTGTAACTATGCCTTTAGGTTTGTGGCGAATGACATACATAGTGCTTGCATGAGAGGACCTAACTAACCAAGTTGAAGGCTAAGCTTTGAAAACAAAAACCACCAATACAGTTTGCAAGTTTCATCTAGAGGATGTATTTTGCAAGTATGGATCTGTTGAAAAAGTCACTATTGCAAATAGAGGAGAGCTTGATGCCTATGAAGCTAGAGAATTCTTCTATAGATTGAGAATTAAATTGGAATTGACATTAGCATATAATCCAAAGAAAAATGATAAAAGTGAAAGAGGACATTATTCCATTATCAAAGTTTTAGCAAAACCATGCAAATGCAGAGTACGAGAGTAGTCACATCCCTCTCCCTCAACCCCTTCACACCCCAACAACAGTGAAGGTGATAATATTGGACAACACTAATTTACTTGTTAATTGAACTAGACACAAATTCAATACCAAGTTTCCTGTACTTACACTAGCTAAATGGACTTTAAGTACAATATAATATATTATGGAAAGCTTGAACAAAAATAGATTGATAAATAAAAGGTTACATCGAGGTGAATCAATAAAATAAATTATGGCAACTTATTCTAGCGATTGTAAGTTGTGAGAATTTAAAAGAGTTTGTCTCAATACAAAGGGACAATTGGTTTTGACATATATTGAGTTTCTAGGCTACTTCTTTTTGTGCTATTTAATTTCATATTTCACCACCCTAAACCGTAATTCCACATTTAACCTTGAGAAGTTATTGTCTAAGACCAAGCACAAATATTGTTAACAAAAAACACGACATTAGATCACCTGTAAAATGTATTTTGAAGGCATTGCTTTGCTTCATTCCATTTCCCAAGAAATGATATTTATGGTAATTTGATATAAATCTCCATTCAAATCACAAATCAATTTGTGTGTGTTAGCTAGTATTTTGTGGTAACTAGTTGTCACAAGCCAAGCTATGCTCATGATTGCTTGATTAGCCATTTATATACATGGTCTTATGAGCCAAGCACAGTGAAAAAAAGACTTGATTTGAGATAAACTTTAAGAGCAAAAATTATGTCACCAGTGAACCAAATTAGGATGAAGATTACATTGATCAAGCAAAATGCTTAGAATCAAGATTGCATTGATCAAGCAAAATGTTCAAGCACACTAAATGTAAGGATAGAATCTAATTTCAAAAGTTCTTCACGCAGTCTCGAAGGTGATGATCCAACAATTAACATTTGAGCGCATAATTATGAGGTTGTGGGTTCCAATCATGTTTGGGGTGTTCTTGTAAGTTTGGCCTCTTGCCCACTCGAGCACTCGGTTGGGACTTCCTCCTTGATTGGGTTATTGAGGAGGCCAGTCTAGTGTGATTAAGCTTTGCGATTCGTCTGCTGGGAAAAAGCAAAAAGGATCCCCCTTGTGGGCATTCGGAGACGTGTCTTATCCAAGGTTTAAAAAAGCGATGTACACCGAGTAGGATAGGCAGCGAATTGCAAACAGAGATAACCACTTTAGTGTGAAAAAGGTGTGGATTTTCACCTTTTGTCACTCTAGCATCGTTCAGATGAAAATGACAATCCATGTGATCCTTCTGATCTGCACAAGATAGAGAAGCGTGAGTAGTAACATAAGTCACATCAACTCAAAGCCCACGTTGGGCATGGAATTTGCCCGACAAGAACATGCACATGCATGCTGCAGAGAAGGGCATGGGGTTCCTGAGAGTGTTGGAATACAGTACACAACACTCAACAGACTGATACTGATCTCACTGTGCTATCACAAAAAGGTCAACCGCCCTACACCGATGATTGATGGGCGGTGAAAGATTCTTAATTTGTTCATCAATCTCTCTCTCTCTCTCTCTCTCTCTCATGCGGCAGCAGCAGATTACGTAAAATTGTGTGCTCCCGTGGTCCGGGTTCAGCAAGGAGGGTATTACACATACACACAGAGGCTCTCTCTCTCTCTCTCTCTCTCTCTCTCTCTCTCTCTCTCTCTCTCTCTCTCTCTCTCTCATATGCGGCAGCAGCAGCAGCTTACGTATATTTGTGTCCGTGGCCGGCCGGGCCCAGCAAGGAGGTTATCACACACACACACACACACACAGAGGCTCTCTCTCTCTCTCTCTCTCTCTCTCTCTCTCTCGGACTGTGCTTTTCATTTGCTCAAGTGGGTCTCGCATGTGCGTCAACCACCAACCCCCTTCAACCAAAACAAACCATGATCAGCTGCACGATGCCGCAGCTACCCACAGTTGCCTGAGCTGCGTACTATCCTTTGAAACTTCTCAATGGAGTGACCAGCTGACCAGAAGCAGTGACCAGAGCAGTAATTTGTTGTGAAGACATCTCTCTGATTTGCAGGCAACAGCAGGAGCAGCACAACTCAGGAAAAGAATATCATTAATAGGACTGACATCAGTGTTAAGAGGTACAATTTCTGAGAATATAGCAGTAGCAGAGCAGAGCTGACGTATTGTTTTGAACTACTAACGGAACAACACTCCAGCAAGCCAGCAAAACATGGCCTGGAAGGCTTTGGATCGTGCATTTCAAGGGGTTGGTCACAGGACGTATCCTTTCTTTGGAATTAACTATAATCGGTTTTTGCTTAATGTGAGCTTCAGCGGTAGGTGTGCTTGATTACAGTAACATTTAGGCTTTCCTTAGCGTTTTCATTATCAGTGGCATAGACGTCTGGAGAATCGAAAATTCAAAAGCAGTGGCAACGACACAATCTGGCTGCTTCAATTCCAAGCATTCATACGTTGTTTTGCATGTACACCTCTCAACAACAAACTAGTTTTGAAATACCAGTCTCTTTACTAAGCAACAATTTGTTCTGTATTTTATTTATTTTGTGATTCTCCTCTCTCTTCAACAAGGCTAACTTTTAATAAATCCACTCATAATTAGTAGTTTGCAGTATGTGGCAGCCCTTTTAATGCATTCATTACTTCATTATTATGCCAAAGGGTTTCTGCTGGTTCACCTTGTAACAAAAGCCATCCAACCTTTAAAAACTTAGCCCATTTAGCTATCTACCTTCCTACAATTTTCTTATTACATTGGCTTGCGACAGCTTGGTTATACAGTGTCATCGTGTGACAGCATCCTGGCATCCTAACTTAACTTCAGCCTTCATTGTCTTTTGTGGCTTGTCCAGACTCAAACAACAAAGAATGGTGTCTTCCAATACCATATCCACTACTGGCTCGGAAAAAGGACTCCTCAGGTGAGTGCTTCACCACACAGGTCGTACTGGTAACGTGGGATGTGAACATTACAAACTTCATTAGATTACTTCATTTGCTACTCATTAATGATCCTCTCAAACTTGCAAGTTTGTGTTTGTTTGAGTAAAGTATTGAATATGTTGATGCATCAGAAAGAGGCAACAGCAGCAGCTGTCAAGGCTGTGGAATTATGCATGAGCCTTGGAGCTCAAGGATTGCAATATAAAGAAGTGCAAGGCTTTGAAACAGACAGGTTTCTCTCTTATTTCTATCCTTGCTTTGTTGCATTCGAGGAAAATGACCTTCCATTGACTGTCAGAGGTCCACATGATGCACGGTTGTTCATGTGCAAAGGGCGACATGTGGTCCGCGTCAAAGAGGTAGGATGATAGCCTGCAGTGCAATGGCTCACTAATCCTTAACATGGATCTGTGTTCATTCTACTCAAGGCACTTTTGAATGTGTTCTGCAGGTTCTATTTGCTCGATCTTCACTTACACATGACAGTGTGTTTATACTTGTTACTCTTTTTAAGATCTTCCAATTCAATGGTTCCAACACAGACGACTATGAGCGGGCAAAAGCTTTGGATGTTGTCCAGTACTTGAACATGAATATTCTTAGAGAGAAGCGTCCCATTGCGATAGTTGGTAATTATAACCTTCAAAAGTAGCCTTTGCCATGTTATACATTCACACATTGAGTAGACATGCAACTTTCTGTGCGTTGGGTTCTTCAGAGGATGGCAGATTGGTGTCTGATGATAATGGAGATTTCTGGGGTCTTTTTGGTGGATATGCTCCTCTTTTCCGGAGAATGGATGATGATCAAGGCAGCTTTGAAACTGAAACTAGTGAACCAATGCTCTTTTGGTAAGAAGTTTCCATTGTAGCAAACAGATTTGTTTATGCAAGTTACTGCTTTTCAAACGGCTTTAAACATAAGAACATGCAGAAACAGAGTTCCAAAAACTTGTTTTTTCAATTTTAAAACCTTTGCCCTACGATGCAATTGTCAAGTATCCATGAAACCCAGGCAAAAGAAGTGGGAAGAAAGTCTTTGCAGAAGCAAAAACTGTGTTCAAACAAATGTTATGTGCTCCAAAGTGGTGATGAATGGTTTACATGGGCTGGCCTGGATGCATCTCTTGAAGAAAGAAAACAAGCGGTTTTAATTGCAGAGGTAAGGAGACATCTTCACAGACTAGGGTGCAAATTTCAGAAGTCATGGCAAACTCGTGGCTTCCATCCTAAATAGCTGTTACATACAGGAGATGATTGCAAACTGCAAGCACCCACATCGAGCTCATCTTACTTGTACCATAGAGAACCTGGAGCCTCCAGAATTCAGGTCAAAATTTGAAGCTTGGCCAGCTCCTACTACTGAGCAGGCAAGGGTTGGAGGTATGTATGCAGTGAATGGTTTCATAGGGCATCGACAACTACACACAGATGCTAAAGCTCTAGTTTGGTGCACCACAGCTGTATTGAGGCACAAAGGTCTTAATGTCCAAGGCTTGACCAAGGAAAGCCAGGCAAAGAAGCAAAATCTCCTTCTAAACAACGATGGCAAGCTTCAGGTCAAGTCTAACACACATGAAACAAAATCATGTGATTGACGAGTTCACTTTATTAATCTACTCTATGCAATCCAGGTTTGGTGTGTACATGGGCTGATGAAAGACAGTATCCCTCCAAGAGAACATGGAAAATTTTACAGCAATAATGCCTACGTCATACTATACTCGTATTTAGAAGACAAAAGCAACAATCATCTTGTGTTCTCATGGTTTGGACGCCAAGTTACTATGGTAATTTCACTTTACCAAAAAATGTCTGACAAAGCCTAAAGATAACATACACAAGCAAATACCAACATGAAAATCTAATGATGAATGTGTACTAGTCCGCATAACAATCATTATTTGCAACAGGACACAAGAAAAACAACCCTGCAACATACCAATGTTATGGCAAGCTCTTTGCAAGGGAAAAAAATTGAGGTGAGATATCCTCGCTTGATCTACCTTCTACTACATTTGAGAGAAATATTGTGTGGTGTTATACGTCCTGTGCAACAAATTTTCCCTTCAGACTCGTCCAAGACAACCCCTACCATTATTTACATGTCAAGCAGCCATCATTTCAATTTGGGATGTCTGTCTGATAACTGATGTTTGAAATGGGCTTCAGCTAGCTGAAGTGTAGTCTCTCAAATCATCATCCATCTCAAAACTGAACATTCTTACCTCATCCCTGTGACAAATTATTACCTTCTTTTATCTTCAGTATTACCGAAGCTTGGTCACCTTGACATTCATTAGGTTTCCCGAATTTACACAAGACAACTGTGATGAAGACCCTCACTTCTTAGTGTATACAACATGAAGTGTTTATCATGACAAACCAATGTCAGCTGCATAATGCACCTGTACAATGTATGTAATGCATCCCCACATGATTAACTTTTCAACAAGCTGAAAGATATTGCTAGCTTCCTATACAAGATGCATTTGAACTGCTTGCACACGATCACACATCCATAAAGATTATGACTAATTTTCTCTATAGTCAAAATGACAGGTTCATATATTTGAAGGGAAGGAACCAAATTTGTTCCTCTCGCTATTCGAGTATCTATTCATTATGAAGGTAGGCCATCAATATTCAAGTGCATACCTTTTAATAAGTGCAAATGACTTTTGTGTCACTATACATCCTTGAAACATTTTTCATTTCAATTGCAATTGCAGGGTGATGAATCGACTGAAAGCACAAGGTTGTTTCAAGTACAGCAATCAGGTCCCAGCAACTGGCAGGCAATTCAAGTACCCCTGGTAACAAGAACTGGCAGATTATATGTCACAATCTGTTATCAATACTGAACAGAAACTGGGGGTTAAAAGAAAGCATATTGTGTAGTCTAATGTAGTTACAGAGATCATTCAGAATCTTTAGAATTTGCATAGACAGCATTGCCACCCAATTTACATAGAGCAAATGCCATCAGCTGCCAGACATACCTTTTACTCATCTTTGCTTTGTGTTTGTTGCATCACAACCATTTACAAATGCAAACATATGGTTAGTCTTGTTTTGAAAAAAATGATAAAACACTCACCCATGCTTTCTCCCTCCCACATTCTCCTTTTTGTCGTAATAGTAGTTGCTGTAGAATAAAATAGTCAGCTGTACCTCCTGGCAACATGTATGCCATGGACCCTTGTATGTCCCATGTGAATAACAGCAGTAAACCTCAAAACGAGGCTCCTCCATCATTTTAGTGGAACCTGAATCCATAGCACATCTTTTCTTTGGAAATCAGGCTGCTCCCAAGGAAAGAAGTTTCCATAGGAGCAATACCTAAAGACTTGCTGCATGCAAGGGCATTCCCAATGAGACTAAACAAAGGTATCCTTGTGAACTAAACGTGCCATAAATCCTCCAACAGAAAAATGAATTGGGAACCTACTCCTCTTCCAGAGGACCTCTAGGAATTTAAGTAAACATCAAATTTTTGGGCTTCACACCCTGCTGAGTTACAGCCTGAGAACAACATCATATAGGCCACTAGGTGAGACTTGAATAAGATGCAAACTAGTCTCCATTAGAGTGTTCTGTTAGATAAAAAAGCCTCCATTCAAGTATCAAATATGCAGAGTCTTCAACTAATCTTCTTTGCTAATCCTAGCAGCATCTCCCACCAAGAGTCTCCACAGAGACATTTCACCCCAGAAGGGCATCTTAGAAATCTAAGTACTCATCAATGTATAGCAAGATTCCACATGCAGGTCACCTAGACATGTAGTACTTCAAACTACCCTTAGCCAAATTTGCCTCAGTCAATTGGCAACGCATGGTGAACAAATGATATTCGAACACCAACCAAGTAAGCTACTATGCCACAATACGAGCAATAAAACACTATGATATACTCTACAGCCATTAATTTCTATTTTAAGCAGAAACGGCAAGGGGATCATGCACATTGCAAACAGATGAAGCAACTTGTCCTACTAAGTGGGATCATGCGAACAAAAAGCCTACAAAGGAACTTGTCCCAGATGACATCTGTAGGTATCATAGAAGCCACTTGTCACAACAATAAGCTACTGCGATCAGTATGACCATGAGGTGCCCTTGTCAGGAGGCCACCAATCTGACATTTTCTAGACCAACATATTTTCCCTAATAATGAATTGTGGACTCCATAACTGAAGCAATTTGTCTTGCCATTGCTATGACCACAGCTCTGCATGAGCACATCTTTGTAGCTTTCTTTGTGATGCATCTTTTGTCTTCAACCAGCCTATGGTATACATTTTTATTTCTAAGAAAAGAAAATCCTATTATTAACACGTTGGAGAAAATCCACCTGATTCAGTAAAATACAAATGGCAAGGAACTCTATAAAGAGTACCTAAATACATCAAAAATACAATGGTTGTGTGAACAACCAATCTGGTGGGCTATAATGCCAAACCATCCAAGGGGCAGTATGTAAAAAGATACTAGAGTCCCAGGTCTGCAAGAAGGTCTCCCTCCTCCTCATCCTCTCAAAGCCACCCTCCATCCTCTCTCAGCTCCTGCGGAGAGTGTGCATGATCTCTGTCTAAATCCTCCAAAGACTGTTTTTGAAGGTCTGTATCATGGCTTCACCTCATAGTACAAATGTACCAAGCTATATTACCAGCAATCGCTACTACAATAGTGTTCTTCGGTCCACTTGTTAGCCTACCTACGTTAGTTATGTCAGTCTTATTGTGAACTCTTGTCAGAGTTTGACAAAGACATAGCTCTTGCAGTTTAGGTGCATTTTCTTTATTTGTCGGCTTCCTATCTGCATTCCTTTTGGAGCTCAACTGTGGATGTGCAAAAGTTGGAGTGAGCGTGAGAGTGTGATGGCTGGTGAGAGAGAGAGCAGAGTGAAAGTAATATCTGATATGAGTGTACCAACGATATGTTGGTACACAAAGAATAAAGTGTATTTATACTTAGGGCACGTAAGGGTGCATTCACATGTACAGCTAAATAATGTGCGTGTACTATACATGGAAGGTTAAATGGGTCTTTATCCCAACAACCTCCCACTTAAAGGTCCAAAGTGAACCTCTAACCAACTCCCACTAGTCATATGCAATGCTCATGTTGAGCTTTGCTTAGACTTTTAGTGAGAACATCTGCAGGGTTGTCTTGTGTTTTGATCTTGGTCAATGTGATTTGACCATCTTCCAAAATTTGTCTGATAAAGTGATATCGCACATCTATATGTTTTGTATGTGAATGATACATGGCATTTTTAGCTAGATACACAGCACTCTGGCTATCATATCCCAAAACTGCAGTACCCATAGACATGTTGAGTTCCTCTACAAGTCTGCTCAACCATATAGCTTCCTTAGAAGCTTCAGTAGCTGATATGTATTCAGCTTCAATGGCACTCAGTGCAACGATGTTCTGCAACCTGGAACACCAAGAAATAGCCCCACCAGCAACTGTAAAGATATACCCACTAGTGGACCTCTGAGTGTCCAAGTTACATGCCATGTCTGCATCACAATAACCATGCAAACTAAGTGCACCCTACCCATAGCAAATACACTTTCTTTGTGTACCCTTGAGGTATCTAAGAATACACTTGACAGTCTCCCAACGTGTTTTGCTAGGATTTGACATAAACTTGCTAACAACTCCCACTGTATGAGCAATGTCTAGATAAGTAGCAACCATAGCATACATAAGAGAGCCACAAGCTGATGCATAGGGGACTCCTTTCACAGCATTTGCTTCCACGTCATCTTTTGGGCTGTTAGCTTTACTAAGCTTAAGATCAATTTCCCGATGTGTTTTGCCAGGATTTGACATAAACCTGCTAACAACTCCCACTGCATGAGCAATGTCTAGACAAGTAGCAACCATAGCATACATAAGAGAGCCACAAGTTGATGCATAGGGGACTCCCTTCACAGCATTTGCTTCCACGTCATCTTTTGGGCTATTAGCTTCACTAAGCTTAAGATAAGGAGGTAAGGGTACCCCAAAAGGCTTAGCTTCAACCGTGTTAAATCTGTCCAATACATTTTCAATATACTTTTCTTGAGATAAAAACAGCAATTTCTGCATTCTATCTCTGCGAATCCTCATGCCCAAAATATGGTATGCATTCCCCAAATCTTTCATGGAGAAAACTAATTTCAACTGATTTTTGAGAGCATCCAAGCTAGTCTTTCTTTTCCTAGCTAGCAACATATCATCCACATACAAAAAAAATATGATGGGGCTGCAATTTGTATCCTTTTTCATGTACAAACAATGATTTGCATGGCTGCATGTAAACCCATGAGATAGCATAAAAGTGTCAAACTTTTTGTGCCACTGCCGTGGTGCTTGCTTCAGCCCATACAGGTTGCGTTTTTTTTTTTTTTTTTGTAAATAAAGTGTGGCTAATTATATTAATTCAAAAAAAACCTGAATACAAGGAAGTGCTCATGCTCAACAAACTAGCTGGAGCTGATGCAGAGCCACAGATATATCAAGTGTACAAGACTCTCAGAGTGGTCTAGGGGGGATGGGAGCAAGAAGCCATGGAGGATGTATCACCATCTGGTGCTGCCTGCCTGCATCGTGAAAAACAAGTCTTGGCTGCCCCAAGTGTGCATGGCTGCATTTTAGTTTACACGCCATATGTTCTTTTCCAGGAACTATAAAGCCCTCACACTGTTTCATGTAGATTTCCTCATCAATGTCACCATGCAAGAAAGCTATTTTTACATCCATTTGGTACAACTCTAAGTCCAATACAGCAATGAGAGCAAAAAGCACACGTAGAGTAGTCATCTCCACAACACGTGAGAAGACCTCTTGGAAGTCAATCCCTTCCTTCTGTGCATACCCTTTGGCAACCAGTCTTGCCTTGTACTTGGGTTTCCCATCAACTGTCTTTACTTTGTCCGCCCATTTGTTTGGAAGAGCCTTCCTTCCCTTGGGCAATGACACAAGATCCCAAGTATCATTTGCATATGAGATTTAATCTCTTCCTGCATAGCTAGCTCCCACTTACTCTTGAATTTACATGACTTGGACTCTTTGTATGTAAGAGACTCACCCTCATCTGTAAGCATCACATAATGCAAGGAGGGGTCAAACCTATGTGGTTGCCTTCTTACCCGTGGAGACCTACATACCCAATGATCAACATTTTCAGGAATTGGGTCTACATCTGGAGGTATATTATTTTCAGCATTTATTGGCTGTTGTAAACCATTTTCAGCATGGTGTTCATGCTGTACAGCACATTCATTTTCATTACCAGCACCTCCATTTTCATAATCAGCAAGTCTATCTTGCTGTCCATGACCTCCTTGTGCTCCTATTTGCTGTCCATCATCATCTGGCTCAAAAGTAACCGGCTGATCATCAATTTCAGCCTATGGTGCAGCACCATGAGGCTCATTTTCTGAAGTAATAGGTGGCTGCAAACTTTGAAATTTGACCTTTTTCATATCTTCATTTGAGGCTAAAGTACCTTTCAGTAATTTTGCCTCATTAAACACAACATTACGACTGCAAATAATTTTCTTGGACTAAGGTAACCACACTTTGTAGCCAAATTCACCCTCATCACCGTAGCCCATGAAGATGCCTTTGGTGGATTTTGGGTCAAGTTTGTTCCTTAGCTCATCTCTAACGTGCACAAAAGCATCACATCCAAATATGCGTAAATGGTTATATGAGGCCGATTTGCCAAACCAAACCTCCTCAGGGATGCTATTATTTAAGGACCTGTTTGGAGAGCGGTTGCAAATGTGAACCATGGTTTTGAGTGCCTCTCCCCAAAATTCATGAGGGAGATTAGCAGTGGACAACATGCACTGCACTCTTTCACATAAAGTCCTATTATATCTCTCAGCCACCAGGGTTGTAAGGGGCTGTAAGCTCCCTCTTAATACCATGCAAGTCACAAAAGGACTTGAATTCAATTGATGTGAACTCACCCCCTTTATCCGTTCTCAAGCATTTCAGCTTTTCACCTGTCTGAGTGGTTACAAATACATGAAAAGTTTTAAAAACAGCAAACACTTGACTTTTCTTTTTCACAGGCATACTACATACATCAGAATGCACTTAGTCCAAGACATTGAACTTACGAGAGACACCAAAGTAAAAGGAAATTTTTCTTTGCTTTCCAAACTGACACTCATTACAAAAGTCAAGTTTAGATCCTTTTCCATCAACCCTCTTCAGAGAGGTAAGGACATCAAGTCCTTTCTGGCTCATATGGCCTAATCTCTTATGCCATAACTCCAAGTGACTGCAAATTTCAGCAATTGCAAGAAACTTGCCATTCAAGGCTTTACAGTGCAAACAATACAAAGTGCCCTTCTTGGTTCCTTTTACAATCAGCATGGAACCCCTTTTCATTTTCCACAGACCACCACTAAACAGTGTGGTGTAGCCATGCAAGTCAAGCTGACCAACAAATAGTGTACTCTTTTTAATGCCAAGCACATATCTAACATATTTCAACACAAGCTCTTGACCATTGTCTAAAGACAAGTGTACATTGCCAATCCCATCAATGCTGCAAGCATGGTTATTTCCAAGATACACCTTTCCATAACTACCTGCATTGAACATAGCAAAACACTCCAAGCAAGGAGTTACATGGAAAGAGGTACTAGAGTCTACAATCCAAGTCTGAGTGACACCATTATCAACTAACAAAAGTACATCAATCACATCAGCCTTGGTAATCTGCATATCCTACATGTGACATACAAGGGCATCATAATCAATTGCACATAATACATCAGCCTCTGTATTTGAAAGCTCCTCTATGATCACACTAGAGGCCACATTGGCCTTTTCCTTGCCTTTGGCTGCCTTAGATGCATCTGTCTTATCCTCCTTTTTATCTCCTACATTCTTCTTTCTCTCTTGTTCCTTCTTGTAATACCTGCAATCAGGTTTCTTGTGGCCCTTCCCAATCAAAGTGATAACAAGTAATGTCACTCTTTTCCTTTTCTTTGCTCTTGCTCCTGTTTCTCTATCTTGCATTTGCATTTTTCTTTTCAGCCCTACCTCTTACATTATAAGCTGAGTTGTTGCCTTCTCCACTAGACATACATCTAATTTTTTCATTCAAGATTGAGCCTCTCACCCCATCATATGAGAGATTGGGGTTATTGCTGAGAAAAACCACCAAGGTCTCCCAAGAGTTAGGCAATGTCATGATCAAAAAGATCGCCCTCAATTTATCATCAAAGTCCAAATTTGCATCCTTGAGCTGATTTAAAATCCTTGTAAATGCACTCAAGTGCTCAGCTACAGGCTTTGACTCATCCAATCGCATATTTACCAGCTTGCGCATTAAATGCACCTGATTAACAGGTGTGGTGATCTCATAGGTAGTTTTTAGCTTCTCCCATATTGCATAACCTGTATCTGAACCCTTAATGTCTATCAAAATGTCATCAGTGACACCCATCTTAATGCATCAGACATTAGTGTGGGTTTATCTTCCTGCAAAGCATCCTCACAATCCTTTAGGAATAAAATGCCCTGCATACGGTTTTTCCAAAGGTCAAAGCCATGACCATCAAACCGTTTGATTTCCATCAAACTCTTGATGTCTGAACTAGAAGAAGTTGCAGCCATTTTATCACAAATACAAGAGTAAATGCCCCCGAAATACAAAAGCACAAGCTGAACCAGCAAACACACTGCTGTCCTTCTCAAACAGTAATAAATCTCTGCTATTTGTACATGAACCAGCCACCACACAAGTAAAAATGCAGAAATTTACCAAATTTTGCACAAACCCCCAAAATTCCAGGCCCAAAATTGCATAAATATAAGCCAATCTGACCCAGCTGAGCAAAATTTTATCAATACATGAAAAGCCCCAATTTTCTAGGATCCAATGTCAAGAAATTTTACTCAAAAGAGCAAAATTTTGATAAATTTGGTAAACTCCCCAATTTAATTAAGGTCACCATACGCAATGTCTGCAATTTCGGACTTGAATATCACTGCCAGGCATAGACGAGGTCAAATCTGGGAAAAGCCCCAAATTTTCAGGCTCGAATTTGCACAAATCTAAGATTTGTGCCTCCAATGCGTGAACCCCCGCCAAGACAAGTGGTAATTGAAAAGATTAAAGAAAAAAAATTATTTAAAAAAAAACTAACCAGGCAGGGTTTCCGTTGACCCTGCCCCGTCATGTGACGGCTGTCATGCCTGGTCATCACCTACTGGCACCTGGTCGTCACCTGCCAGCGCCTGGTCCTCGTGACGAATTGCCGACTAGTGACCACGATGGTCCTTGCTGCGTGCGTCGTCTGCCAACTTGTGCCCTGTCGCTCGATTGTTGCAACAACTGCTGCCCTGTTGCTTGGTCACACACAACGAACTTGGTCGGGTTGCTAACACCTATTGACTGTCATGTGCAATTCATTTGCAGCCCCACTCTGAGCTAACAGCCCAAGACTCTTGCTCGGCTGACTTCCTTTTGCCTCGAGGTGTTTGCGAGCTACCTTTGATCACAGGAAGCGTGCACTCTATGCTCTGATACCAGTTGCTAGAGCTCAGTTGTGGATGTGCAGAAGTTCAAGGAGGAGTGAGCATGAGAGTGTGACGGCTGGTGTGAGAGAGAGTAGAGTGAAAGTACTATCTGATACGAGTGTACCAACGATATGTTGGTACACAAAGAATAAAATGTATTTATACTTAGGACATGTAAGGGTGCATTCACATGTACAGCTAAATAATGTGCGTGTACTATACACGGAAGGCTAAACGGGCCTTTATCCCAACACATTCCTAGGCTAGTTCTACTTTCCACAGTCTACCTACACCTACAAGACATTGTCATTGTCAACTAGGATTTGTCCACAGTCTCCCCTACTTTATCTAGCATTTTTCTTCAGTGACCAGCATTAAATGTTGGTTGGCCATCTTTTTTGGCACCTACTAGTGCAGGTCAGCCAGATTTAGGCATTTATGGCTATTTATAGCCAATCCCCCCCACTTGGCAGACACACACACTCTTCAATCTTCAGTCTTCTGTTTGCAAGTGCACACTCCGACACTCCAACTCTCCATGCTCGGTGCTGCCATCGTCATCAGCCTAATTTGGTACACTCATTGACGCTTTGGGCTGCATGCAAGGACTGATCAGTCCATCATCATCGTATCAACATTCTTCTTCAATCAATACAGTATTCTTCCTTCATCTTCTGATTCCTCTCTTTGTCTCTCTGTCTCTCTCTCTCTCTCTCTCTCTCTCTCTCTCTCTCTCTCTCTCTCTCTCTCTCTCTCTACATACATACATACATACATACATACATATATATGTGTGTGTGTGTGTGTGTGTGTGTGTGTGTGTGTGTGTGTGTGTGTGTGTTCGTGTTTCTCTTTCGTTGAGCACTCTCACATGGTATCATTGCCTAAGTGAGAACAAAATCTAGAGATTTCTTGCAAAAGAGCAAGTTTTCATTGCAAAGGAGCAACCCAATTCTTCAAAATGCAGATTTTCAGTCTACATTTACAGTGCATACAAGTGGTCCAGAGCCTAATCGACCCTTCCGGAGACCAAGTGATATCATCTAGGACTAGTCGACCTTGTCCAAACATCAGGTGGCTCTAGCTTTTTGCATTTTGCAACAAACGCAAATTTGCGTTTTGACAGCGGCACTTTCTAGTACAGACGCCAACTCTCTGGCATAGGCAACAACCCCCTAGTGCAGGCGACTACTTCCTTTGATAAACACAGCTTTTTGGGTGATTGCAGGATCAAAGATGTCTTTTACCAGTTCATGAGCTTTGATGAGTCAGAGGAGAAGATTCTTTCTAGACACTCTTTAGAGAAGCGATGCAATTATTGTGATTATAGTCGGCAAGAGGAGTCCCCTATTCACACCCGTTCCCCTTCTATTCATCTATCATAGAAGGCTCCATCTAAAGTGAAGATGCCATCCTTGATACCCTCGATGCAAGTGCCTGACTTACCTTCATTACCCAAAGAAGACCAACTCAATTGTTCGAACTATTTGTTGTGGTCATGTAAGGTGGAGTGCATACTCAACACCTTCGATCTTTGGGCTCTTATTTCAAATTCCATCCCCCATCCTAAGGAGGATCCAATAGATGGGACTTCTATGGACCAAGCAGCCTTGTGGGATTGGCTCAACTCTCAAGCCCAATCCTTTCTCTTTATGAGTTTGCAGGATTCTGTCCTTATGTATGTTCACAAGTTGAAGAATGCAAGGGAAGTGTGGAAGAAGCTTGCATCTTTGTATCAACACAAGACATTTGTCCACAAGATTTTCCTTGAGAAGAAGTTGCAAATGCTCCATCTTAATGATTCCTCCTCTATGAAGGAGCACGTCACGAAGACGGAGGACATGAGAGGTGAGTTTGCCTCTCTTGGTCGAATGATATCCTTTGAAGACATGGCTATGATCCTTCTCACTCAGCTGCCATCTCCTCAGTTGGATGTCTTCTACTCCAGCCTTATCACATCAAGGACTCCGGAGACACTGTTATGGAAAGAGCTTTCATCACTTGTCTTAGAGCATGACGAGCAACTCAAAGAGGTTGGGGCCAATGGTTTTTGCTCCACCAAAGGCATTTACTGCGGGTACAGGTGGAGGGAAGAAGAAGGCGGCATGGGCCAAGGACAAGAAGAAAGAGGACAAGAAGGATGAGAAGAAGGAGAAGAAGCCCAAGTGCCCACACTATGGAAAGGGCACTCATCCCAAAGCAAAGTGTTGGCAAAAGTACCCCCATTTGAAGCCAAAGGAGAAGGATTTGAAGAATATGAAGGATGTCTTAGTGATGACAGTGGGACTTGGTACGTGTATTTACAGAGGAGGACACAGCCCTTGCTGCTTCCACTCAGGAGAAACCTTGGCTTACTGATAGTGAGGTCTCTTCTCACATGACCTACATACAGGATTGGCTTCAGGATTTGAGTGCTAGAGGGGGCACAATCACCATTGGTGGCAACTCTTATCATTTCCGTTCAAGGAGTGGGAACTATTCCTTTGTTGCCAGACAAGCAATCTTCTTCGGCCAAAGTTTGCTATGTCCAAAATTAAGGTTTTAAACTATTGTCTATTCATAGTCTTACACGACTTGGTACGTGTGTGGTATTTATATAGGATGCGGTGATAGTGGAGGACGCTTCTACAGGTGCCGTTCTCTGGACAAGATCTCAAGAGGGTGGGCTTTACATGCTCACAGCCTTAGCCAAGAGGTCTTCCCACAAGCTTGGACTGCTTTGGCATGCTCGTTATGGTCATCTAAATTTTAACACTTTATATCAAGCTTCCCGAAAGAAGATGGTGGAGGGACTTCCTGATTTCCCTCCTATTCACACTTTGTGCCCTAGCTCTTGCAAGGCAAGCAACATAAACAGCCTCATCCCCAGGTTGCCACCCGGAGAGCTTTTACTCCACTTGACTTGGTTCATACTGACCTTTGCGGACGTATGGGCACAACCTCCCTTGGGAAGGCCAAGTATTTGATGTTGGTTATAGACAACTTTAGTTGTTATGTGTGGCCTTATTTTCTGGAGCACAAAAGCGAGGCATACTCCCATTTCTGCAAGTGGGAGATATTTGTGGAGACAAACTACCTTCAAAGTTCGTGGCATATAAGCAGATCATGATGAAGAGTTTACTTCTAACCTCTTTTCTCAAATTTGCAAGGATCACAGCATTCGCGATCAATGTTGCAACATCAAGGTCTTCCTCATACCCTTTGGGCAGAGGCGATGACTACTACGATTCGCATATGCAATCGTTCCCCGACTTCTGCATTATAGGACATGACTCCCTACGAGGCTTTCTTTGGTTGAAAGCCCTCCCTATTTTTGGCAGCCAAAGCTCCCCTTACCACCTGTTACAAGTGTCTTATTGGCTCCCTCATCTAGCTTATTCACACTCGGCCAAATGTTTCTTTTGTTGTGGCATTGCAATCTTCTTTCATGAAGACTCCCACTCAAGAGCATTGAAGAGCGGCTTTACACATTCTTCGTTATTTACAAAGGACTTGATCCTATGCAATCATGTATGGAGAGGGGGTTACTCTCTTTGGTTGGAGTGATTCTGACTTGGCAGGTGATATGGATTCACGTCGATCTACTACAGGTTATGCCTTCTCCCTTGGATCGGGAATTATCTTGTAGAGCAGCAAGAAGTAGCCTATTGTGACCGTTCTTCTATAGAGGCAAAGTATTGTGCATTATATTCTATAGCTATGGAGGCGGTTTGGCTTCACCATATGTTGGTAGAGATTGGCTTTTCTCAATCTGGACCTACGGAGCTACGTGTGGACAACCAGAGTGCTCTAGCTCTGGCAAAGGACCTTGTGTTTCATGCTCTCACGAAGCACATTGAGATTTAGTATCACTATATTCGAGAGCGGATCGTGGATTCCAAGTTAGTGATGGCCTACTGTCCCACGAAGAACAATGCTGCTCATCTCTTCACGAAGCCTTTGCCCCAAGCTTCTATGCTTTATCACGTGAGGTTGTTAGATCTTCGAACACTTCCAGGGTTTGAGAGGGGACATTAGCCTGCCTATGTTAGTTATGTTAGTTTGTCATCTCCTGGTTGTAAACTCCTGTCAGGGTCTCATGAAGACATAGAAGCTCTACCAGTTTAGGTGCATTTTCTTTATTTGTCAACTTCTTGTGTGCATTCCTAGGTAGTTTCTACTTTCCACAATCTACCTACACCCATCAAACATTGTCATTGCCATCTGGAATCTTTCTGAGGTCTCCTCTATTTTTTTTGGCATTTTTCTTCAGTAACCAGCGTTAAGTGTTGGTTGGCCAACTGTTTTGGCACCTAATGGTGCAAGTCGGCTACATTTGGTCACTTATGGCTATTTATAGCTAGCCCCCCACTTTTGCAGATACACTCTCTCTTTAGTCTTCATTCTTTCCTTTTGCAAGTGCACACTCCGACTCTCCGTGCTTTATGCTACCATTGTCATCAACCTAATCTGGTGCCCTCACTAACACTTTGGGCTGCATGCACGGACTGATCAGTCCATCATTGTATCAGCATTCTTCTTCAGTCAATGCAGTATTCTTCCTTCATCTCCTACTTCCTCTATGTGTGTGTGTGTGTGTCTTCTGTTGCGCACTCTCACACCACTGCGCCTGCCAAGTGGTCCGGAGTGGGGATTCTACTTAGATGTTGTCCAAATGAAGAAAGAAAGGCTACCTTGAACATCCTCATAGCCACATGCTAGTCCTCTATCTGTGACCCAAGCTACAATCCCCCATGTGACCATTGTCTGTGCTGTGTTGTGGAATATCATTCTAAGGGCTCTCCTCCATACCTCTTGAGCTCTGAGATAGTCCCATAGGCAATATCTCTGTGTCTCCTCTGGCTCCTCACATCTTGTGCATCCCACTTGGTCCCTACCATATTCAAGCCAAGTGCCAATTGCTAAGCTCCTATGGGCTAATAGCCATAAGAAGAGGGATATCTTCCTAGGCCTAAATCCATCATCTAGCTTGCTTTCAAAGTTTTGGCCAAAGAAGCAATGGCTAGTAAAAATTGGCATTTTAGTGTATTTGCACCAACTAGAATTCTAAAATACCAGTTTGAATTTTGTTATACCCTCAAAAATACTAGCAGATTTTTTGACTATTTTAGTTATAACACTAGCTTTTCATATCGAATTCGGAACATCAAAACCGATTGCTTTGGAAACTTACTTTTTATTTTTAAGGCCACACTACATGGCTTATATCCCTCCACATCCACTCTCCTCAATCCCCTTGTAATTCCTAGAGAGGCATCCTCTGATAAGCCCAATATCTCTATCCATCTAACAAGCAAATGGCTAGGTTTGGATCAATGTCCCACTTCCTCTCGCAATGTGCCACTACTCGAACCCTCAATCTGGAGCATCCTCTGAACTTTGTCTAGTCCAAGTCCTCTCACTAAAGGTGGCCATCCTCCTTGATCATAAAAGTAAATATCCTATCTCACTTAGTTGCAATGGCTACTGGAAGGATGTCCCCTCTGGAGAAGATACTAACCAAGATCTAAGAAGTGTCTATATCCATCCTCCAATCAAGAGATAGTCCCTCTGTCTTACAGCCTTAATCATCATAGCTTTGGGTCCCTTAAGACCTTGTAGCTTCTACCTCTAAATCACATACAATAGCTCTTGACTTGAGAACCAATCTCCCATTGAGGCAGCACTCTATATAGAGAGCCTCCCGTAGGATAGATAAGTCCTTTTGTCCAAGAGTGTGGCCTGACTCTAATCTCAAATAGTGATTGTAGAGAAAAAGCTCCCTCTTCTTCTCTTCTGCTAGAGTTGATGGTGATAAAGGACAAATAAAACGTCTCCATGCTCTGATAATTGCAGCTGCAAATCTAACCGCAAAGCTCATTCCTATGTCTCTAGTTCTAATCTCCTAAAATATCTAGTGAATGTTGGGTTGCCATGGTCCTCCATGTGTAGGTGTAATAGTTTGAAGCCTCCCTATCAAAAGTTCTTCCCAAGGCTCCTCTCTTGGAAGAAGACCCCTTAAAATGATCTTAGCCAATAATGCTTTGCTTTGGCTATCTAGGTCTATGATTCCTAAGACGCTAGATTTGAGCTATATAATGACATCCAAAGCCACCTTTGCTCTAGTTGGTCTCCCATACTATGATAGTCGACTGATGTCAACCACCTCCAATGTAGAGCAAAGTCATAGAATTTGATTCTGTAATGAAAAGATCATCTCTACATAAAGTAGTAGATAGTTGATTCCCTCTAAAGTGTTTAACATATAAGTTCAGGTCATAAGGGGTCGAACAATAGTCATAAGTTCTAAAGAACTCATCCATCCTATGAAACCAAGATCACAATGCTTACTTCTGTGAGAGTGTGCAATGGAAGAGGAACACAAACACGGAGAGAAAAGAAGAAGAGAAACACCATAGGAATGGAAGAGAAGTCTACATTGAATTTGGAAAGAAAGCTGAATACAATGATGGATTGATCAATCCCTGCACGTAGCCCAAAGTGTCAATGAGGGCACCGGATCAGGCTGAAGATGATGGCAGCATTGGAAATGGAGATGAAGTATGCAACCTGCAAAAGACAAAAGAAGATGATTTGCTTCAGCCAAGTGTGGGTTATATATGGCCAGCTGCCCCCAAATCTGGCCTACTACAAACAACCAGTAAAAATATGCAGTCTGCTAGCTCAAAAACTGGTCAACCAGCCCAAATCGGAAGTGACTGGTCACAATCGATTATCTAGTACCACATAACCTCCGGTAGGGCAAGGAAAGGTGGGTGCCTATGCATTGTGAACACACTGACTTTGACTTAGAAAGAAATTCACACAAAACTGGTGGAAAAGATAGTCAGAGCTCCAATGTCTTTGTCAGACTTTGACAAAGCTCACAACTAGGAGGCGACAAACTAACTCAATAAAATGGTAGGCTAAGACCCCCTCTCAAATCGTAGGAGTGTCTAAAGACCCAACAATCTCATATGAGAGAGCATAGAAGTGTGTGGAAGAGGCTTTATGAAGAGATCCATTGCATTGTCCTTTGTGGGATAGTAGGCCATTGCTGACTCACGATCCACAATCCGCTCCCCAATAAAGTTGTTACAACTTTATAGAAACAGAATTTGTATCCTTTTTCATTAATTTGTCTATATAATGATTTATTAAATTTGTTTCCTTTGCACTAATTATATATAAAGAAAAGTGCATTGGAGTTGGCCACTGATGAGTGGTCATCACAGGTTATGGTGGACCCACGCGGTGGGTTAGAGAAAAGATAGTTCACACTTCCACCTATATGGCCCGATTGGGCGCCTGTGACCAAGGATTGATGCCTTGAAGTGTGGGCTAGATCCGCCAGAACAGACAGTTACAATCAACAAGATGGCATGATTATGAAATGCTTATACAATGTGCATGTGTGGGCTGAAAGCTTGAAATGCACATTTCTTTGCATAGGAAAGTCACATGAAGATTCTGATACCGTTTTTGCGATGTACACGGAAAAAGCTTTCATATGACATCCATATTGGGGGGTCCCTAAATTTTAGGAGGTCCCTAAATTTTAGGAGCCTCGAATTAGCCTAAAAATGCTAGTTCTAAAAAATAGGGATGTCATTCTAAAAATAGCAAATTCTGTACCCTGACTGTGCTTACTAAATTTGGTTGTTTCTATTCTTGACAGTATTCAGCCCAAAAAGGAAGGCCATAGAGAAGAGACAAGTGTCAAGACACTTGTCACACAAGTTTCCAAGTGTCCCACCACTTGTCACATCTCATGACATGTGGCTGGACACTTGTCTTGTGCTACTCCACTTTCCCCTTTTGTACTAGCTCTTCCCTCTCCTATAAATAAGAGCTCGTTTTTCTTCATTCAGTATCATTTTTCTTTGCTGTAAACTCATATACAGCACCCACAGATAGCCAGAAACTGGCCCATCCATCCCCATCATCATCCCCCACTTCTCCATTATCAAATTCCTCCATATTCCCTCTTCTATCACTGCTGTTTTACAGGACAGCAAGCCTGTAAATTTATTACAGCACCTCCTTCTCGAGCTCTTTCTTCCATTTTAGCAACAAGAAGTAAGCCCTATCCATGTACTGCTGATCAACGATGGAGAAAGGCTGATTTTTCCTCTTTCTTTTCTCATATTGTAAAGAAATCAGTTCTTATCATTGCATAATAGATAATGCATGTGTGTTTGTACATCTTTGCATAATCTTGTGAGAGTGAGAATTACTTCTCCTCACTCTCAGGTTGATTGTAACTGAGCTCTTCCCTAAGGGACTTGGGTTGAGCAGAATTACGTTCCTTCGGGGGGGGGAGGGGTTGCCCATCTTCAACCCTCAATCTTGTCTCCATTACTTTTACATTTTCATGGCTGTAATTTTGTGAGTAATTTTCATTTTTAGCTTAAGTGTTCATTCTCTTTTATATTAAATCTCGAAAACAAGCGAAAATCATAATTGTTAAGCATACTACGTTGTTCGGGGCGTTTACAGTGGTATCAGAGCTTTGGCTTGGTCCTCACCCCAACACTAATAGTGCTTACAATTATAAGTTTGTTTATTTTCAGCCCTTGCATTGAGTGCTTGAGCATATTTTTCTTAGAGTCTCAATGGATCAATCGAGTGCTATCCTTCAAGCCATTCAAAGTCTTAGAGAGGAGAATCAGCAAATTCGTGAGCAACTTCTCAAACTAGAAAAAGTTGAGAATCCCAAAGAATTCAAGGAAAGAAGCCCATCTGCTTCAAGGAGACAAAGCCATACCAATAAAAGGAGCCGATCAAAAAGTCCAACTACTTCTAAGTGGCAATTCCATTCTACTTCAAGACAAAGAAAGAGATCGCGTTGAAGCTCATCCTCTTCTTCAAAGTCATCTGGCACCTACTCTGATGGACCCTCTTCTAGTGACGAAGAGTCACACCCTTCTCGTGGAAGACCTCATCATCGTCAAAGGCGTCGACATTCTTCACCCTCGTCTCCATCTTCATCCCCATCAAGCACTTCATCATCTTCAACCTCAAGATCCAGGCATGGACGAAGGCATAAGAAGAAGAAGAAGAAGAAGACTAAGTCACTATCTCAACTTGAAAAGAAGATCAAGTTCAGTATGTATAATGGTTCTCGAAATCCTGATCTTCTTCTGAAGTTTATTCGTCAATTTCAAATTTTGTATGGTTGTGACAAGTATAAAGAAAAAGAAAAGATTAAGTTTGCAGCTTTACATTTGACCGGCTTAGCCCATACTTGGTGGACGGGGTTGGAATATGATCATGCTGCCCCAAAATCATGGCGGTGCTTTGTTCGCATGATACAAAGCCAATTTCTTCCTGTTAATTTCAAAAGAGATGTAAAAATGGAATAGGATCGGCTTTGGCAAAGGAAAAATGAGTCACTTGGTGGCTATACCAAGAGATTTTGGGAGCTACTTTTGAAGGTCCAGCATTTCAAAAAGATCAACAGTTCAGAAAAGCTTAGGAAGTTTCAAGGAGGTTTGCATTTTAAACTTCGTACTGCTCTTAATCATTATCATTGTTCTAGTCTCAGGGAACTCATTGACCATGCTGAGACATGGGAAATGGAGCACAATGGCAACAAATCATTCCAAAAGAATGATAAGAAGAGAGTAGCTGATGATGAAGAGTATTCAGCCCCAAATGAAGGACAAAAACAGCAGCAAAAGCAGCCATCAAATCAAAAGAAGATGAAGCCCTATGCACCTCCTAATGCTTCTCAATTTCGCTCCAATCTATACCCACAAGCAAAGCAACTTTCCGAAGAAGAAAAGCAGTGCTTCATGAAAGAAGGGAAGTGCTTTAAATGTGGACAAACAGGCCACATAGCGAAGCAATGTCCAAACAAAGGACAAAGCAAGGTTTCTGACAACAAGCCTAAGTCGCCAGTGAAAATCAATGCTATCAGTGATGTAATTGCAAACACAACTCACACTCCAGAGATGCGCAAATTATTAAAAGCTTGGGGACAGTTGCAAGGTAAGCAAGCACTATTCTTGATAGATCCTGGGGCGAATGAAAATGTCATTTCCTTGCAATTAGCTAAAGAGCTTGGATTAAAGAATGAAGAGATGGACACTCCGGCAGAAGTTTGCCAAGCTTTAAATGCCGATGAAGGTGACACAGTGAAGACTGTGACACCCTACATTGGCAAGCTCAAGTTTCAAATTCAAGGCTACGATGTGATTCTTGGCATGCCCTGGAATCATAGAGTAGATTCAACCATCTTCTCTCAGAAAAAGAAGGTAGAACTCACCCACAAAGGCAAGAAGTACGAGATCCAAGCTGGAGTTTCTAGAGACACCATACCTATGGTAAGCCATATGCAAGTCTCTAGAGCAATTAAGGATTGTGTTCAATGTTGTTTTCTTTATGTCACTGATGTAAAAGATAATATGAATGCTGAAAACCAAGAGCGACTTCAGCTCTTGGAAAAGTATAAAGATTGTTTTTCGGAAGATCTTCCTTATTAGCTTCCCCCAGAAAGGCCAGAAGACCATCATATTGATATTATTCCGAGCAGTTCTCCTCCTAATATAGCACCATACCGTGTGAGTCGTCCTCAACAAGAAGAAATCAGAAAGCAAGTCGAAGACCTACTCAACCGTGGGCTAATTAGGCTAAGTAGCTCACCATTTTGTTCACCGGTTCTTCTTGTTCAAAAGAAAGATGGCACATTCAGGATGCGCATTGATTATCGAGCCCTCAGCAAAATCACTGTGAAGAATCGGTTTCCTATTCCTAGAATTAACGACATTTTGGATCGTCTAGGAGGCTCAAAGGTTTTCAGCCGCATTGATCTAAAGAGTGGTTATCATCAAATTAGGGTAATACCACAAGATGTACACAAAACTGCTTTCCGCACTTCATACGGTCTTTATGAATTCTTGGTGGTTCCTTTCGGATTAACGAATGCACTAGCCATCTTTAATCGAATGATGGAGCACATCTTTAGAGAGCATCGACAATATGTCGGTACTTTCTTTGATGATATTCTTGTCTTTAGCAAGAATGAAGAGGAGCATCATCCGCACTTGGAGATTGTTCTACAATTACTTCAACAAAATCAACTCTTGGTAAATGGTAAAAAGAGTGAATTTTTCATGCATAAAATAAATTACCTTGGGCATGTCATTTCTTCTGAAGGAATTCAGATGAATCCTGAAAAGATCAAGATAATCCAAGAATGGCCTCATCTTCATGATGTACATGAGGTGCGATCGTTTCTTGGCTTATGCTCTTATTACCGCCGCTTCATCAAGCATTTTGCACATATGGCTTCTCCACTTCATGACCTTACAAAGAAGAAGACATCTTTCCAATGGAAGGAAAAAGAGAAAGCGGCCTTCACAAGGCTGAAAACAGCTCTTACTTTTGGACCTGTTCTTATCATTCCAGATTTAGTAAAACCATTTGTGGTGGAAGCAAATGCTTGCGGTGATTGTATTGATGCAGTGCTAAATCAAGAAGGCCATGCTGTAGCCTTTGAAAGCCGCCGTCTAAATGATGTGGAGAAAAGGTATGACATTTATGAAAAGGAGCTCTTAGCAGTGGTTTATGCTTTGAAGATATGGAAACATTATCTTCTAGGCAATGAATTCCTTATTAAAACTGATTATCAGAGCTTGAAGTATTTCAAGACTCAAAAGCATTTGCAGGAGAAACATGCAAGATGGAAAAATTTATTGTCTATGTTTCATTTTCAAATTATGTACACTCCAGGGAAACAAAATGTAGTTGCTAATGCACTTTCTAGAGTGCCTCGCATTGCAACTATTACAGTGGCTCATCATGAAGATTTTCAAACGATGAAGATACTGATTTTGCAGCAATTTGGTCAAATTTACAGCAAGGAGGTTCTCATCCAGATTATTCCATTAAAGACGGTTACCTTCTCATGAACAATCGCCTTTGTGTCACTCCTCTTGTTCGACAAAAGGTGCTTAAAGAAAGTCATGAACCCCCTTATGCAGGGCATAGGGGGAGGGCAACCACTCTAAGTGCAATTGAGCGCTACTTTTATTGGCCAACATTACGAAGAGATACACATAACTTCATTGAGGCTTGTCTAGTATGCCAAAAATCCAAGTATGATAGGTAGAAGACTCTAGGATTGTTGCAACCTCTTCCAGTGCCCAAAGATCCATTGTGATATGATTTGGGCCATAATTGATCGATTCAACAAGCAATCACATTTTATTCCATGTCATAAAACATTGAAATTCGCATAAGCTGCAAGACTTTTCATTCAACATATCTTCAGATAACATGGTATGCCTTCGGAGATCATTTCAGATAGAGACTCCAAATTCACAAGTAACTTTTGGCGTGCTTTATTTGAGAATTTGAGAACCACTTTAAAGTTCTCCTCAGCTTTTCATCCTCAAACTGACGGCCAAACAGAGGTGATGAATCTCACTCTTTTGGATATGTTGAAAGCTTATGTTAGTGAACATAAGTCACAATGGGAGAAATATCTTCCATTATTGGAGTTTGCTTACAACAATACAGTGCACTCATCCACAGGGAAAGCTCCAAATGAAATAGTACAAGGTAAAGTGATTCCTCCTCCAATTATTCACACTAAAGATAAGATTTTTGCTGGCTGATGAGTTTGCTTGAGATTTAAAAACAGCAATGGATCAAGTTCGAGCCACTATCAAAGTTGCCCAAGAGCGACAAAAGAAGCAAATAGATAAACGAAGAAGACCTTTGGCTTTTGAAAAATGTCAATATGTCTTGCTAAAGTTTGATAAAAGTAGGCTCAAACAAGGTTCCGGTCAAAATTCATCTTTTCCAAAGCTCTCCAGTAGATACTTTGGACCCTTCAAAGTGATTGAGAAAATAAATGAAGTTTCTTATCGACTTGAGCTTCCTGCTCATTGAAAAATACACAATGCTTTTTATGTAAGTTTGCTAAAACCTTACATAGGACCAGAACCAAAGGAACCCATTACTGAAGATCCCCCAGAAGTTGAAGAAACAGAGCAACTCTTGGAACCTGAACAGATTTTGTTCACAAGGATCGAACCACGAGAAGTGGCCTCGTGACACGAAAATTCTTACTAAAATTCAAAAATCTACCCACAACAGATGCACAGTGGGTAGATGAAAAATTCATGAAGGATTACCTAGACATTCTTCAGCCATATCAAGAAGCTTTTCAGCTGAGGACAACTGAATAAAAGCCAGAGGACTGTTACAACTCTATAGAAACAGAATTTGTATCCTTTTTCATTAATTTGTCTATATAATGATTTATTAAATTTGTTTCCTTTGCACTAATTATATATAAAGAAAAGTGCATTGGAGCTGGCCACTGATGAGTGGTCACAGGTTATGGTGGACCCACGCGGTGAGTTAGAGAAAAGATAGTTCACACTTTCACCTATATGGCCCGATTGGGCACCTGTGACACCAGAACTCACGCATATCAGGGTTAGACTCGCACACAGAAAGGATTGATGCCTTGAAGTGTGGGCTAGATCCGCCAGAACAGACAATTACAATCAACAAGATGGCATGATTATGAAATGCTTGTACAATGTGCATGTGTGGGCTAAAAGCTTGAAATGCACATTTCTTTGCATAGGAAAGTCACATGAAGATTCTGATACCGTTTTTGCGATGTACACGGAAAAAGCTTTCATATGACATCCATATTGGGGGGTCCCTAAATTTTAGGAGGTCCCTAAATTTTAGGAGCCTCGAATTAGCCTAAAAATGCTAGTCCTAAAAAATAGGGATGTCATTCTAAAAATAGCAATTTCTGTACCCTGACTGTGCTTACTAAATTTGGTTGTTTCTATTCTTAACAGTATTCAGCCCAAAAAGGAAGGCTATAGAGAAGAGACAAGTGTCAAGACACTTGTCACACAAGTTTCCAAGTGTCCCACCACTTGTCACATCTCATGACATGTGGCTGGACACTTGTCTTGTGCTACTCCACTTTCCCCTTTTGTACTAGCTCTTCCCTCTCCTATAAATAAGAGCTCGTTTATCTTCATTCAGCATCATTTGTCTTTGCTGTAAACTCATGTACAGAACCCACAGATAGCCAGAAACTGGCCCATCCATCCCCATCATCATCCCCCACTTCTCCATTATCAAATTCCTCCATATTCCTTCTTCTATCACTGCTGTTTTACAGGACAGCAAGCCTGTAAATTCATTACAGCACCTCCTTCTCAAGCTCTTTCTTCCATTTTAGCAACAAGAAGCAAGCCCTATCCATGTACTGCTGATCAATGATGGAGAAAGGCTGATTTCTCCTCTTTCTTCTCTCATATTGTAAAGAAATCAGTTCTTATCATTGCATAATAGATAATGCATGTGTGTTTGTACATCTTTGCATGATCTTATGAGAGTGAGAATTACTTCTCCTCACTCTCAGGTTGATTGTAACTGAGCTCTTCCCTAAGGGACTTGGGTCGAGCAGAAATATGTTCCTTCGGGGGGGGATTGCCCATCTTCAACCCTCAATCTTGTCTCCATTACTTTTACATTTTCATGGCAGTAATTTTGTGAGTAATTTTAATTTTTAGCTTAAGTGTTCATTCTCTTTTATATTAAATCTCGAAAACAAGCGAAAATCATAATTGTTAAGCATACTACGTTGTTCGGGGCATTTACAAAAGTGATATTGATCCTTTATGTGCTTCGTGCAAGCATGAAACACAAGGTTCTTCACCAAAGCTAAGGCACTTTGGTCATCCACATACAACTATGTGGATCCTATCTATTAAAAGTCAATCTCCGCCAATTAACAACCGGAGCCAAACTACCTCCTGAGATGTAGAACAAAGTGCACAATACTCGCCCTCTAAAGTAGTTCTCCAATGAGATTGAGGAGGAGTCTTCATAAAAGAAGACGACAATGCCACCACAAAAGAGATGTCTGGCCTAGTATGGATGAGCCAGATTAATGAGCCAAAAAGACACATGTACCTGGTAGCATCAAGAAGGGGATCTCCAATAGTAACCAACTTGGACTCATGCTCCATGGGACAAGCCATACCAAACTTCAAAAGCAGCTTGGAGATATACCTATGTTGGGAGATAAAAATACCCTATGCCATCTGATAGATCTCCAAAACCAAGAAAGAAGTGAAGGATCCCAAGGTCCATCATGTCAAACTCCTGCCACAAGATCTCTCGATTCCAAGCAACCTCTCGTGAGTCACTTCCTGTGATAATCAAGTCATTCACATACAAGATGACTAAGATACGCTTGTCATTCATCACAACCTCATAATAAAGATTGGGGTCGTGATCTGATAGATGAAAGCTGCTGTGTAAGAAGAATTGATCAATCTTCTAGTACCAAGCCCTAAGCTTACTTCACGCCATAGAAAACCTTCCCGAATTTGTAGACGTAATCCTCCTTCCCTTGCATAAGAAAGCTAGGAGACTGTGAAATATAAATCTCCTCAAATATGTGGTTCAAGAAGGCAAACTTTACATCCATTTGAAAAATAGGAAATGGTGATGGGCTATAAGAGCCAAACTAGCCTGAATAGTAGACATGTGGACTCTAGGTGGGAAATCTCTCTGAATAATCCAAACCTACTTGTCATTGGTTGCAACAGGTCTATGACTCACATAAAGCGGTAATTCCTTCAATCAACACCTGGACTTTACATACACACACATAAACAAAGATCTCTCTCCCTCGCTCAACACCAGATTGGCCCCGAAGACCGGCGCCCCTCTCGATATTTCTTTATCAATTAAAATATAGAAAATTACAAAAAAAATGGTAACGTTCCAAAATATATAACCTGTGAACAATTGGTTTTCATCTCTTCTAATTAAATCCCAGCCGCATAGGAATAGTACAACATGTCCAGATCAACATCCCTTATTGTCCAGCATGTGCAGAATTCACTGTTCTTACTGTCCAGCATGTGCAGAATTCACTGTTCTTATGATTCAGCATGTGCAGAGTTCACTGTTCTTATTCAGCATGAATAGAGTTCACTGTTCTTATGATTCAGCATGTGCAGAGTTCACTGTTCTTATTCAGCATGAGCAGAGTTCACTGTTTTTTCAATTCAGCATATGTAGAGTTCACTGTTCTCATTCAGCATGAACAGAGTTCATTGTTCTTATTCAGCATGTGCAGAGAAAAACACAGAATTGTACCTTCGATGAAATCAATCCATCATGCAAAGCATTTCTTCTGAGAATAGAGAGAGAGGTGATCAGAGGGAGCAAGGTCTACCTCCGTGCTTGAGTCAGAGACGTAGAAATACTCTCCATGGCTGGTTTTCTTGCAGCAATCTGCCCTCAGCTTCTCAAAACTTCATTCTCCCATCTGCCTCTTATGCCTATTACGTTTTTTTTA
The DNA here is from genome assembly GCF_053477565.2 of Lygodium microphyllum. Taxonomy (NCBI): domain Eukaryota; kingdom Viridiplantae; phylum Streptophyta; class Polypodiopsida; order Schizaeales; family Lygodiaceae; genus Lygodium; species Lygodium microphyllum. The sequence goes on along the minus strand of NC_141149.1, from coordinate 104,684,481 downwards.
ATGCTCTCTCTCTCTCTCTCTTTTGAGAATTTGTGCCACATGGCATACATGTAACAATTTTTCCGTTTAAACCTTCCGGTCTAAAATTCTCCATGATTGGTGCAAAATTTAACATTGGCACAAACCAGAGAATTAATCCTCGTGTAAAAACGAAGACAATGACATGAACAAATTCTGGGGTCCAAAAATAGTAACCCCCTAAATTTTAGGGATGGTGATCCCTGCATTCTTTTGAGTTATTCTGTGCAACTTATATCATTGCGACCACATCAAAAGTGTAATGTGGCTCAGTTACAATGACTTTTATTCCGTGAGCATTCTCACATGTGCATCTTCTATCTTAGCCAGGCTCATTGTCCTGCACCATCTCCAATGGCTAAGCACACAGTCCCAAACCACTAGCATTCTATTTTTCAATGCCCATTCAATATGGAACTGGTCCTAAGGCTCAGACAAACCATTAGTCCAATTTGTCCCAATGATTGCCTCTTCTGGCCATGCAAAGATCCCGCTTATTCCAAGAAAACTCTGGGGATAAAAAGCAACAACGACAAAAGAAAAGAAAAATAAAATATTTATATAAATAAATAAGAAAAGCAACTGTAAAAAGTATCACCACTTGGTGACATTGGTTTTGGCAGCAAGCCTAACTTTACACTTGTCCAAGAAGCCATTAGCCAGATAATGAGTCTTAAAGACCCACTTCACATCAATCACTTTTTGCTCTCATAGATGCAAAATCAACTCCCAAGTCTAATTACGCTTGATCGCATCAAGCTCCTCTTGCATAGTATGGCGGCAAACCTCTAATACAAGAGCCTCATCAATTATAATAGACTCATGATTCTTAAGAATCCATGACATGAAAGCATAGTTCACACAAAGTGAACTATCCCACTAGGCCTATAGCTTAGCTAAAATACGTGGGCCGAAAGGGATCACAAGAAAGTGAGTCACTCCTGCATCCTCCATGGGCTATCAATATCACTAAGGAATTGTGATAGACTATTAAGAGACCTCTAGTACCTGCAATGCATCTTTTTGACATCCCCTTAGACGATGAGGGCTCCTTACTCAAATTTTCCAGAAGACACCTAAGGAAATAGGGAAGGAGTAGAAATACTCAATAAAGAAGAAATAGAAGAAAACATCAAGGGTAGAATAGGAGTGGAAGGAGGGAGGAGGGGATGGAGAGAATCAAAGACGAAGAAGGGGTCCCGATAGATAACCGGGAAGGGGTGGAGTGGATGGCAAGGGGATGAAACCAGCTTTTCTTTCTCGAAGAGGGTGATAATGGCCTAATTAATCAACAATTATAGAAAGCATAAATTCACATAAACTGAAAATGAAAATATTACCAATTAATCTTAGACGATGGACAGCTTACTAACTCCAAAAACTACTGTCTCATGGTATTTCTTTATCTTTTATTGCAAATGGGTGGAGTACACTAAGATTCAATCTGCTCCACTCTCCAAGTGCATCTTGCTATCATAAATGACCAGCGAGCCTTCAAACCAATTTACCACTCTTAGTTTGCTCGAAGGATTGGCCTTCAATTGTACTCCTTGGATAACAAATTCAACCCGAAATGTTTACTAGCTCAATGGCCACTTGAATCTCTTGAAATTGCATGGGTTTTAATAACTGAAATTCAAGTCTCTAAGACTTCAATTTTTAAGCTGGCTTCCTAAGGTGGCTATCAAACCCTAATTTTTGCTCTATAAATTAAGGTTTACAATAGAGATTCACCAAAATCTTCATCTCCAATAGTAATTGAATCTATTGGGATTGTTGGAAAAGGATGAGAAAAGGCTAGAGGATAAAAGAAAATGTTGGGGAGAGAAAAAATTCAGACTTCCATAACGAGAAAATGAAAAAAATCAACTGCCGTCTCTAGACAACCATGAAAGCTATCTCCATTGATGGAACACAACAAATATGATATTGCTCAGCTGAAACAACCCTCAAACTGCTATCACCGTCTACATAGTCTCTTTCGGACATGTCATTAGCTCATAAAGGGTTTTCTATTGATGGTTGGAAACAGCCTATCAACTATTGTACAAATAATGGCAGCCTCCTCTCTCTCTTACTCTCTCTTCCACAGCTTGCACAAGGCTGGAATGACTCTCTTAGCCTCCAAAAACGTTTTTCCCACTTACATGGGCAAGTTTTGCCAAGTGGCAACTTTTGGAGACAATGCTGAAGTAGGAGACTTGTTGCAGATATACACCACCATAGCAACCGTTTTACCCCAAAGACAGTAAGATAGACTTCAATGCTCCAACATTGGTTGGACAATCTCAAGCATGGTCCAATTCCACCACACCATTCTTAGATAGTGTATTCAAATTGAAACACTCCATCGAAAAGCCATGATCCTTCTAAAGCTTAGAAAAAACATTAGAAAAAAACTTATCATAGTCAACTCATACACCTCTACTAACTTCTTCCGAGAAGAAGAAGCCTTGCGTATAGAGTTGAAGTTCAAGTACCCATAATAGCATTCCAAAGTATCCCAAGCTTATGTAAAGTCCATGTAACAAGGGCAAGGAGATTATAAAGCCCACCCTCCTCAGTACCTATCCAAAGAATAGAACTTGTAGAAGAATCCTCAAAGGTCACATGCTTCTGGGTAAAGACCACATGAGTACCTAGTTGTGTCCAAACCATGGACAAAAAGAAGATAAGTCCAAATCCGATACATAGAGGACTTTGCCACTAAAGCTTGACAATAGCTTTCAAATCAAGGCTTTTGTTTCTTCAAAGAGTACCTAGCTCTATTACCATGTAAAGAAAAACTCAAGCACTAAAGATAAACGCAAGTGTTCGATAAAACACAAAGTGATAACAATAGAACTCAAGGTGAAGAGTACTTTAAAGACAATGATGAATGAATGAATAATGGTATGATGCTCAATCCAATAAATACACTATGTAAGAGTAAGTATGAGACCTGGAACTTCCATGTCTCATAATAGACTAGAGTAGAGACAAGTTGGACAGTGTCGTACTTTGAATGGATCCTGAATTGCAACAGGTGCCAAGAGGCCTTTGGAAGTAATTAGCAGCTGTAAGCGCATAGCTGGAGTCTAGATCGGGCTGATCGGATGTAGTGGCAGCAATGTGAACTGAAAACGCAAGGCGGACAGCTGGCGACTGCTCCTAGACAAGCAAGACGAGCTGAGTGGTAGTAGACTGCTCTAAACACAGCTATCTGCTGCACTTCTGGTGACTGTTTGGCAATGGAGTAGTGCAGGCTGAAAAGGGCGGTAGCTGGTTGCAGCAAATGCAAGGCTCAGCAGCACATGAACAAGGTGGAGAAGATGGCGACAGGCGCTAGGAAGGATGCCTCAGATGAAGAGCTGGCTGCACCACGAACTGAAGTATCCACCAAGGGAGGGGTGTAGCCAATAGTGGAGATTGGATGCCAGCAATCTACAAAACAACGATTGGTTGACGTGGTTAGGGAGACTTCTTTTTATAGATGTCGATCCTCCCAAAGCTTGGGTGCTGGCTGGCTTACTCGACATAAACACTCTCCCGATCTCTCATAAAGTCGGACAATTTTTTTGTTTCAAGGCTCTTTTAAAGAGATAATTAAGGTTTTTAAGTTTGTAATGCACCTTTGTTAATCACCTTTTTAGATTAACAATTTAGTCTCTTCTCTAGATGGGGCATCCTTCTAGTGGTCATTTTAACTATCCACAGACCAAAAATTCACTTTGAAGATTTGAGGAGGATGGTCATCTAAGGCAAGGGGACTTGGACCTGACAAAGTTTACATGATGCTCCAAGCAAAGGATAAAAGTAGTGGAACGCTACAAGAGGAAGTGATACATTGACCCAAACCTTGCCACATGTTTGTTAAATGGATGGAGATATGAAGAAGGTTCCCCCTCTATTGGCTCAATATCCCTCAAAGTGCATGAAAGGAAGGGGTAGAAGAAGAAGCCATTGGAGGAGGGGGGAGACAAAGAACAAGGAGGTGGGGTGTTGAAGAGGAAGGGGTGCAAGAGATAACCTTGAAGGTGGAGATGGTTCCAAAGGTGGAGGATGGGGTGGAGTCAAAAAAGATCCACCTAAAGAAGAAGCATCGCCGAGGGAGAGTCAGAGGTCATATCCTTATCAAACACATCATCCTGACTCACCACCATTTTGCTAGTCTCGAGATCATAGAGCTTATAGCCTTTGGTTAAATAAATATCAACTAGCAACGATGTGGTTCTTGGAATTGGCATCAAGTTTTGCCATGTTTCTTGTTGACATGTACATAAACATCTCATCCCAAGATGCAAAAGTGGACAAGAATGGCTTCTTGGAATTAGCATCAAGTTTTGCCATGTTTCTTGTTGACATGTACATAGACATCACATCCAAAGATGCAAAAGTGGACAAGAATGGCTTCTTGCCAAAGAAAGCTTGATAGGGTGTCATATCATGCAATGCAAGGTGACCAATTGCGGATATGAACCATTGTAAAAACTATCTCTATCCAAAGAGTGTGAGAAATCCCTCAGTGCATCGTCCAATTTTGTTGCTCCACTACACCCATTTTTCAATGGTGTGATTGTATAAGAGAACTCCATCTTGATCCCATGTTGCCTACAAAACCTATCAAACTTCTTCAAGGTAAACTTACCTCTAAGATTGGCTCACCTTAAAGATAGTATGTTTCTCCACAAACACCTTCTACTCACAAAAGTTGAAAAATGCTTCATTTAAACTCTTGAAAATAAGGCCACACATATTTGGAGAAGTTATCGAGGACAAGCATAAGATACTTGGCTTTGCCCAAGGAGGCTATTCTCATAGGGTTGCACAAGTCAGCATGGACCAACTCTAAGGGTGTAGATGTGTCTAGTAGTCACCTTAGAAAAAGGCTCGTGATGTTGTTCGGCCCTCAAACACTAGGGCATAAGGTGGAAGCAATTGAAGAGAAGTCCGATAAGCCCTTGTTGATACCTTCCTCAATGCCAAGCACATGCCATCAAAGTTTATATGCTAGGGCCAAGCATGACAAAGTAACGGAAAAGCTAAAAAATAAGCTATTGCCAGGGTCATGAGCTTGTATATCCCACTCTCCTAGATACCTACCCAAATCACATCTCTAGTGGTCAAATCCTCCGCAGTCACTACCTCATGGGTGAAGACCACACAAATCCCCATCTATGTAAGTCCATGAACAAAAAGTTGGTTGAAATTTAAGTCTAGAACATAAAGAACTTCAGCTATAGAAACCTGTTTGTTGGGAATAAGTGGGATCTTGCCATTCCTCGAATTGGCATCGATGAAGTGTCACCAATGGTGATATTGCACCTTTGTCATGTAGGACTTGGCTCCAATCTTAACGGTAAGTTGTATGGGATGATACATCACTATCCACAAGCCAAGGCTTCCCCATAGAGGAATAATCAAGAGCAAAGTCTTCCATCCCATAGAGATGAATGAAGATGGACTCTATAGTTGTGGCTAGTGTAGCCTTCAAGTCTTTGGCACCATTATTCGCTCCAGGCCAAAGATAAGGTACTTCTTCTAATATTTTTCTTTGTGGTGTGTCCTTTCCCACAATGTGGGCACCCTTGGACTTCTTGTCGTTAACTCTTCCTTATGTTTATTGCCTTTCTACTACTTATGATCACCATCCCCTTAAGATGTCCTTAGCTACAAAAGCGTGGCTAGTGGTTCCAGCTTTGTCAATACTAGTCTCTTTACATTATGCATTCTACATCAAAATCATAGGCATGAGCTCCTTCCATGTGATGGTGTTACAAACTCCAAGGGTGAGAAGGTTGGTATAGAAAACATCATACTTCGGAGCAAAAGGTGTGTCAAGAGGCTAAGTATCTAGTCCATGTACAGATGTAGCATGACATTATCTTCTAATGGTCTATTATGAGTTAAGGGAAGGGCATGAAACAAAGTTGGAGCAATGTAACTGGTGTCATACTCAAACGTCTTTATAGAGCAATGATGTTTGATGTTGGTCATGATTTGGCAGCCCACTCATTCCCACTATGTTTATTATGTAGGCCATCATTGTAAGAACAATGACTTAGATTATGCTAGATGGTTAAGATTGGCAAGATCCTCAAGTGTTGTCTCAATGCAGCTATGTTTGAAGGAGGTAATCATGTGTCATTTTAAAGCTCATCAGCAACAACAAGGCCTTAGTGAATATGAATTCAAATTTCTCCCATGAGTAAGGTAGAGATTTCACATCTTCTGCATTGCTCTCATCTATGAGGCCTTAGTGAATATGAATTCAAATTTCTCCTATAAGTAAGGTAGAGATTTCACATCTTCTACATTGCTCTCATCTAAGAGGCCTAAGTGAAGTCGTTTATAGTTATGAGCAAACAAAGTGAAGGTGTTACCAAGCCTTCGAATACCTGTGACTATGTTGGTATTAATATCCATGGCTATGTAGGCAACTAGTTTTAAGAGAGATTGTATCTTATAAGAGGGTTGTAGGCATGGTTGGCTTCATTAGGCTAGTTTGGTTGATAAGAATAGCTGGTTGGATTTTGTCCATAGTTTGAGTAGGAGCAAGTATGATGTTAGAGTCATTGGGCTAGTTTGGTTGATAAGAAAGAGTAAGTATGCCATTAGAGTTAGATGAGTTTCCTGTAAACACCTTTGTGGGTTGGTTTGAGAGTTTAGACTGGACACAACACTTGCAATTGTTGGATTTACCACACAAATAGTGGACAAATGGTGTGATTATGGGGCAATTTGAACTAAATGGGAGAGTAATCTATGGCTCCTTGCAATTCACTTGATAGAGTTTAGAGTATGGATTCTTTGTGAGATCAATCAGTGACAAAATCATTTCCTTCCTTTTGTAGACCAGTTGAGGTGTAGTGCTCATTCCTAGTCATTGCGAGACTGTCCTTTCTAATTGTGAAAATTGGATTCATCTATCATTCGATGGTTGGGGTGTTGTGAATGTGGTACATGAGACCTTCGGCAATCATATCCATTTGTTACATGTATAGTAACCCTATGCCTTGAGTAGGGACTTAGGAACCCATCTAGCTTGGTTATGGCTGCGATGTTAACATCACCTTCTTGCTCAGTGGTGGAGAGCTAATTTTCATGAGTGGTTAGTATGAGGACCTCTCCCTTTTATGTGGTGCCTTGGGAGTCTACTTTTGGTGGGGTGTAAGGATGATTGGTATGCATTGGGCTACTTGAGCCTAAAGTAATCCTTTGAGGAGAATATTACTCCCCTCCATGGGAGATGCATTGAAAGATATTGAAGGCATTGGTGGTGTTGCTTTCGTGGGTGAAGCAAGATCACCCTTGCAAAAATTTGTAATAATCTTGATGTTGGGTAGCTCTAGGTGAATGTGTTACATTTTGAAATTGACGACACACTTGGTTTGTTGTTTAAATAGGTGGCCCAACAGTACCTCATCTAGAAACTCCTTCGGTGTTAGGAAGCATGTAAAAGATAGTTGTTAAAATTTCAGTCTTAATGATCAATATGATTTGGCCCAACAGTTTGTAAGGAATATCTCCATATGGATTCACCTTTGCAATTGTTGGAGTTAGCACAAGTTGCCCAATGCTCATCTAGTCAGTGTATGTCATGACGCTACAGAGGCAACACCTTCATCAATCAGGGCATTGATTGTGTGTGCCTTTTTTTCTGTCAACTTGATCCTAAGGTAAGTAGCAGAGCTAAGTGATTCTAACAACCCTTATGGTAATAAACGATAGTGCCATTGGGGGTTCATGCAGTGGATGCACCTGTGGATAGAATCTTTTGACTCGATTGTCACTGAAAAAACCTATGCCTTCTCCCTCAAGCATCTCAAGTTCCACACTGTTTGTTCTACTAATTGATTATATGTGGAAAGACCTTGGGACCCTAAACTTTAGTTTTTATTTATGGTCCTTAATGGAACAAAGTAATACTAAGTCACCCTTTTGGAAATCTCTTTGTTTGGCATGCTTGTGATCAAACCAAGCCTTCTCATAGATAAGAGCATGCATTGCTAGCAATATGGTTTTGGATAATCATTTGAACTTCCCTAGGCGGTTGGTCCAACCTTCTTGACCTTCCATCTCTTGTGCACATCCGCTCTTAAACTTGGGGCAAATAATTCAACTAGCATAATGGTATTAGTGCCATATATCATCTTAAATGGAGTTTTACCAATTGCAATCTTGTAGGCTACACGATACACCCAAAATGTTGCCATAAGTTTGTTGTCCTAGTCACTTTGAGAAGCTGAGACCATCTTGGTTACCACATTGATTAGGGTCTTGTTTGTGGCCTTAGCTTGTTGGCCATTCACTTGAGGTAGTAGAGAAAAGGTTTTCGATGGATGATCATAAAGGTGGACAATAGGTGTGTGATCACCTCATTAATGAAGTGTGCCTCGATCACTCATAATCTCAATGGAGCAGCCAAATCAAGAGATCATATACTCTCATAATAATTTTGCTACATCATTTTTTTGCATGGCTTTAGCCTCAACCCACTTGGTTAGGTAATTAACTGTTGCAACAATAATAATGTATTTAGCCTATGAATATTGAGTTGCAGAACTTATAGGCCTAATGAGATCTATTCCCCATTTTTTAAAGGGTTGTTCTGCTATTATTGGTATAAGCTCCATCTTGTCCTTTCTAATTTGCACTTTCATATGTTGGCATTCATCATAGTGTTTCACAAACTTAGCAACAACACAAAAAAGGATGGGTCACCACAACTGAGATTACATGTTGGGCCATGGAATCTCTACCAAAATGACCTCCTACAACCCCTCCATGTGCTTTAGCTAAAACTTTATGCATCTCATGCTCATAGATACGCTATATCAGCAAGCCATCTTGGCCTAGCTGGTACAAGTGCCCAATACTAAAAGCTAAGAGGATTGCACTTTTATTATGAGAGGAACAAGTCAAACCTTTTCAATTGGGTGATCCGATATCTCTTTTTCTAAAATCTCAATAACATCATCCATCCAATGAGCAAGGTCTACTTTAAAGAGATCGCCTTCTCTAGAAATTGTAAATAGGTGTGCATCCAAGAGATTATCTCTGATGCCTTTCCCTGTAGAGTCTCCATTAGGCACTCGAGACAAATGATTGTCCATGTAGTGATGTTTTTATTTCCTCACAACAATTGAGAAATCACATTCAAGAAGGAGAAACAACCACCTAGCTATGTGTTCTGTAGTGTTGCATGGCTTGTTTACAAGGTACAATAGGGCCTAATGGTCCACGTAAAAAGTAAACAATGTTGCTAATAAATAATTGTAAATTTTATTTATGGAAAATACCATTGCCAATCGCTCCCTCTCTATGGTAGAGTAGTCCCTCTTAATATCTATGAGTTGGTGGCTAGCAAAGCTCATGGGATAGTCTAGATTGTGTTCCTCATGCTAGCACAAAACTGCCCCCAAAATAAGCTTTGAAGCACCAATGTGCACATGAAAGGTCATGTTCCTATCTAGGGTTTGTAAAATTTGTGTTGTTGTCAAAGCCTTTTCTAGTGCCTTGTAGGTGCATTAACATTCAACAATCCATTTGAAAACAATCAATAGTTTGTACAAGGGTCAAGCAATCAATACATAATTTAGCACAAACCTTCAATAATATCCCATATGGCTAAGGAAACATTGAACTCTCTTGTAAGTTCGTTGGAGGTGGCAATTTGACAATAATTTTAACTTTGAAAAGATTATTGCAGTGAGATTCTTAGAAACTATGTGCCCTAGAATAAATCATGTTTATTTGACCTATAATTGGCATCTCAAGGGGTTCATGGAGAGACTATACTACCTACAACATTCAAAGATAGCTCAAAGGTTTTCTAGGTATTCTATCCAATTTGTGTATACACAAAGATTGTCCGTGAACACCTCCAACAATTTTTGGAGCATGTCCTTGAAGATGTTGCACATGAGTCATTGGAGTATGGTAGCAACATTGATCATACCAAAGGGCATCACTATATATGCAAATACTCCCCAGTCAATTTCAAAAACCATCTTGTACCCATTGTTCGAATGAACTTGCATGGTTATAGCATGAAAATCCATCAAGGAAATTATAGGCCTCTTTTCCTGCAACTCTCTCCAACATGTGCTCAATGTACAGTAGTGGATAATTATCTCTCTTTGGTGTGGCATTAACTTTTTTATAGTTCATGGAGACTATGATTTTTCCATTCTTCTTCAGCACGATGATGATACGAGAAACTTAGTTCGTGTACTCAATTTCATAAATGAATTAGGTGTTTAGGAGTTTGTCTTGCGATCTCCTCTTTGACAATGTGAGCATGCTTAGGATTCATTGCATAAGCGCATTGTTTAACTCTAGCATCGCATCTAGCACCATGGGGATGTTGTGGGTGACTATGCTAGGATCTATCCCTTTAAGCTCCTCAAGTGACCAATCAAACACATCCTTCGCATAAGGGACTTATAAGATTAGTCTTCCTAGTTGACAACCTTAGTAAGGTTGTTAACTATGAAGACCGGTCTAGGATTTTCACCTTCTTTATTTAAATGGACTTCCTTTACTTTGGCCAATCCTTTGATTGGCTTGCTGGTTTTTCCTTGCCATTTTGCGCCTAGCAACACCGCCATTCGATCTCCTTTTTTAAACTTTGTGAAGCATTTATGGATGTCTTGCAGCTTTTTCTATTTCTCAACATCAGAGATCTATGTAGTCTTTTTTCTCCCTTCCTTTTGCCTTTTGCACCACAAATGGACTAGATGATCCCCTTTAGTGCCTTGAGTCTTAGATAATGAAGGAATTTTAGGGTCACTATTAGAGCTAGTGTTTGATTCAAAGTCAAAAGTTAGAGTTTTCACTAGATAAGGATGTTTCTCTAGGTAGTCGTAGCTCAGAAGTGGTCCCAATTTCATATGACACTATTGATTTATCTTTGTTGAGTTTGGCTTGCTCATAATCTACCACTTCTAGATATTCCAGCCATGTCTTGTCACAATCCATTCTGACTACTCCATCGATGGTGGGCAATGCTTGCATTTCCTTGGGTTTGGAGTCAACAATAATTTTCTCTATTGCTTGCCCACAATCAATGCCATAGTTGATCATTTCAAGCTCTAGCTAAGGCTTCTCCCTCTATGATTCATAGTCAGTGTAGGTGCTCTCTCATATCTTCTACATCTGAAAACTCATCATTAGTCATTGCTTGTTTGTTTGAATCAGGACTCCTCTCAAGAAGTGCCTAGTTGTAGAATAGGTTTAGATTGTGTATCTTCGTGAACTTCCAAGAGCTCCTCAAGGAGTTTTATGATTGCATTAGAAATTCCAAAATTATGATGAGTTCTATTTTCTTTCTAGGTCATGCCATACGTTATATGCATGCTTCTTGTCATCATACAAATCAAGATTGATGATAAGTTTTCGCCCTATGTTTTTGTTGCTTCTTTTTTTCCTTCCATATTGCCTTCATCAGTTAGTCATCCAAGAAGGGCAAGTAGATAGTAGCAAGGATATGCATCCAATCTCAATCTTAGCACTTGGTATTCGTCAAGTTTTGTCCAGTGGTCATGCCTTGGCTGATCTTTAACTCTAGTGCCCCTTGGCTTTAAATGAAATGTGTCTAGCATGGAATTTCCTTTTGACCCCATGTAAGTAGGAGAAGTGGGAAAACTCATAGTTGACAAGTCATGTAGCTCCTACTTCCACTATTGGTTTAGCATCCCTAGAGATGTGCTTGTGACTCCTTCACCTAGCTTCTCACCTTGTTTATTATGTTTTAACATTGGGGTATTCTCCAACTTTGGTACTCCCCTTCTCTTTTGTTTTCAAAGTAGATATTTCCACTTTCGCTTCAAGAATGTGCTTACCTTTCATAATCATTGTGGCACTAGTGGTTTTGAGCATTAGTTTTTCTTCAGCTCTCTTCTTTCTTTTCCTCTCGTTCCTTTTGCCCAATGGATGAGGCATCCAAGTTACTAGGTCCAAGCATTAAAATACTAGCATACTTTGTTTGAGGTCTAGTCATAACATTCAAGAGAATTAGCATGGCATAATCATCGGGTGTTTTGATGCTAAAGAGTTTGAGTGGCACTGATGATACAATTACTTAGATAGTGAAGAGGGAGATTGTATCCAAAGTTGAATATGTGTTACTATGGGCCTTTTCAGTTGTCGAAGAAGATCAATGATGTTGCATATAGGTTGAAATTTCCTCCATACTGGTGGATACATAATATGAGCTTCTTGAGGCCTTTTCATGGTGATATGCCAAATGATACATCTACTACTGAAGTTTAGCCTATGTTTGAGGAGCTAGATGACATTTTGGCACCTTAGTAGATGTTGGCACATAAGGAGCAAAAGACTAGAGGTAAAGTTTCGAGGAGGCATTTGGTGAAGTTTCAATGGTGAAGTTTCAAAACTATTCATCATCAACACTAAATGGATAGAAGAGGGTGACTTGGCAAACCATCTTTAGTTGTTGCAGCCTTACCTTCTTGAGGCTTTCCAATAGAGTCAATTTTAAATCCCGCTCAGCTAGGCTCACTAGAGCAAGGGTCAAGAGCATTACCTAATGCTCAATGGAGAGGTAGCACTTCCACTCCTCCAATGATGGATAGCTCTAGTGTATAGTGGACCTCAGATGTATTCATCAAATATCCAAGGTACTGTTTGACTAATAGTATATCTGTCATGAGATCACTATTCAATGTATTAGTCATTCTTTATATATGGTATGTAGATTGATATGGTTTTTTACCTATAGCTCCGAAACCATACATTTGCATCAGCTTATAATCATTAGAGATTGATTATTAATAGTGTTGGTTTTTAGTGGATGATCATGAATTAACAATGGTATTTAGTTGGTTTTCATGGACAACATAGTGTTATTTGATGTCATTGATAATTTAATCAAGGTTACGCTTAGTTTATGCTTTACTATGGTTGATTAGTCAAAACACTTGTGATATTTTAGTGATAGATGCATTCCATGAGGTTCTGGTAGTAATGTAGATTCTCTTTATACATTATGTTTTGGTTATGTTAGATAGAAATTTTTAGCATGGTTACGCAATAGTGGCCCATGTTGTTTTACTATGATGCATTATGAAAATTCGAGTATTGTATCTTTGCTTTTGGCACATTGAAGTACAATCAAGTATGATTGCAATGATTTCAAGGGGGAGATCTATCGCTTGGGGACGTGAATCTTTTATACTTTGCTTAGCATTTGGCTTAAACATTAATTGAATGTGCACATGTCATGTGTAAGTTAGTTGATCACATTGATGGGCCTAAGACCCCAAGACATTAGTGGATGTCAAAGGCAAAAGTTGTAATAAGTTATATTGGTTAGGTATTAGTGGTGACTTGGGATCGATTTGGGCCTAGGGTATTTAATTTGCCATTAAATATTAATGGTGAGATTAGAAACTAGGTATTAATTAATTAATGGTAATTACATAGAGCTAATTAATACCTAAGTTCACTAGCAAGTCAAATTGGTCTAACCAATTTAATTATGGATGGACACATTTAATTTTCTAGGTATGGACAAAGGCTAAATGTAATTTCCAAATTTACTATTTTTAAAAAGAAATAAAATGATTCAAGAATCCATTTGGAAGGCTACCACTTGGCAAAGTCTTCCCATACAAGTGAAGAGAAGGATGGTGGAGGCTAGTTGAGTCTCATTCTAGCATTGTGGAGGTTGAGAGAAAAAGAGGAGAGGCTCCTACTATGGTAGGGCCCTATTTGGGAGCAGAACCAAGATGTGATTTTAGCCCATGGCAACCACCAAAAGGCCTAAGGATAGTAGGCAACAGTCTATAGAACCCAAGAATAGGAATACAATCACATTTTAGCAAGAAGCAACAACATTTTGGAGTCCTTGGACTATAGGCAACTATGGTTGATCAGGAGGTAGATCATCGATAATTCAACCATTTCTTGGCAATAGAAATCTAAACTTTCTCTTTCCTCATCCTTCTATCTCATTCTCCAACCATTTTCCAAAGTTCTATAGTAAATTTTACCCATATAATAATTGGAAGTGTTGAATTGAAGAATTTATTTATCTAAACTCTAATTTATAAGTAGAAATTAGTGTTTACTAACTATCTCAATTCCCATGCTTTAGAAGATGGAATGGTAGTGCTAAAATTTGAAAAAATTCAAGGAATGCAAGAGGTCTAGCCAATCACACTTGGATTTGATGCTACATTTGTCATCTAAGTGTAAAGTGAAGGTCGATCCCTTGTAAAAAAAAAAAAGTGGCAACTTGCTTTGAAGGCTTGTTATCCACTCTAGGCAAAGAGAAACTTTGCAAAAACAAGGAAATTGGAGCCAAATATTAGTGTATGTCATCCAATTGTAATAGAAGTAAAAGAAATACCGCATGGGAAACTAGTTTTTGGGGCCAAATTAGATGTCTACTGTCCCTAATTAATCTCGATAACATTAGTACTTTAGTATATGTGAAATTTCATGATTGTTGTAATTAGTGCTTAATTAGGTTATTTATCACCCTTTTGAAGAAGGAAGGCTAGTTTTAGCCATGCACATTCATGCCTACCCTTGTCTCAATTGCATACAAGGCAAGCAACATAACCTTCCTCACATAAGATATCTTGCCAAGCCATTTTCACTTGCACACAAAGATGGCAATTAAGTTGAGCTTCTTTGAAGTACTTACCTCACCCTCGTCAATACCCGCCTCAATAAGTCGACTCATTGGGAGAATAGTACCTGATGGACATGATATAACATCCACAAAGAGAAAATAGAAGCCTACCAAAAGAGTTCCAAGAAAAAAAGAAATAGATTAAAAAATTGGAGGATTCGGTTAATCATTTGCAAAAGAGAGAAGAAATCACAAACTCGACTAACCATGCACAAACTACCAAATCAAAAATACAAAGTTTAGTATAAGAAGTCATCTCTCAAACTGAAGAGAAATAGCACAATAATGGATTGCCAAGGACATCAATGTAGGAAGTCTAAAAGAGGTTTGCAATAAGGTTGAAGTCCTAGAGGAAGAGGAAATAGACAATGACATTTATGTTCCAAAACATGAAATTTTGCAAAGAAAGGTGTAGCAAGAAATCCCATTCATTGATATTAAAGATCTAGTAATCATGATTAAAGAAACGTAGGGTGTCTTGAGGTACATAACCATATAAGAAAAAAATAAGATGATGAAACAAACCCACTCATTACAAGGCACTAACTAATATATGAATGGCCAATGAGCTCACACTCACAAAACTAAAGAACATGAACGATGAACTAACCACAAAGTACGTGAAATAACGAGCGAGGAAAATGGATAGTTTAAAGACGAGATAGGCCATCATTATAGAGTTCTAAACACCCAAAGTGGAAAACATTTAAGCATCTACGAGTTTCTAGGTGGAAATCCTAATATATTATAGATTTTCCATCCAAGTGATACAGGGTGAGTTTAGTTTGATGTTCTATTTTATATTCACATCTTGATTATACCTCTTAGCACATGAAAACGAAACTACAACAATGATGTATCAGATTCGTCCTTTATGTCACTTTACTCTCTCTTCTCTCTCTCTCTCTCTCTCTCTCTCTCTCTCTCTGATGTATCAGATTCGTCCTTTATGTCACTTTACTCTCTCTCTCTCTCTCTCTCTCTCTCTCTCCATATCTATTTGTTTGTGAAAAAAATAGAATTAATGTATTGAAATATTTACATCAAGCCTCCTAGCCAACCAAGCACGATCAAAGACAAGAACCAAAAACTCATGATGCCAAAAGGCTATGAAAACACAATGCTACATGAACAAAATAAGGGGATCGTGAAGTGGGAAAAATAGGGGTGGCCACACCATTTAGCTCTACTATTACACAAGCTAAACTTTATTTGCTTTCTCAACGACCCATCTCTTATCCTCAACCATTTTATGCTAATTTTGATTGACTAACCATTATAGAAAATCCTTCAATTTTACAAAATCCCAATCCAACCACAAGGATAAGGGTTGAAAAACAAGCAACAAACAATGCCTCCAAAGCCAATCCTCTAAGGTCAAATAAAGCACCCTAACCTCAAGGCACCTTACAGCATTGACGAATATAACAAAAAAATAAGCCCTAGATTGACATGAACTAACATCTTGAATAGCCTTCAAGCCCAAGCTTGCCATTTGATTGAACTTATCCCTGTGCATGTGCTTGTTAGGCCAATTGAGCAACTTGGATGTCACAAAAACCTCAACTTTTAAGGAATTAGCTTCCTTTTTAAAATCAAGAGCTACCAAACAATGAAGTAAAGAATCTCTTGCCAAAAGGCAAGCAAGTGGATAAGAAGAAAAGGCTGTAACAAATTCTAAACATTCCACCATGAGACATGAAAAGTACTTCACCCTTGTGAAATGCTAGTATCCTCTAAAAACCTGGCAATGTCTATCCAAAGACGTGTAAGAGGGTAAACCGCAAGGCTATCATATGAATTTTGATATCCAATGAGGCAACACCTCCCAGTATAGTAACTTGTTGCCAAGATTCCCATAGTTCGCCCAACCAATTTCCTTGCTTTTTCCAAAGCATAATGTTGATGGGCTGCACTAATTCTCACAATGACAAAGAAGTAAAGGCTGATCATGATTGTTACCACAACTTTCAGTTGCACATGTAGAGGCCAACCCTAGGATTCTCACACACAAGCTTATTATAAATATATGAAGACCTCCAATCAAGCAAGCACAAGAGCCACATTCCAATGGTATAACCCAAATGCCGAGTTTTATATATATATATATATTGATTGTGTGTGTTCTTTGCTTCTATTTTAGGCACTCACACTTGAAAGCATTTCCATTTCTCTCGTTGCAATGTGGTATATAAAGCTATACAGCTCCACAGCACAACACCCAGCACAATATTAAACTAGTCCAAGTTAAAGTTAAACACCGTACATACCTTTACACCAACTCTTATTCTCATCAAACCTTTTACATATTTAATGTTGGCATATTTATGTTGATTTTGCGTTTGCATATAGATACGTCGAAGGTATGAACAAATTATTACTCAATATCTACAGGTAGCAACATCTTTAAACTCAAGTGGCTGCTTTGTTTTGCAAAGGAGTAACAGCTTTTTTACATGGTATGGCAAATTCAGCACATTGGGAAACCAACAAGCAACACAAAACATGATACAACACATGAAAGTAAGCCTTCTTGCAATGATATAGCTAGCCTCTCAAAAACAGAGCAGTGATATGTGATATTTGTTAATTTAAATACTTGTAACTTTGGTGCACTGAATTAACTCTAAGACAAGCATACCATCTAACTGGTGAACAATGCAACCATTTTGAAAACTATGCAGCTTCCAGGCTAATAGTCACAGTTGTCTCCCTCACCAAAAGACCGTCCCTAAAGCAATATCAAGATGCATCCATTTTTCCGAGACCGAGGGTCCTCACAACAGTCAGTGGTCAAGCAAGCCCTGGCCTATTAGACATCCACCCAAGTCTCACACCTTCACATAGAAACAATTGCCTCGTTCAAATCAGTCTCCAAAAGCTCATCCACACATGCCCTACCTTTCTTTGAATCCCTAGTTGTCTTTCCTTCTCATGAAAGAATTGTTTCGGAAAGGTAGGGCATTTCTGTGATGACCATTCTGCAGATAAAAGGCAAGATCCATATGCCAGCTAAGAACTCATCCCATAAATAAATCAACACTTGTATTCCAAAAAGCTTTGTCCAAACTTTTATAGTCAAGAGAATGCGAATCCCAGACCTTTTCTGATGCATCTACAGATTTATTGAATGAAATTTTTATTTGCTGTCAGCCTGGTATGCCATCAACCACTTTGAAAGAGGGATCTGAATCGCAAATGTTCTGGGATGCATTAGGTGGCAACAAGTTTTACCCTAGTCATGCTGAGCCTAAAGAAACTGCCAAAGATCCACAACTTTTCTGCTGTACCATGGCCAAAGGTAACATCAATGTATGTGGCTTATCTTTGATTAAACTCTGTCAATGAGTAGTTGACAGTTGTTTAGATTCACATGAACTTTTCATTCAGTAAGAACATGTCACTCAACAGTGCACTTGAAATCTTCAGAGATGTCACTGGCCACTTCTTGTAAGCTGACAATTGTTGCATTTTGCATGTTCAACCTCTCGCTGGTTCCCAATAACCTGCAGGCCAAGTGAAGGTAAAGTACACAGAGATTACCGAAAATTAAGGATTTTAGACTTACAATGGGTTGGCTGGACTTTCTCTTGTAGCACTTTGCAAATTTGGTCTGACAGGCCACATGTGATAGGTGAAAGAAGTGTTCAACTTCACTCAAGAAGATTTACTCAGTGATGAAATCTTGATACTAGACTGCCACTGTGATGTTTTTGTTTGGGTTGGCAAAGATGTTCCAGCGACAAACAAACTAAAGGCATTTGAATATGGGCAGGTCAAATGTGTCACCTTGACTAAAATCCTGTTTACTGTCA
The DNA here is from genome assembly GCF_053477565.2 of Lygodium microphyllum. Taxonomy (NCBI): domain Eukaryota; kingdom Viridiplantae; phylum Streptophyta; class Polypodiopsida; order Schizaeales; family Lygodiaceae; genus Lygodium; species Lygodium microphyllum. The sequence continues at coordinate 104,666,004 of NC_141149.1, read as the reverse complement.
TTAATAAGTTTAATTCGGCACTGACATCAGTTGTAAATAGCAGCAATACTTAGAACAATCTACAAAATATGCTGATCATTCAATGGAGACTCCCATATATAAAATACTGGAAGGAAGCGAGCCTCCCTTTTTCACATCACATTTCTCATGGAATTCTTCACGCACAATGGTGAGCAACCTTCTACGCCTTGGTCTCTACCCTCTGTTTCCTGACAACTTCAGCTTCTACTCAATTTGCTTAAGACTGGCATGATATTGTATGTATATTTTATGAAGGATTCAGGTGCACCAAGCATCAATTGGGCAAAATAGGATATACTGAATACTCGACTCCCTTAGGATGCTTCTTATCAATCTATGAATAGCAAATTTTAAGTTGGTTGCATTGCAGAATGATTCATAGATACCAAGACTATTGTACTTGAAGAGCTAAAAAATGTTTAGACTCTTCAGCATGTCATGAAACCATAGCAGCGAAAATTTGATCATTAAATCATGTTTTGTCTCTATTTATCAAGCCTTTTGAGACAAATAAGAAGAAAAATATTGATTGACTAACTCATTCAGCTCACCTTGAACATGCAGTGTCACCTTAACCCTTTCCAGAGGAAGTTTCAAGCATTGGAGAAACTACCAGAAGATGCCAAAGATGTACGAATAAGTATGCCTTTGAGTTAAAATGTTCATTATCGGCTAGTGCTAACATTTCTGGAAAAAGTTACAGGAAGACAGACCAAGAAGCTGGTCACATATGTCAGAAGAAAAATGCCAACCTGTTCTGGAAAGGGTGCAGTTAAGTCCGAGTTCAAACGGAGCATTCAAGCCTCCACAACCGTTGGAAAGAATACGAACGCCTAGAAAGAAACCAGGGCACGGACATTTAAGTGGCAAATCAGCAGCCGTGTCTGCGCTATCTAAGCAATTTGAGCTTCAAAATGGAGGGGGAGCACCACCAAATACTCCCATTGTGAAGTTCTCTGCCCATCCATTGAAGAATAAAGAGACAAAGAGAGAAGGACCGCCATGTGAAACACCACTATCGTCAAGAACTCCACGTTCTGCAGTATCACCGGCTATTGCGACCTTAACTTCTGTTTTTGAATCATACAGTGACAGGTTTGCCTTTGCATGGCCAGGTAATCAGGTTCAAAAGCTCCTTGAAATAGATACTCGCACGAACTTCTAGAACCATCACATCTGTGCACTTGGTTTACTGCATAGTTTCTAATGCCTAGTTGCCCCGTTACATTAGTATCAGTAATTCATCAAGCACACCTGCTCCTCCTTCCAGCCCTACTTTGAACGATCAACCGTAGTCATGAATACATGCCTCTGTTTTTTCTCAAAAAATCTAATGCATTAATTCCAGGTACGAAGTCACGGTATGCAGAGATGAGAAGGGACTGCGACCTCGACAGTCCTTCGAGCTTTCCAGAAATCAGTGAGGCGGAGGAGAACGAAAGCCCTGAGAAACCGGATCAGCCTGCAGGTAGAGATAATGCCGCTAGCAGCTGCAGCATTGACACAGAGGACGTGAAAAAGGACCATGTTCGTGCTGATACCATGCGCCAGGATGAAGACAGTGAGCGCAGAACTTATCCTTACGAGCGCTTGAAGGTGTCCTCTGCCGATCCCGTGCTCCATATCGACAGCACAAAGCGAGAGGTTGGCCAATGTCTTCCCTTTCTTCGTTTTTGGCAAAGTTATAATGCTCTCACCTAATGCCAAGTCTCTAGCCTACGTATGGACTTCCTCTCTAGCCTTCCTTTAGAGCAAGGACACACCTATGTCATCATGTTATGACAACTTCTATGTGTGGCTTCTGGCTAAAGTTAGTTCACCTTTGATGCACTGAGTCAATAACTTGCGAACCCTCCTTTTGAGTAAGGAGAGAGAACACATTGAGTAGTAGAGAGAATGTCCCGAGCCAAAAAGGGAAGGAGTATTGAGCTAGGAAAGAGAATGTATTGACCATTCATGTGATGCCATATGTGCAAAATACAACCCCATAACTGAGTATAACTCTTACTAGTTCTAATATTCAGGTCGACAAAGTGAAAATCAATTATCCACACAAGTGATAACTTGATTATGTGGACTTTCACAGGTAAATTTTATCTAAGCATGACTCAACTCTTAGCTTAGGGTAGAGGACCCAATAAAATGAAAGCTACTTAAAGCTGGGTCATATTTCAATCAAGATGGATAAAAGTCAAATCTCTTATGCTAGAGCTTGAGCATCCATGGCAACCATTCTCTCCAACAAATATTTGGCCAAGCAATGCTTCAAGTCGAACACGTGAAGAAAGATATTTAAAATCATGCTATAAGAAAAGAATAAGTTTTGACAACCACCTCTAATAAGAACATTTTCTTTTTCAAGGTGACCACTATCACAAAAGAAAAAATTATCATCCTTATGGCTCCTATTTTTAAAATTAGCTCCCCTATCCTAGTGTAATTCTAGGATGAACACACACTTAGAAATACTAAATTTTCTCAGATAGAATATCTTTAATAGGATTTTGCAATCTGTGGGTGTTGGAGGTACAGGCACCTATGCCTATGCTGTCCATGTATTCACTACACATACAGTACTCGCACACATGTACACTACAGGTGGCAATGCCCATCATTGTCACTTTATTCTTTATTCTTTCAATGATAAATAGAATAAGAGAGGTCGGGTCACACATTGTAACTGTTGGAGTATCGCCTCTCTCTCTCTCTCTCTCTCTCTCTCTCTCTCTCTCTCTCTCTCTCTCTCTCTCTCTCTCTCTCTCTCTCTCTCTCTCTCTAGCTCACACCTCGGTGCTTCCGCTTGCTTGTGCTCTCACTTGGGCTTCTCTCTTCAACTAGCGTTAGAGCTATCATTGAGAAGCTTCACCCGCCATTGCTTCAGCGTGTGACATTACCTACAACTCACTGCCTCAAGGCAACCATGGTTTTGGTTTCCCCTTCTCAAGGTGTTAACCCTTAGACGAACAAGGTGGAAAATCCGAAAAATCTAAAGCAGAAGACAAGGCTAAGGCAAAAGTGAAACAGAAGACGAAGGCACGCCAAGAAAAATATGGAAACACAAGAAGTGCAAAAAAGTCCTAAATCAAAGAGAAAGGCACACAAAAAAAAAGCACAAGTCAATACTTTTGTAAAAGAGCGCAAGGTGCACCATGATTTATTTTAAGAGCATCGAGCTCTCACCTGTGCAAATTGTAAAAGTAGATGGGCAATAGGAAGGAAGCTAGGGAGATAGGAGGACAATGGGAAAAAGAGCCTAGTTGGCCATGTAAAAAAGGGAATAAAGGAAGGACCGCCCAAAAGGGATTTAGGGTTTTGTATATAAAGTTGAAAAGTGAATGAGAAGCTAATTCTTGTGTATGGCCAAAAGTAGCTCTATTCTTCTTCTTCTTCTTCTTCTTCTTGCTTGCTTGCTTGAGCTTGTGCTTGTGCCTGAGAGAGGGAGTGTGAGTGTGTGAGTGTGTGAGGGTGAGGGACCATGGTGGAGAAGCTCTCCATCTTCTCCTCTCTTCTTCTCTTCTCTTCTCTTCTCTTCTCTTCTCTTCTCTTCTCTTCTCTTCTCTTCTCTTGCTTGCGGTAATAGAGCTTTGAGCGTGGAGCTTGAGGATCGAGCTTGCTTGAAGCTTGCACTTGGATCGTGGAGCTACCGGAGTGCTCGGGAGAAGAGACTACTTGATCAGGCATGGAGGTAAGCTCACTACACTTGTATAGAGAGATAGCGCATCGGCTATGTGAGAGGTAGCCAGTAGTGCTCCGCTTGAAACGCTTGAACAATAGGCAGTCCATGGGTCTTGGTAGTTGAGCGTGAGCTCGCCCTTACATTTTCATTCTGTTGCCGAGACCAAGGGATTCAAGCCTTGAGTGCTTGCGCACTCCGAATCGAGCATTGAAGTAGAGTTTTCCCCGAACCGATACTTGAGGTAGATAAGTAGGAAGCGAGGGAGTTTAAAGAGGTATTTGATCTTCTTAGCAAGTAAGTTTTTGGTTTTTTGGATTTGGAAAAGCATGTTGGAGTAGTGCAAGAATTTGCTTTGTGATTTGAATGTATTAGGGCAGGAAAAAACAAAGAAAAAAGAATGAAAACAAGCATTCGGGTTTTTGCTATCATAACAGGGCAAGAAGGTTTGATTTGTTTGTTGATTTGCATTTTGGAGTTTATTTGCTATTCCAGGTATCTACAACTCTTCCCCTCTACCCATAGCTTTGATTTGGAGGTGTGTGTAATAGGTTAGACCTAAATCGTGTGATTCGAGTGATTTATTGTTGCATCGACCAAAATTGCCCTGCATTTGGCCCTTCCAAGTGACGACAATTCTGGGCCAAGTCCTAGAATCGGCCCTTAGCCCTCTTATGTTCGGCCATTCGGCCCACCACCATTCAGATGCTTAGGACTTGGCCTTGGCCGAATCAACCATTTAGCCCATCTTACTCAGATACATGAAAATTCGGCCCTCGACCCGCGGACTTGGCCCAATCCCACTCGGACAATTTGACATTCAGCCCAGCTAAATTCACCATTCTGACCAACTTTGCATTCAGCCCCTGACTCGGCCTTCGGCCGTTCGACCTGAACCCAATCGGAGATGAACCACTTGGCCCTCGGCCCGATCGATTCGGCCCACTACCTTTAGCCATTCGGCCCTTGGACATCATATTCAGACTAGCCGAATTTGACATTTGGACCATTTACATTCGACCCTTTCTCATTTGGCCCTCGGCCATTTAGATGGGCCGAATCAGACATTTGGCCCCTGCAATTCAAACCTGCTGGGCCAAATTTGGATTTTTTCCAAATTTTAACATGTAGAACTTGAAACCAACCCAAAGACCATATAGAGTCAAAAGCACATCATAGATCTATCATTGGACTAAAATCTAGAGCAAATATTTCAAAACTTGGCTACCTTCAAATCGCGCATGGTGTTTAGCGTAATGGCCTTGCGGGCTAGGGAGACAATCCCCCTCGGACCCGCACAGAGGGGGCTCTCCCCCCTCCGCACCTCCCCCAAATAGGCTGGAGAGAAAACACACATCATGATAGGTCCTCCAAATTAGATCCTAGTGTAGTAATGACTCTACACAAGCATAAATTCTCACTTGCAAAACAGCAACCAAAATCCCATACCCGAACAAAAATAAGCAGAGACCCTAGAATCTTAATGGGCCAATCTAACCAACAAGGGCAAAAAGGCCACACCATAAAAACACGTATGTGTTGCATTTGGATTGCATCTAGTCAAGGTAGAATGCAACAATATCAAGCTACAATTCTGAGGATGACTAGACATGACAGTCCTCCTGATGATAGATGCACCTTGAACAATACTGCACAAATGACCCAAGAGATTAATAGAGAATCCACATCTGGTTGTGCAATTGGGGACTTGAGGACATGTATTAGAAGGCTTGAATTGATAAGCCAAGACCTAGAAGATGAAGATATAGTACCACCTGCTTATCTTAGGGTCAAACTCACCACAAAAACAAAGCATAGTGTCGATGCTCTCATTGATGAAGGAGCAGATTATAATATCTTGACCTATGAAGCATGGACTCTACTAGGCCAACTAGAGCTCACACCGACTAATGCAACTCTTAGTCCTTATAGGGGACACCCACAAGCACTTATAGGGAAGTGCGAAATCCTTGTAACTATTGAAACGGAAAGCTTGCATATCCTATTCCATGTTCCTCCAAGTAGTGCTAATTGTGGAAAGGAAACCCTCCTAGGAAGACCCTTCAAAAGGGTGACAAAGTGTTAGGCCAATTATGTAGCACAGAGGATACACTTGACACTATCGGGTGTGAGGATAATCACAACCTTTAGTAAAGGTGACCTCATCAAACTTTGAGGGAAAGACAAGGAACATTCTGACATACCAGGCAAGCCTAGTAATGAGAGTAAGGACTTGTTGAAAGAGTTGATACAAGCGCATATTAAACTGAGAGAACTAGTGAGTGAGGCCATGCTTGAAACAAGAAGGTTAGGAGACAATGCCAAGGATAAGGCTTTGGACTTACAATATCGTAGAAGACCACAAAAGAAGCCCAAGCTTTATAGATGAAGGTACAATGGAGAGCCAGCACAACATTGCAATGGATATCCAAAGCATTGCTACGTGCTCAAAGGTATTATGCAAGTAACCGATGGATTTGGGTACCAAAGCCCCTTGCTAAACCACCTTTGTCAGTTGAAGGCCAGACCATATCAAAAGCGAAGAAGCGTAGGAGGAAATCCAAACGAAAATCCAAGTCTCGAGTCAACAACATTGGAGTGATTGATCCCCTCACGATTGAAATCAAGAAACCAAACATGATTATTCGAAAGGTAGATCTTCAGCCTAGCATGCCTAACAAGCGGATGCCAGATATAACCGTTGAGTGTACACAAAAGCCACTAGTGCCCAAGGAGCCTTTGACTTCCCAAGAGGGTAGTGAGCACCATAGGTACAATGTTGCTCATGATAAGGCTAATTTCTCAATAAAGCAAATGGTAGAATTGTCTAATAGCCATGAGCAAATCTTTCAGCCACAGTGCCAAGTCCACCTAGGAGTCCCAAATCTCCTACACCCTCTTTCCCTAAATGGACACAAGAAGCACAACAACAGTCGTCAAGTGTAGCTTCTCAATTCCAATCTCTATCTCCATCTGAGCTTCCAAATGTCCAAGATGCAAGACATGACACTAGCCTTAGCTCTCAGCCTAAGGATATGCTTGTGCAATCCACCTTAACTAGTTCTGCACAAGTGAATGCGCAAAGGGCAGCAAAAGACATAACCACTTCTAATCTGCTTAAGGACTTGACACCGCAGTCTATCAACAGTAGCTAGTCCACTGAACTGGCTGTGACTACTTCCAATCAGGAATCACAGCAGTCACAGCCTTTGGTTGTGACCATGCTGCCCCTTGCGGAATGTCTCCTTAGCAATTCACCTATGGAAGAGATGTCGCAACCAACATCCTTGATACCTCCAACACTTCCAAATCACCTAAAGCCTAGGCTTGAGGAGAAATCTCTCAAATATTTGGCCAAAAAGATAGCGCATCTGACTAATGAATCGGAGATGAAGTGCCTAATGAAGCTTGATCACAAGTTGACAGCCATCACACGTGCATACGTTCACGTGGACATTGGAAGACCAACACCAGAGCACACAAAGCTCATAGTCGAACCCTTGGGCAACAACATGTTTGCTCCCGCTATGTAGATGTCGCTAAAGAAGTCATAAAGGATATCCCAAAAGGCACAACTAGGGAATTGCCTTGATACCCTCACTCTATACTGCTCAATGCAAGACAAATAAGGAAAAGCTGAAAGCAATCAAACAAAAAGGTAAAGGACAAGGTAACTTTTGTGCAGAAATGGTACTCCAACCAAAGTTTGGCAGCCAAAATTGGCCATCAACTAATTACACTCACTGAGCAAAGGAAAGCCCTTTGGACATCAATACATGATCCCACGTACATTGCCCCAACCTCATTAAGAGTGTTGGCAATGGTCCATGAGGTCCAGCTTTTTGCCACTATCCAAAAACATCTGTTGTATGATAAACTGCTTCTAGAAAAAGATCTATATGTGGCTAGTAGGCTAGGAGTAGGGAGCATGGTGCTTGATGTTAGTGCATATGTCTTTTGCCTCACTCAAGACCCCACAATCCTAGATCTCTATGCTTCCCATCAATACAACCCTGACTTCTTTAGTTGGTTTCATCCAAGCCTACATGATAGGAACCCTAATCCATCTCTTGGGTTCTACACTAGAGTCACTTGAACCTCCTGAGCAAGAGAAAAACAACTCTAAATGCAACACTCACTCTGATAAGAAGCAAAATAAAGGCAATTGCAAGTGGTTGTAGATGCCAAGAAGATTGAGACCAAGAGTGCTGAAGAGTTGAGGAATAAAGCATCGATCCTACCCACGAATGAACCCATTTCCATCTCTCCTAACAACATTGAAATCTTAGATACATCTATGTGTTGTGATAAGTCAAAGCAACCACTACCATCATATGATTTCTTGCAACACTCAATCCACTAACAACAGAACTTACATTGACCAATCAAGAGTGGATACAACACTGTCACAACAGGTGGATAAAACTATACTAGTCACATTCAAGGAGAACCATGACACAATAGTAGCAAAGCCTCAAGAGAAACATGAAAACCCTAAGGATATAAGAAATCCTAGCATTGACTAATCTTGCTCATCTAGGCACGAGCCCCCAGTTATGCTAAAGCCTAGGGAAACTCCCAGAACCTTGCATGAGATAGTAACTGAGAAAGCCTTCATAGAACATAGAAGTGTCACAGAGTGCTTGATTGAGTTAGAGGCTAAACTCAAATTATTCACACGTGCTTACGTCCTTGCAGACATGGGCACATTCCCTAGGGAGCATCTTGAGGAATATTTGTCATATCCGCTATCTTGGGAAGAGCAAGAACATCTTAATGAGCACTATGACAAGCTCTTATATGAACGCATGCAACTCATCTCTGACGAGGAAGTCGATGAACTATGCTTAACTGTGACATTCAATGAAGTTCTTTGCCAACCAAATCTCTTTGAGATAGAGCAGCTAAAGCGACAATCAGAGGATTGAAGTCAATTTGAAAAACGTTGGTTTGAAAACCGCGCTACAATGGCTGAACTTGGAACCCAGATTATGATAGTCTCAGAGGAGCGACTGGCCAAATGGCGGTCTCAAAGAGATCCAACCTATGTACCACTAACTTCCTTTCGAGTACTAACTGCCGTTCGGGGTATGGACTTAGTCGGAACTAGCCAAGAGAACTCTCTGGTTGATAAAATTATCACTAAGGAGGAGCTACATGTTGCAAGTAGACTCAGACAAGGTACCATGCTACTCGATGTTGCAAAATATATATTGTTATTGAGTAGGATAGCACGATTCCTAGATGCATGTGCCACACTCCAGTACAATCTTGAGTTTTACAATTGGCTTTTATCCTCACAAAGTGACATGGATTCATAAATGTGTACATAAATAAGCAATGAGTTTTGTGACTGTGTATAGATAATACCAAAAAAGCAAAGCTAATACACACACAAGCAATGATAATCAAGCATAGGTGATATGCATCGAAGTCAACACCATGGGATTCAGATAAGTGGTGTCTCTTTGAGTTGCACCTGTTCATTATGGTTGAAGCATATGACTTGCATGTACTCTCATGAGTTGCCAAGCGAATGCAAGACGACACATGTTTCTGTACGAAAGTGTTCAATTCCAAGTCACCACAAGACCACCAACCCCACAGAGAACCATTATGGAGAAAGCGACATAAATGCTAAGAACAAAGAGCCATGATGGAAGCCCTGCTGCTAGAAGAGAAAGTCGCCCCTACAGAAAGCACACATTGCATTTGAGCATGCCCCAAAGCCCATTCATTGGATACTCTCTCTTTCTTGGCCAAACTCTACATCCGGGGCAAGATTAAGGTGGCAAGCTCCTGTTCATGATGGAAGAGCAAGAAAAGTACGGCTTAATGGTGAAAACGAGGGGTTTCAGCTAGTTTACATTCAAGCTTGCCCTAAACTTAAAAGGTGCCATCATGGAGGAGCCAACCGTAAAATAACTCTTGGACCAATACAGTCTATAGAAGTATGTAAGAGAAGGTTGGGCAGGCTATCAATTACAGCAAGTGCACAAAATTTCCAAGGAGATTCGATGTCGAAAGAAATTTTGACATGGTGATGGTAAGAATGTTGAGATATCGAGCTCCACTCGTGATATGCGAGGGTGACCGTTGTGCATTTATGTCACCGACGTGTCAGTTGCAGATGCGGTTGGTACACCGCCCATGAATAATAGCTACATGACAGCTATCCTTATCTACTCTAGTTCGTGGCTTAGTTAGTATGCCACCTTAGTTAGTTGAGTTTGGTTTGAGACCCATATATAGGGTTCTTCTATTTCTTTGTATGAGAGTTCTTTTTGGCTTACACAACTAAGAAGAGGAAAATTGTTTTCAGCCTCCACCCTTGTGTGTATTCCCCCATTGTGCAAGCAAGAAAGCTACAAGTGAGACTCCTTCCTTCTCTCTCACAATCTTGACATGGTATCAAAGCCTTGTTCGTGGTAAGGAGCTCAAGAAAGCAAGCCAAGCTCGCGGTGTTCTGGTAAGAGGAGCAGTGTTGCTTTCATTTTCTGTTTTGGGAGCAAAACTCTGCAGGTAGCACAACCGGAAATTGCAAGAGTGCATTGTCTCAAGTTGAGATGCCCTTCACGGTGAAGCAAGAGGGCAGTATATGCTGCGGGATAGGGCTTTAGCCTTGGATGACCCTGTTTTTTTGATTTGAGGCCATTTCGGGGCCTGTTTTGGAGGCAGAACTTTTCTGCACGCACTCAGGAAAAGGCCCAGTTTTATGCTGTGCGACCACTGTTCTACAGTTTTGCAGATTTTCCCTTGTGAGGCTGAAGCTGTGTTCTGTGCAGTGATAGAATTTTTTGCAATGTTCTGTAATGGCGTCTGATTCTCTCTCACAGATTGTCACTGAAAAGCTTGACAAGAACAACTTCCAAGCATTGAAGTTTAGAATGGCAAATTTCCTTATGGGAAAAGGATATTGGGAATTTGTTGCAGGAAATGAAGAACAACCAGTTCTTCGTGATGTTTCCAATCAACAGCAAATGCAGGCATTTAAAGCATGGCATGAGAGAGCCAGGAAAGTTATGTATTGGCTATCTATCAGCATTTCAGACTCTATGATTGTGCATATTCAGGATGCAAGTACGCCAAAGGAGGCATGGGATACTTTGTCAAAAATGTATAGCACAAATACGCAAGCCAGAAAAATGCAGCTCAAGCAAGAGTTGCATAATGTGCAAAGAGAAAATATGAGCATCAATGACTACCACATGAAGGTGAAGAAGATTGCAGATGCACCTGCTTCCATTGGGTCGCCAGTGGAAGATGATGATTTAGTTTCTGTGACCTTGAATGGTCTAGGAAAGGATTATGCACAGTTCCGAACATCCATTTCCATCCTTGAAAGATTTCCTGATTTTGAGGAGTTATTTGCTCTTCTAATTTCTAAGGAGCAGAGAAATGGTGGTGCATCTTCTTCAGGAGGAACTTCAAAAGAAGTTGTCTTCTACTCAAATGCTGGAAGAGGTAGAGGCAGAGGTAGAGGAGGCCAATCTGGAGGCCGTGGTAGAAATCAGAATATGCAGCAAACTCAAGAAAACCAGTCCTATGGAGGAAGACGTGGTAACTCTAGAGGCAGGGGGAGCCAAAGAGGCCGTGGTGGATGGCAAAGAGGCCAAAATGTAAACAATAATGTTGAATGTTACTACTGTGGCAAAATGGGCCATATGGCTAAAGACTGCTATAAAAAGCAGAATGACATCATGAATGGAAAATTGCAACAAGTGAATTATGCATCTTCTAGTAGACAGGGTGATGATAGAAATGAGCATTTGTTCATGGTGCAGCACATGAACAATTCTGTGACAAGTGCAGAAGAAAGCAACGATGTATGGTATGTTGACTCAGGTGCATCAAACCACATGACAGGTCATGCAGAATGGATGGAGGATGCAAGGAAAATGGAAAAACCAGGATTTGTGGAGACTGGTGATGATACTGCACATCCTATTGTGCAGATTGGAAAAATTCCTTTGTCTATGCAGGATGGGAAAAAGAAATACCTATTCGATGTATTTCATGTCCCGAATATCACCAAGAATCTGGTTTCTGTTGGTCAAATGGTTGAGCAGGGCTTGCAGGTCAGATTTAATCCTCATGGATGCTTTGTTGAGGATATAAAAAATAAAGGTCGCTCGATAGCAAAAGGAAAGAAGAAGGGCAGAATGTTTACGTTGGATGCAGACATGCCTGAATTGAGTGCAGCAATGTTTGCACATGGGACCGGTGTAGTTGCAGATATTGATATCTGGCATAAATGCATTGGTCATGTTAATGTACAGCGACTTAAATCAATGCAGGCCCAAAATATTGTTGCAGGATTGCCTAAATTCAAGGTTGCAGAAATGCATAAGGTATGTGAAACCTGCCAATCTGGAAAACAGGAAAGGAAACCATTTCCTAGACATGTTCAAGAGAGTAAGAAGCCATTGGAATTAATCCACTCTGATGTGTGGACTACTAAAGATGCATCTCTTAGAGGCTATCATTATTTTGTCGCTTTTATTGATGACTATAGCAGAAAAGTTTGGGTGTATTTTATGAAAAAGAAAAGTGAAGTGTTTGGGCATTTCAAAACTCTTAAAGCTATGGTTGAAAAAGAAACAGGCCTGCAAATAAAATACCTAAGGTCAGATGGAGGGGGAGAGTACCTCTCAAATGAGTTTGCAAGGTTCCTATAGGAGCATGGTATAAAGCAACAATATTCATGCAGTCATACCCCACAACAAAATGGAATTGCAGAAAGGAAAAACAGGCATATTGGAGAGGTATCTCGTGCCATGCTCAACGAAAAAGACTTGCCAGATTTTTACTGGGCTGAAGCAGTTGCTACAACAGTCTACATAATGAACAGGACTCCCACTGCAGCAATACATGGGATGACTCCAGAGGAGAGGTATACTGGTAGGAAACCAGATATTTCTCATTTGAAGATTTTTGGTTGCATTGCCTATGTTCATGTGCCAGATGAGTTGAGATCCAAGTTGGATCCAAAAGCTGAGAAGTGCATCTTTATTGGTTATTCTCTGCAGCAAAAAGGGTATAGATGCTATAACCCTTCTACTTGTAAGTTTACAGTGAGCAAAGATGTTGTTTTTGATGAGATCAGTAGCTGGTATAAACCAGTAAATGTGATTGATAATGTAGATGCACAAAATGGTAATGCTGCACAGAATTCACAGCAGCAGTCACAAGATATTAGTGGACCTGGAGCGTCCTCTAGCAGTGGTTCACATTCTTCGCCATGGACAGGCAGATTGAGATCAAGAGAATCTTCTCAATGTAATGCAGATAGTGGTATGCAGGTATCACGAAAAGGAAAAGAGAAGGTAGATCAGCCCATGTTTGATGTGAATGCAAGTCACTCTTATGTGGATGGTGAATCCAGTGGCTCAGAACAGAGCATTGATGATGAGTTGGGTATTCCTTCTATTGTTACACCTGGAGTAAGGAAGACCAGGGATGTTTTGAGAGCACCTGGGAGTGAACCTACTTTGCGCAGGTCTACCAGAGCTAGGTATCCTGTGGATAGGCTGAAATATGATGGATTTACAGCCATTCACTATGCATATATGGTCAAAGTGATACAGGAACCAGAACCCACTTCTTTTGAGCAAGCCATGGGAAAAGAAAAATGGGAGAAAGCCATGGATGAAGAAATGGATGCCTTGGAAGCAAATGCTACATGGGAATTGGTACCTTTGCCTAAAGGTAAGAATGCAATTGGCTGTAAGTGGGTTTATAAGGTGAAGCACAATGCAGATGGTTCTGTGAACAGATACAAGGCAAGATTAGTAGTCAAGGGGTATGCACAAACATATGGCATTGATTATGAAGAAACATTCAGTCCGGTTGCAAGGATGGCAACCGTAAGAGCAGTCATTGCTATGGCTGCATCAAAGGAATGGTCTTTACATCAGATGGATGTAAAGAATGCCTTCTTGCATGGTGATTTGCAAGAAGAGGTCTATATGGAGCAACCACCAGGTTATGTGCATGATGTTTATCCTGAGTTTGTTTGCAAGTTGAAGAAAGTATTGTATGGCTTGAACTGGTCTGACAAGATAATATCTTGTCACTATTGGCTTTCAAATTTCCAAGGCAGACTTCTCACTTTATGTGAGAAAAACAGAGAAAGGTATTATGCTATTGGTCATTTATGTTGATGATTTGATTATGACAGGTGACAGTGATGAAGATATCCTTCATGTGAAAATGGTATTGAAGCAGAAGTTTGAGATTTAGGATTTGGGAGAGCTACGTTATTTCTTGGGCATTGAGGTGATTAGATCACCAAGTGGGATACAGCTCTTGCAGAGGCAGTATGGATTGGACATGCTGTCCAAATATGGGATGACAGGCTGTAAGCCTATTTCAGTTTCTTTGAAGCAGAATGTGAAGCTGAGCGCAAATGCAGGTGAGCTTCTGGAAGACCCTACTATGTATAGACGCATAGTAGGAAGCTTGATTTATATGACTATTACCAGGCCAGATTTGAGCTATGCTATTGGACTGGTAAGTCAGTTTATGCAGGCTCCAAGGAAACCGCATTTGGATGTGACTAGACGCATACTCAAGTATGTGAAGTCCACATTGCAGTATGGACTACTTTATGAGACTGGGGTTCAGATACAGTTGCATGGATACACTGATGCTGATTGGGCTGGTAGTATTTCTGATAGACGATCTACCAGTGGATATGTGTTCTCTTTTGGGAGTACTGCAGTCACTTGGAACAGCAAGAAACAGCCTACAGTTGCCTTGTCGAGCACAGAGGCTGAGTACAGGGGCGCAGCAATGGCTGCATGTGAGGTAGCTTGGTTGCATAAGCTACTTTATGATATGCATCAGCCTACAGATGGGCCAGTTGTCATTTATTGTGACAACATGAGTAGTATACACTTGGCAAATAACCCAGTCTATCATGCTAGAACAAAGCACATTGAGGTGCATTATCACTACGTGCGGGAGAGGGTTTTACTAGGTCTTATTGATCTAGTTTATATCAGCACAGAGGATCAGGTAGCTGACATATTCACGAAGGCATTGGGCGCAGAGAAGCTGCGCAAGTTCAGAGACATGTTTGGTGTGCAGGAATTGGGATTGAGCTCGAGGGGGAGTGTTGAGATATCGAGCTCCACTCGTGATATGCCAGGGTGACCGTTGTGCATTTATGTCATCGACGTGTCAGTTGCAGATGTGGTTGGTACACCGCCCATGAATAATAGCTACATGACAGCTATCCTTATCTACTCTAGTTCGTGGCTCAGTTAGTATGCCACCTTAGTTAGTTGAGTTTGGTTTGAGACCCATATATAGGGTTCTTCTATTTCTTTGTATGAGAGTTCTTTTTGGCTTACACAACTAAGAAGAGGAAAGCTGTTTTCAGCCTCCACCCTTGTGTGTATTCCCCCATTGTGCAAGCAAGAAAGCTACAAGTGAGACTCCTTCCTTCTCTCCCACAATCTTGACAAAGAAGAGGAGAAGAAGCTCACCAAGTAGAGGTGGAGTTGAGCCATGTGATGGTGGAGAAGACCCTGGGTTTAGCCAATAGTAGGACTCAGAAACACCCAAGGAGCGATGTGTTGGGGGGAGCTGTCACCAATCCAAGAACAAGAGGGAGACGAAGTCCACAAGGAACATCACAACAACAAGGGGAGTGAGTTACTAATACAAAGGAGAATGACCAACCATCTCAACAACAAGAAAGCGAGAGGACAATCCATGAGCAGCAAGGCTAAAAAAATATTAAGTCAAGGGGAGAGGAAAGATCACACTCTCAAAATTCCCATATTAAGAACTCGATCCACCTCCAAAGAAAACAGAGAGCTACAAAGGGTGCAGGAGGAATCAAAGAGACTAGAAGAAGAGTGCAAGCAAATGCCACAAGAGGAGGAAGAATGACTAAGGCAAAAGGGAGGAGGAGATTACTCTAACGAAGATGGAATCAAAGATTTAGCCTACAAGCTAACACATTACTGCAACATGGACTCCATGCCATGACACCTAAGCATAACGCTAGCTAAGGAGTAGAGGAGCAATGTGCTTTCCTAATCTCAACTAGTTGAACCTCACAAGAACTCTCCTTACTAGGGGTTTGGGAAGCCAAAATAGCAAATGCAATCGCCTCAATAGGAGCCAGTGGAGCTGGTCCACGAAGAAGGGCGTGACTCTAAATCACATCAACGAAGGAAAGAACGAGTGCAGGAACCAAGTCCCCTCCGTGGCCACAACAACTACTGTCAGAAGAGAAAAGGGATCCATGCCAAGCCATGCATTCCTTGTGGTACATCTCTTAGGCCCCCTCGAAATGTAACTACTGTAGAGTATCAAGATGATGTCTAGCGTGCCCCCTCCCAATGCATCTCCAAAATTAAAAAAAGAGAAAGAAAAAAAAAGAAATAGCAAACAAACAAAGACTCGCACAAAGAAAAAGGAAAGAAACAATGAGCTTTTCCATGTATATTAGAGTGCCACAAACACTATACCTAGGGGTCCTTAGGTTAGGCATGTTCGGTGGCCTTGGTTAGTCGGCTCCGTGCCCGGCTCCGTGCCTAACCCCCTAGCCCTTCCTACCCCCTTACTTCACACTTAGGGCACATCAAGGGCAGGACACACCTAGGGAGTTTATGCTCACCTATGGTTAGATCGGTCTCCCTAAGCAACACCCATAGCACATCCCCTATACACAAACTGGGTCCTCAAGTATGGGACAACACAATAGGCTTCCCTGAGGTTCGACCCAACTCCCAGTTTTACTAGCACATACACCATGCAACACTACACAATGAGATAGATGCACCCCCAAGTAGTGCACTTTCTTTTTCTTTTTTTAGGTATACTCAACAATGGCGATCGACCACCACTGACATTGAAGACCCCACTACCCGATCAAATCTAATATTGGCCTCTACAATCTAATCTCGACGTCAATGTGCTCAATTATGCTACATCGCATTGTCAAAAGCACAATTAATATCTCAAGAAGCCTTCAAGTGTACTTTTTCTCAACATCGTCAAATTTTTCCACCCCATTGAACCCTCGCTTCATCCACACATTGCTACGAGGAACCTAACTAGTAGTATTCTAACTATGTACCATCTAAGTATTCACGTGCACTCACATAATATCTGCACCACAATCTATACATAGTTTGGGTCGTCAAGTACAATACAATACTCTCATCTTGCTTAGAGTTCAACGTGTCTTCCAAACTCATAAAACTACGTCTTGTGCATGATAAGAAGACTAGCATTAATCCCTAGGGAGAGACCATGTGAGAGGTTTTCAATTGCAGGTACTGAAGACTCCAATGAAAGTACAATCAGCTCTTTATCAACACTCAACTTTGAATTCTTATCCCTTATCATCCTACAAGCCCACCAAAGAATCGTCACCCACAGAATCCCCAGAACATCAACACATGCCAACCCATGACTGCAACTCCCAACAAAAACCAGCCCTATCACCAACTTCAACAACCCTATCACCAACCAATCAGGCCAACAAAGTGCCACCAACCACCTTCATCCGCACCACCACCAAAACTCCTTCAAGGCAAACAACATCAGTGTTAAATATGCAGATCTAGAGCATGGCAGGAGCTATGGAGGATGGAAGATGAAGACAAGAATCATGTTGACATAGACAAGGAGAGACCAACTGTTACACAAGTGAATTAGGTTCCAAGATTGAGACTTGGACTCATAAACACAATCTTGTGTAGGACTGACAAGTACAAGATTGACACTAACTGATAAAGAAAAGCATCATCATGTATTCATTCATCTATCAAAAGTGGTAGTCAAGTACAATGCTTTATAGTTGTTGGAAGGCTATAGTTTTCCTCTCTGTGCATATGGGATTCAGTCTGCCTGCATGTCCTAAGCCTAGAATTGCCTCATACAAAGAGGCTACAATAGGTGTGATTGCAAATATCTCAACACCCCTCCTCAATCACAACTAGAAAGTATAAAGTGTATAGAGGCTTTCGTGAAAGTAACACCTGTAAAGTGTGGGCATACCATAAACATGGCAAAACACTAGAGGCTGTCGCATAAAAGGCTAAGTGTGGGTACCACAAACATGATGGTCATCCAGAGGTTGTAGTACAAAGGCTACATGAGGAGTTTACAAGCTTATGATAAAGACATTTGGGCTAGGCAATACAAGGCTAAAAAAGTCAGTAAAAAATAGGAGCAAGGACTGTGAGGCCCTTGCGGTTTTTAGCATTACTTTTGACATAGATCTTCGATTCATTGCAGTTCTTCTTGTCTAGCTTCCTGTACTTGTACTTCACTTTGTTTGCCACTTCAAAGTCTTCATGATCTTTATGCTTCTTCTTCTTATTATTTTTCTCTTTGATCTTTTCGTCCTCTTGATCTGCTTCTTCATTGACTTTGCTTGCACTAGTTGTATCAATCTTTATGTCCATGTCCCCCCAAGCAAAGGTATCATCATCTTTGAGGCAGCAGAAATGTCTTCAAAATCTTCAAATAAATTCATCGATTTCTCTTCAAAACAAGTAAATCCATCTATCCCTGCAAGCTGAATAAACAAGTATTCCATGTAGTTGAATTG
Organism: Lygodium microphyllum; assembly: GCF_053477565.2. Classification (NCBI taxonomy): domain Eukaryota; kingdom Viridiplantae; phylum Streptophyta; class Polypodiopsida; order Schizaeales; family Lygodiaceae; genus Lygodium; species Lygodium microphyllum. Next base: position 104,647,732 of record NC_141149.1, on the reverse strand, counting down.
AGCAATAAGAGTAATGTTACTCTTCATGAGAAGCATCTTCATAAAAGACTTGATTTTTGTCATCCCCATGATGGAAATCAGCTTCAAATGGTTGAGCATAACCAGCAATGAGTTGATCTTTATATGTGTCAACAGACACAAGCAATGGCAGTGAAGTATCAAGAGATACTAGTTTGAAATTTGATGTTTGTTGCTTGAGTTTGACTTGATGATTTTAAAAAAATATTCATAGCTTCCCCTCCTTGTTGATTTGATGGTTGAATACTTTCTGAAAACTTTAGATTAGACTTTCCTTGGCTTGGTTTAAGTGGCAGGAGAGAGAAAATGAAGGAAAAATAAGCTTGACAGTAAGTGGCTATGGCTATCTTGTTAAAACAGGGACCATCGACTAGTAAATGAGCTCCTATGAGTTCCACAGGTCGGATTTGCTCAAACCCTTTGAGATGGAGGATCCTCACTAATGGATCTAACTCACCCTAAGAGGGTTTGTACTCATTTTGTCCGAGTTGAGAGATCTAACCTTCAAAGTGGTTGTTGTCAAAATTGCACCCAAATTTGGAAAAATGCAAATACCGGGCATGGTGTGCATCAACCTCCTTGATTTTTGTGCCAAGAAGTTGCGCCTTGACTTGAAGAACATCTCTTGAGAATAAATTTGGAAGAGATATGGCCTGATTGATGAGATATGGTTGCTCCAACAGAGGTAGGTAGGTACTGTCCCACAGACACAATTATGGCAGCGACTCTAAAAAGAGGCAATGCAGAAGCTATAGTTGCCCAATCTCAATGATTGAGGTGCCAAGGAGGAGCTCTAGAAGTAGAGAAACACTTCTCCAGAAGGAAGTTCAAAGATATTTGGCCTGTGGAGAGAGATATGAAAGCTTCAAGCTAACAGGGTGCTGCTAGCTATGGCTGCCATGGAAGCTTCATTGAAGGTAGGAATGCGAATGAAGTTGGAGACTTGGACTCATAAACACAATTTTGTGTAGGACTGACAAGTACAAGATTGACACTAACTGATAAAGAAAAGTATCATCATGTATTCGTTCATCTATCAAAAGTGGTAGTCTAGTACAATGCTTTGTAGTTGTTGGATGGCTACAGTTTTCCTCTTTGTGCATATGGGATTCAGTCTGCCTGCATGTCCTAAGCCCAGAACTGCCTCATACAAAGAGGCTGCAATAGGTGTGATTGCAAATATCTCAACGATCAGTCCCTTCCACCCACGTCTTCGGTGCATGCCAAAGCCTGCTATCTACGACGGTGAGTGCATGGGACTGGCACTCGTCTAGGAGGGGGGTAATGTTAACCCTTAGACGAACAAGGTGGAAAATCTGAAAAATCTAAAGTAAAAGACAAGGCCAAGGCAAAAGTGAAACGGAAGACGAAGGTATGCTGCCAAGAAAAATATGGAAACACAAGAAGTGGAGAAAAGTCCTAAATTAAGGAGAAAGGCGCACAAGAAAAAGCACAAGTCAATACTTTTGTAAAAGGGTGCAAGGCACACCATGATTTATTTTAAGAGGCGGACCCATGCAAATTGTAAAAGTAGATGGGTGGTAGGAAGGAAGCTAGGAAGATAGGAGGATAGTGGAAAAAAGGGTCTAGGCCATAATCGGCCATATAAAAAAGGGGATAAGGGGATGACTGCCCAAAAGGGATTTAGGGTTTTGTATATAAAGTTGAAAAGTGAACGAGAAGCTCATTCTTGTGTGTGGCCAAAAGTAGCTATCTTCTTCTTATTCTTCTTGCTTGCTTGAGCTTATGCTTGAGCTTATGCTTGAGAGAGGGAGTGTGAGAGTGTGAGGGAGCAAGTGTGTGAGGGCGAGGGACTGTGGTGGAGAAGCTCTCCATCTTCTCCTCTCTTCTTCTCTTCTTTTCTCTTCTCTTGTCTTGCTCACGGTAATGGAGCATGGAGCGTGGAGCTTGAGGATCGAGCTTGCTTGAAGCTTGCACTTGGATTGTGGAGCTACCAGAGTGCTCAGGAGAGGAGGCAACTTGATCGGGCATGGAGGTAAGCTCACTACACTTGTAGAGAGAGAAAGCGTGTCGGCTATGTGAGAGGTAGCCATTAGTGCTTGGCTTGAAACACTTGAACGATAAGCGATCCATGGGTCTTGGTGATTGCGCCTCTACACAAGGTATGCTATAATCTCAACTTGCTCCAAGGTGGTTTGATCTTACTTCAAGACCTTCTAAGGATTACATTTAGCATTGGTTTAGCTCCATTTGAGCCCAATCCAACCAGCACACACTCTAGCCCATCAAGCACAGCTTGCATGCTTTTCTAGCACCCTATCATGGACTTCTAGTAGTTGCATACTCTCTTGTGTGGCCTCTAGTACTTAAATAATACTCTTGGGCATCGGGTAAAGACTCTTGACATTGCAAACTTGGATTTAAGCACCACATTGAGGTGATATATTTTAGCCATTCCCTGTATGAGCAAGGGTAGCATGTTATTATCAACCAAGGACAACTATATCTCTATTTGTTGTACTCATTGATGCTACTATAGCCTATGTACTAATGTTGGGTCATTGGAGTATGCTTGGATGATATCTTAAGGTCACGGGGGATTCACTAGTAGTAATAAGGAGACGTCACCTGCGTGCAAGAAATATATGAGAATACCCCTTATCTACCCCTTATTTATGGGACCTTACCTTATAAAATGTACATTCCTTCCCTTAAATAACCCCCCTCCCTTATACTCACGTGGTACCATACGGTAAACCCTAGTGGACCCCCCGGGCTTAAGGTGCTCTTGGCTTAACTTTGAGCTTGCATTGGTTCCATTTAGTAGTCATTTTCACTATTGTATATAGTTTTGGACAACAAGCTTTGACATGAAAAGCTTTATGCCTATCATATATTGATGTCATTTGGCTATGCTAAATGCTTACAGTGATGCTTAGCATTGAGTTACATGCTTGGATGTGATTATGGTTTGCTTTGGCATTTGGATTTGAGCTGGATTATATGTATTTTGAGCATTAAGCTACATGCTCTAGTTGCTTTAGTGGATCGCCTAGTTATATGGGCTTGAGGATTGGCTATATATATTGCTCCTAGATGTATAGTCTTGATACATATTAACTTCCGAATGCTTATGTACTTCATGTATTGAGTTTGACTACTAATCTACCATTCGGTTTTGCTTTAGTGGGAGCTACTTGACACTTGGATGTTTACATTGAGCTTTGGATTTATGCAGTTGAGCTTGAGCTCATTTCATTGAGATTGTGGGACACTTATTTCATGTCTATGCTCTTTGCATGCAATTATTGTCTAGTGGGATGATTTGATTCATGCTTTGGAGTTAGCACCTATCTTTGTCGGTGTGTTGTCAGTGATGTATTCATCTTGCTTGGCTATGTATTGAGCTTCATTACCCTTGCCCAATCTGTTATGCATTTGGAAGTTCTCTTATGGTATTCTTGAGACCTACTACATGCATGACATTTATGCCCACTAGATGTATCTCTCTCAAACACATTGAGTTTGATAGTTCTCGATATTGTTCACATGCTCAATCAACTACCAATTGTAGGATATACCTAGTAGTTGAACTTTGGATTTTCTTAGTTGATTTTTCCACACTTGGTTTTGGATTTACTACTACATTTATTTCAGCATGTTGTAATTATTGTTTTTAGCATTGTTTATGAGAGTAAGTAGTTTGTCTTGATAGTTCATTGGTTGCAATTAGTAGACAGCTCACTATTTCGGTAACTTCTCTTGCGTAGCCCTTGTGTTGGCTATGACTTTGGGCCGATCTTCAGTACTTTATAGTAGCCCATCTACTTGTCATGTGCTTTCATTTCTTAGCACGATGATTGGTTGATCAAATGACAATGCTATATTTAATATTCACAAACTATATGACACTAATAACAACTATTGGGAGGCACAAATATGGTAATTTTTGGTGCGAAAATTGCAAATTAAGCCATTGAAACATGAAGGTGTAAAGCCCAAATTTTTTAATGTAGGGGATTGGGCTAAATTGGATGAGCTATGTAAATCTACAATCATTTTGTCACTCTCTAAGTAGATTTGCTATAATGTTTTCTTTGAAGAGCAAAGTACTTGGTAGCTATGGGATAAGATTTGTACTGTCTATGACAAACAAAGCCCTACCTTTCATATGTATTGCCTAAAGCAACTCATGGACCTTTGTATGAAGGAGGGGACTTCAATGTTTACCCACTTAAATGAGTTTCATTCTATTTTTAGCCACTTTTATTCGCAAGAGATTGACTTCCTCCCATGTTCTTTGGTTACATTGCTAGAGTCATAGGACACATTCTGTACTGCTATGTTACAAATATACATGCTGATGGGCTGAAATTGCAAGATATAGAGGGTGCACTATTGAATGAAGAGGTTAACATAAATAATATTGATGCTTCCTATAGCTTCCATGTTTTGATAGTCAGAGGTAATAATACTAAGAGCGATAATGACCGCCATGGGAGAGACCCTCAGAAGTCTTATTCTTCTCAGTCATGTGGATAGTCTTGTAGTAAGTCTCATGGGTGTAGCTCCGCATTGACTTGTCATTATCGTGGGAAGCAGGGTCATATTTGGCTACAGTGCCATAAAATGTATGATGACAAGTGCAAGAAGAAGGGAAAGTCCAAAGTGTAAGAAAATAATGATGATTGAAGCATTTCCCACCTACAACCATGCTCTTGAGCATAACTAGGAGACCGCTATCCATCTCGCATACCTATGAGGGTGGTATCTCTCGGATCTAATTCCATGTGTGTAACTATAATATTACCATTAGGGAGTGTAATGTGTGAGAGAGAGAGAGAGAGAGAGAGAGAGAGAGAGAGAGAGAGAGAGAGAGAGAGAGAGAGAGAGAGAGAGAGAGAGAGAGAGAGAGAGAGAGAGAGAGAGAGAGAGAGAGAGAGAGAGAGAGTGTGTGTGTGTGTGTGTGTGTGTGTGTGCGTGCGCACGTGCGCGCGCCTACATGCATATGCATGTGTATGTGTGAAATGGGTAGAACATATACAACGAAATTGATCCCAACTATTGATTCATGATATAAACTAGCAACTATATGTGTGTTTGTGTATGTGCGCATGCAAGTGCACGGGGAAAAAAATGAAGGCTCGTAAAATGCTAGAAACTCTCTACTCTTTGTAGTATTTTTGGTACACTTACCTTTCTCAAAGAACAATTGTTAATATCTCTAGTCTTATTTTAATTTCTTAAGCAATTCAATATTCATCTTCCGTATAGCTTCTTAGTCAAAGAGGCCAAAATGCTTCACTTGAATTTCTCCCTTTTAAATTCAAGGGATGACACATTGGCATTTATAAAAGCATGAGGGAAGTGGCAAGACATGCGACCTCTCACTCTCTTAGTCCCTCTCTAGTTGTATTGGTGGAATATGTATCCTAGATAGTTAAAATGCATGAGGCAAACACTACAAATGCAACTCTCTCTCACTCTCTTTCTCTCTATCTAATTCATGATTATATGTTTTTAGTAAGTTAGTCAATGCAACTTATTAAGTATAGGTATCCTAGGAGATTTAGTTACTAAATGCATGAAGTACAAGCTCTCTACTTGATTTAGTAATTATAGCCTATCTAAGTGTTACCACACCTTTATGATATGATGTTGTTAACATTAACTTTGCTAGTTTTGTGTTTGCAGACTTACTTGACAGATGAAGAGTTTCAAGATGTATTTCGCATGGATAGAGTTACTTTCTATAAACTTCCAAAGTGGAAACAAGATAGATACAAGTTATTGCATGATTTGTTTTAAAAATTAGACATTATTATTTTATATAATTCCACTCAAATGATTGTAATGGATGTGCCATTGCAAGAATCTACAATGGTGCACTCGATAGCTCACTTTGTATATTCATGATTCTATAACCTTTCTAACTAATTACTATCATGAGGTTCACATGGATTCTATAACCTTTCTAACTACTTAGTACTATTAGGGGCTGTTATTACAAATCGCTTATACAAAGTTTTCACCATGAACTTTTTAGGCCAAACATTAATTTTCTATAAATCTAACATGTTAAATGACAAATAATTTTTGGGCATGGTATTATTCTCAAATGCAAATGTGCTACATCCAAACTATTTGAAACCTCACATAGCAAAGAAAGTAGAGAGGCAATAGAGAAGCACAAGCTTCTCCTTCCCAATCCCTCACTCTCTCGTTATCTTTCTCCCATGGTACCAATGGATTTCTTAACACACCACATGTTATGGCATGATAACCACAAGAATAGAACAAGAGAAGAAAAGAAAAGAAGGCTTCACAACCTTGGTCCCTCACACACACACACACACACACACACACACACACACACACACACACACACACACACACACACACACACACACACACACACACACACACACACACACACACACACACACACACACACTCTCTCTCTCTCTCTCTCTCTCTCTCTCTCTCTCTCTCTCTCTCTCTCTCTCTCTCTCTCTCTCTCTCTCTCTCTCTCTCTCTCTCTCTCCTACCTAGACTCATTATCTTTGTCTCACAAGCTTTGGCTACAATGGAAGTATGCAAGAAGAGATGGAATCAAGAGCTTAAAAGTTTGCACACATGAGAGTGGCTCTCTATTCATTTTTACACATTATATACATCCTTTTGGGATGGGCACCCTAAATCCTTTGGTTGCTCTCTTATCCACTCATAATGGCTTGGCCCTTCGTAGCTTGCCTAAAATATTGAAATGCATGCATGAAATTTTATTATTTAGCTTGTGTGATATTTAGTGCATGTAGGTCTATTAGACAATATGTTTTAACTAAAGTTTCATAGAATTTGACGCTTGGATTTTTAAATAACCATTCTCCAATTGATGGGTTCATAGCAATTTATTTTTAATTGTATTCACATGGCTAGATAATATTGGGATATTATCATTACACTCTAAAATATAATGATAGGCTGGTCTCAAGAGTAGGAATTGAATAAAGATACGATTCAAAGAGGTATTGAGACCTTAAATAACTTCTAAAATTATTTGCAATTTTTCTAGGCCCTATCTTATTCTTTTGTTATTATTTCCAACCTCCTAGTCATCACTTACTATTTTATCAGTTATTTGAGCTCAAAATGATAATACCAATCAAAATGTATGCAACCTAGCATCGTCTTTTCTTCTCAACTAACATTTATGCTTCTTGAAGTCCTTGAATGCATCAAACACATCATCCTTATATTTCAGTATGTAAACCCAAGTATACTTGCTGAAATCATCAATGAAGGATATATGGTAACAAGTACCACCAAATGAAGCATTATGAGATGAACCCCATACATCTGAATGTACCAACTGCAAGGGTCATGAGCTATTCCGTACATGTCTCATAAATGGAAACTGTGCTTGCTTTCCAAACTGACATGCATCACATACATGTCCAAAGTCATGATACTTGAACTTAGGCAGTCCAAGCACAATCTCCTTTTGATGCATAGATTTCAGCTTTTGTACATTCATATGGCCAATCCACTTATGCCATATCTCAACATCCCGTGTAGCACATCATCATGTGCAAACATGACCGCTTTTAATTCTGGAATTGACACATCAAGAGTAAACATTTTGCCATCTCTTCGACCTCTAGTAATCAATTTGTAGCCATTACCATATTCTTCAACAAAGCATCCATCTCAATTAAATCTCAATTGCGGATTCTGTTCTACCATTTGTCCAACTGACAAAAGACTCTTGGTTATTGTAGGTATATGTAGTACATCATACAGGATCTTTTTCTTGCCATCGAGCATCAACAACGAAACAATTCCTATATGCTGAATGTCATCTTGGGTGCCATCCCCAATACACACATAACCATGTGAACCTGCAACCATCTCATACATGGGGTGTCATATGATTTGAAGCCCTTGAATCAATGTACCATCTCTCATCTCTGTTCTGCCTAGATGCATTCTTAGACACATGTTGCATGGTAAACAACCTATCACCCTGATCATCAGGAACCCCTCTAGATGAAGCATAATTTCCATGCTGTCTACCCTTGGCTTTCATGTCAACCCACTTCTTATGAAATTCTTTGGCTATATGCCTGTATCTACCGCAATAATGACAGTCCTTGTCCATGTTGGAATGATCATTTGATTGCCATGAACCAGATCCACCACCTCTACCATGGGTGATCTCCCCCTGCCTCTAAAGCCGCCAGATCCATGTTGGCCATGTGTATTTGTGCCATGCTAGGCATTGTGCTAATGATGTCCATAAGTGTTTCGAGTGTCTCCTCGACCTCAAAAAGAGCCACGACCTCTGCCGCCTCTACCACACTGGCTAGAGTAAAGAACAATATCTCTGCTTTGAGACGTACTAAAACCTGTATTTAGCCCAAGCTTAACTTCCTCATACAGTAGCAAAGCAATCAACTCATCCCAATTAGGGGATTTAGCTCTCACAGAAATAGACGTATCAAATGCTTTATACTCTTTGCCAAGTCCATTCAATGTCACTGCAATCATATCATCCTCAAACACTGAAGATTCAATGGTGGCAAGCTGATCCGCTATGTTCTTGATCTTTGTAGTGTAGGCCTGAATACTTTTTCCATTTCTAGACATGTTATTGAACTGTTGCTTTAGCTGAATCTGTCTTGCATGTGTTACATTTTCATAATTCTTCATGAGTATGTCCCATGCATCCCTATGTTCTTGATCTCTGTAGTGTAGACCTGAATACTTTTGCCATTTCTAGACATGTTATTGAATTGTTGCTTTAGCTGAATCTGTCTTGCATGTGTTACATTTTCATAATTCTTCATGAGTATGTCCCATGCATCCTTTGGAGAACTGCATCCAGTAATCTGTATAACCATAGCATTTGATATACATAAGGAAAATCAATGTAACACCTTGCATGCTCTCTTAGTCCATAGCTTATGAGCCATTTTCTGATCATTTGTCAGATTCCTTTCATTCATTTTAGGTCCAGCCTCATCACATGTACATAAGTCCCAATAACCTCTGCTAACCAAAAAATTCTTCATACGGAACTTCCATAAAGCAATTGTCTAGCTTTTCTCCCACAATTTGAGTGATATTGTTAGTGCACTGAGCATTTGCCATAGTTGTAGCTTAGGTATTTAGTGATGTATACAACCTGTAAGTATTTGACTCCTTTTCTTACAGTTCAGGACTAGTTTCCTACTATTTAGGACAATTTCCTACAATTCGGGACAGTTTTCCTGAAAACCTGCTTGCTGTAAATTGTATTCCAACAATGAAAAAACACAGTCAAGTGAGCATAAACCAAGCTCAAATCAGTTCAAAACATTCTATGGTAGTGGCAAAACATCCCAACAACAAAGTATGTCTATACAAGTATCAATGTTTGTACTGTATGCAAGTAGCAATACCAAATACAGCAAGCCCACTGCTATAACTAGCAGTATTTTCTCTATTAAAACAAGAGTATTCAGACCTCAAAACAACCCCAAAACATCTCATTCAGTTGCCACTCTATGTAGGAGTTGATACATGTCCAACCGGTTAGATTATATTGCATGTATGTCAAGTGAAGATGATAGGTATCCTTCATGCAGATAATAACCAGTCAATACCCTGGTATAACCAGCAACAAATCAATCCAAACTTTGGACTTTCAACACTCACAATATCCCAAAAAGCATCTACCATTCAAGTGGTATGATCCAAGCATTTGTCAATAGCAAATGAGCATCACATATACTTCAACCCTATATGTATATTGTTTCCAAATTCAGGATATCAACCAGTTCACTATTTCCAGTCTGCAAATAATCTCCAAATCTGAGCATTTAACACTCCAATATTATGCTCAAATGGATGATAATAAGGGCATATTCATTGTTAGGATGAAAGCCACCAGTGCCCTAGAATCACTTGCTGTTTACTGTAGTAAATAGCGAGTTTACACAGGTCTGTGTTGAATATCTCAAAATTTGTGAGAAATTTGAAAAAAAAATCTTCTACAAAGTTGTAGACCACGTCAAAGCAGCTAGGAATGCCATTTCTCCAAAAACCATTTCTGTAGCAAGATATAGCTTCTGTAAAAAAACGGACTGCAGGCACAGTCTCCTTTGATGATGTTTTCTTCAGATCTGATGCCTTGATGTCAAATGGCCAGTACCAAGCCTCCAGGATTAGGCGTTCAAGCTCTAATGTCATGTTGGAAGAGAGAGAGAGAGACAGAGTGGAGCGAAAGATGAGCCTTAGCTCATTGTTATTCTTCTTCCATTATTCTTCCATCATACAAACTGAAAGAGACTTACACACATAGGTATGACTAACCAAGTCTAACTGTGGTTAAGTCACTGACTACACCGACTTATTGAATGTCACACACATGTACAACTGTATCCAGCTAATGTCGGTCACACACATAAAGATAGATTGATTGAAGAGTAACGAGAGCTTGATATTCTAACATATTAATGGGATGAATTTATTATTTTAAGAGCTTACTACCTTTGGTGCATCCACCTCTCAATTGGATGGATTTGTCTCCATTGTATGCCTCTATCTTCTACCTACTCTACTCATTCTCTGTTGAAAATAAGCAAACAAGAAAAGAAAACAAGAGAATATAAGAGTGTTGATATCTCACTTTCTTTGTTGTAGATTAAATTTTGAAGGTGAAGCTTTGATCTTCTTGATCCAAGGAGCATAAGAAATGGAAGCTCCTCTTTAATTTACTACTCCTCAGTTCATTCTTGAGTCCTCTTATAAGTGAAAGAGGAGGTGATTTAAAAAAGAAAGTCCCCCGATTTGGAGTTTTTTCACAAAAATTTCTAAAACTTGGAGTTTTTCAATGTATTTGCCAAAACTTAGAGTTTTTTCACAAATTTTGTAACTTTATGAGGGATAATCTTGTTACCCATATTGAAAATTTGTATGAAACAAGCTATTCAAGGGACCTTTTTTTCAAACTCTCAAAAAATACCGAAGAGAGAAAAATGAATAAAATTGGGTTTCTACCACACATCTCAAAAAGTACCCTTATCAATCAAACTAATCTCTAAAATAATGAGTCAATCTTAAAAAAACACAAAAAGAACTCAATATAGGAAAATATATTTATTTCGCTTGTTGCAACTATTTAGGAAATTTATGAAAGCCACTTATATATAACTATTATATAGTATCGATATGTGGACTTGGTAGCAACAAAGGTCAATAACTTCCTCATCTTCTTTACTAATCACTCCAAAGCTTCTCATATTTGCAATGGTTGTAGGGAGTTTTCACTCTAATATATCTAGAAGGGATATAGATAACCCTCTGAGGGGAATTAAAATAAAGTGATCAACAAGCTTTATGGAACAAAATCAAGATTACCTTGAGAAAAAAATTGTCACAACTAGCAAAAATGAACTTGGAGCATCAAAACTAAGAAAAGTGAAATTTCTTTGCACAAAAAACAAGCATTATTTATAATGGGATCCATCATCTACTATAGATAGGTAGCCCCCTTAGTGAATACCAAGCTTTATGGATGTATTCTTCATAGCAAAAGGTAAACAATAAGCTTACGTAATTTTCATAATAGGAGCAGAGAAGTAAGATCTAGATTACCTTGAGAAAAAAAACGTTTAAGTAAGAAAAATGAAGTTGGAGCGTCAAAATCAAGAAAAATAGAATTACTTTGCATACTAAATAAGCATAGTTTATAAAGAGATCCCTAACCTACAAATAGATGGCCCTCTCAATGAATCAAAAAAGCATGATCAATAATTCCACTTTTAGATCCTCGTCCAATCATTTCCACAAATGAACAATTAGTCCTAGATTAATAATGACTACTTTTACTAGAGTTCTCATTATGCTCAAAAAGAAAAATACCAAATATGTGGTCCCTTCACATCATATATCTAAAATGAACGTCCACCTCCACTTCTTCATATGCCCTTTAAATCTTCCATTCACTAGTGCATGGTCCCCATCTCATTGAACAATAGCCAAAATAAAACTCTCAAGTCTTTGATTTGCATTTTATGTGTCGGGAAAGAGCAAGCATAAAATTTAAATCAGTTTTCTTTAGCAAAGGTTGATGCATCATCATATGTTGATTTTTGTCCATCCCAAGCACACGAATGTAGATATAATACATGTGATTGTAAGCCAAGAAGGGACTCTCTCTTTTGAAAGTCAAGACATGTGTAGAAGGGCTTGGGATTGACATGCACCTCATACAAATGCTTTGACATAACATAAAATATGACTTTCTCATTTTCCACCACTACTTTCTCTTCCATGAAAAATACATCCAATGCCTTGGCCAATGCAAATTTTCTTTCTACATCCTTAGAAATACCATGTCTCCATTTTTTGCTTCGCTTGCCACTTGAAGAGGTAAGTGGTCCTCTCCCATTGGTCATAGTATTTTTGGGGGTAAGTGGAATGCCATCATGCTTGAATGCAAAACCTCCTTTTATAAGAATTGAAATCTCCTTTGTAGAAGCATTGGTACCCTTGTCAATAGACCAAATCCTTGGTCACAAGGGCGCATGCTTAACTTGTTTATCAACATCCCATGTATGCTCCACATCATGACTGCAAAACCAGAACCATTGTGAAATAGGCTTACCTTGAAATTCCCTCTCTGACCAAAATGAAGGGCATAGTAACCTAGGTGATCTACTTTCTATCAGATTGCAGCACTTCTTTCTATTTATAATACCAAAGCATTTTCTTTTGCAATGAATGCGCATTCTCCAGATGGCCCATAAACTTCTATGCATTTTCTCCTATGAGACAATATTAGTTGGGAGATCCATTTCAATTGGCACTGCATGCACCTCATGGTCCAATCCTACTTTTGTAGCTTGGTCATTTCTATTTGAAAATTTATCTTGCCTAGTCGTCCTTTTAGTTTTCTATCCCTTGGCTCCATTGCATAGCTAGGTTTATGAGAGCTACAACCATTTAGAGCTCTTCTTTTCCTTTGAACTATTTCTTTGTTCCGAGAAATGAAAGGCTCTCCGTACATGGGGGTGCCAAGAACTGCCCCTTGAACTGTTTGAGCTATGAACGTAGGTGAAGGAGTGTTTCTTACAACCACCCTATTAATAAGAGCATCCTTGTCGGGACCATTTCCAAAGTATCTTCCAATTGTGAAGGCCAGTTGCCTTGAACATTGAATATATGAGTTGATCAAGTCAGTGACGCATGCATCATACAAACCAATTTTCTTCTTTCCATCCTCCCCTGCCAACCAACTTGTATGCATGCTCTCAGAAAGATTTGTGTCGGGAATACAAGCCCTCTCCCAATGACTCAAGGAAGCTTGCAACCCAATAAGAAAGTCAACAATTCCTCTTACACGTCTATTTTGTTCTCGTGCTTGGGTATTCCCACCCCAATGATACGAGTACATGTGCATGTAACAAATAGAAACAAATAAAAACATTTACATATGTAGTACTAGCCCAATGGTCTATCCTATTCTCCCACCATTTGATCCATCTATGCTATGACACTACCCTAGAGATAGTCCTATTGGTTGCCACAAATTTTGTATAGCTATGGCATTCCTCTTGCCCACTTCAATGGATTTTGAAAGGCGCCACCTCTCACATAAATTCAAGTGATGCTTCTAAAGGTTTGAAGGCACATATTTTGTTGTGTGCTTTTGTAAGCTTTGTTCCCAGTGAAACAAACACGATCTCTCTCTTCCTTCCAACACATTCTTAGGCCCCCCATTGAAAACAGTGCAGATTGCCATCCAATTTGCACCTGCTTCATCCACCATAAAACTTCCAAAGTCTGCAAGAGGGTGTCCACACTTGAGCATCACATTATTAAGACATCTCCAAAAGAGAATTTGTGCTTTTGTATCCTCTTCATTTGTATCACAAATATCAATCACCCATGATCCCCTTCAAGCTGCAATAAAAAATACAGGGATTAGCAACTAAGATATGTCAATGAAAATTGATAACAAGGAGATAACAAGTAAGGTTCCCGATACAAACCATGGATTGTACACAGAACAAGACATTGTTGCCCAGTCATCTATTTTGTGTGTAAAGTCAAAGTGAACCCAGGACTTGCAAAGGTCTCCATTTCCTAAGTGTCACATTCGATTTACCAATTCCACTCCAGAGCCAAGTCCTTTAGTAGACATCTTGAGAATGTAACTTTTTTCACCCACCCCTCCTTGCCCTGGAAATCTATTGCCATGAAAAAAAGGAAACATGTATCTTTTCTTCAACTCCAAAATTTTATCAAAGCCATCTCCATTAACACATGTTTCTTTTTTTTTCTAGCATGTCACGATACTATTGAACCTGCAACCTCAACGAAAGGAAGTTTGTTAAACCAATAACAATGCTACAAACCATAGTTTGCAAACTTGAATAACCAAAACTAACCTATGATTTTGAACCAATGGCATCAACTCCTCTAAAAAATTTGTAAGCTCTCGTTCTCCCTCCACCTTTGAACCATTAGTTGTCAAAGATTCAATGATAATTTTTTTTGTTACAATCATTTGAATCTTCCTAGCACCATAGTGTTGATTCACTTGCAAAACCGTGTAAACTAGAGATCTAATTTTTTTAATTGCGGTCATTGAAGTCCCTAGTTGCACATTGTGTGTGTGAGTGCCTACATGAAGCATCAATCTCTCCATGCTTGTGTCCTTTGGAAAAATGTAGTAAAATTTACAATTATAAGTTACATAACAAGTGATAACTTTACTATAATAGTGACAAGTGATTGAATGTTTTTCATCACTTGCAAGTAGCCCCTTGCTCACTGTGTTGTTGAGATAACCATGAAAATTCATTTTATTATGTTGATTGTTGCTCTTATACTAAGGAAAATTGACTCGATGACATTGCAAATCTCCAAGGCAATGGCTAATTCTTGAAGTAGCATAAGGGAAGATATTTGTTGGATGGGGTCTTGTCTAGACATGACCATCATATTGTTGCTGCATCCCATCCATGTTTGAAGATGTGCCATATGTAGGCAAAAGAACGAAAGCAATAAAACCAGTGTACTCTCTTGGAGTCTCACTAACAAAAAAGGACCTTCACTCATCTACAATAAATCATTCAACTTCTTTCCTTTGGGGTTGTTAGAAATCCAAGATAAAATCTCTTTCTTTATTGGTGGAAATGAATGAGAACTATGAAGTCTATCATCCAACTCTAAGTCAATAGCCGGAGTTGATACGGGCCCACAAAAAGCATTTGTTATAAGTGGCGAAGAAGTTTGAGATGACGTCTCTGCGAAGGAATCAGATGAAATGTCTACCACAAGTCCTGAAATTGAATGAGCTTGTTTACTAATTTCTACAGTGTATAGTCCTTCACCTTGGTCCATTGTGAAAGTGGTATCACAATGTACTATTTTATATTGACATGTGTTATGCCTTCGCAGAGACATAACAGAAGCACAAGACACACCGGTCTACCAAAACAATCCTATTGTTGCAGGAAACTTATTATCAAAATTAGACATCAACGACAAGAATCTGGTGCTGTCTTGATATATCCATGTTTTTGCACTATCCAGGGTTTCAAAAGACACAACTGCCTGATCACCAGGACAGGTGTCTGTATTTTAGGTGAAACCTCACATAAAAGATAAAGGTTGCTTTACATATGTTGAACCTTCAAGCCTACATGCACACGAATACTAAGGTATAAAATAGCAAATATATGGTGGAATCCAAGCCCTAACAACATGAAAGAGAAGAATCGAAAAAAATTGCTTTGCACCATTGATATCCGATTGGCCATGAACTACGATCTCTTCACTGTAAGTGTCAAGTTGGAAAATAGCATGCAAACCTACCAGCTTCCAGTCAGGGGATAGAAGTGATTGAAGAAAATAAGAGCTTACAAGAATCTTTCTATCCCTCAGGGGCACAATATGTTGCAATGATTGGGAGTCGATTGACCATTGAAGAGTAACTTCTACCATCGTCTCTCACAAAAGACGTTTTGAAACTCAACAAACAATGGAGCTATATGAAGGTGAAATATTATATCTAATAGCATGCCTATTGTTTATCAATTTCTTTGAACGTAGAAATAATAGTCCATTACCCCTACCAAATATGGATTAAATGAGATATTACTCCATCGGCAAGTTCTTAGTGACGATTGAAGTTGCGAATCAGTCCATTAATGAACCAAATCATTCAAAAAAGTCTACATATTGAAAAATTACAAGACTTAGTTAAATATTTTTAAATTAAAAAATCATGTATTTTCAAAAAAAAAAAGGCAAGTATTTATACATTGTTTTTGAGGTCATGATGTAGCATAAATTTTTATTAGCACGTTTTATTTTGTCATATTCAGGCATCGTCATCATTTACATATTTTAGTAAATAATTTTTTGGTGTTCAAGAGAAACATTCTCTCACGATGGATGTTCAATATGCATCTACCTCTTGCCATTGTAAGTTGTGTGTAACAATTTAAACATATCTTCTTTTTTTTCTTATGTTTTATTACTTCCTCCTCCTCCTCCTCCTCCTCCTCCTCCTCCTTCTTGATCTTCTTCTTCCTTTTCTCTTTTGTTTCCCTCTTCTTCTCTCCCATTGCAAGTTGGAAGACATAGAGAAGAAGCAAGAAGGAGAGCAGCCCCTGCAACAAGCTCAAACAAGACCAACATTCTCCATCAAATTCACCAGGTAAGCTCCACACTCCATCCCCATGGCCGACTAAAAATCTATATTTCAAGTTTCATTTTTCCTCCATGGCTAAAAAAAATGGAAGAGGAGGTAGACAATAAGAGGGAAAAAATGGGAGGGGAGAGAAGGAGACAGTAAACTGAAAAAATGGGAGGGGAGGAGACCTTCGGGACACTCGGGGCTGTCTGTGTCAACACAGACAACTATTGGGGATTGGGCACATCCCCCTTTGGAGGGAGGAGGAGGAGAGGGAGGGGGTAGCCTCAATAAGATGTTGTTGGTGTGGTTCGAGGAGTTGTTGGTTTGAGGCCGTGGTGGCCATAGGAGGTAGAGGGGGAAAACAAGCCAGTGCTCTCATGTAGAAGTAAATGCGGAAGGAGGCACAACTATTTTGAGACCTCTATGTTGGAGGCCTTGTAAAGATAGTAAGACCATGGCATGGTTGTAGGCGGCATTCTCTATCTACCATGTTCCCTAGGCAGCATTTTTGAGGTCGTATGCTCTTGAAGTTGTCTACAAATCTGAGCAACAGCTTTGGAGGGTTTAAAAATGGTCATCTATCACCATCATATATCTAGGCGATAGCAACCCCTCCTCCTTAAACCACCCCCCTCTCAGGCCCTCTTCCCTAAACCAGTGCTCCTCCCTAAACCAGCCCTTAATCCTCTCATATAGCCAAGTTACATAGAATTTTTGGCTTCGGGGGAAACCCCCTGACAACACTAGTAGGGGGGTCGATGCCCCCCCTACACCCCCCCTCCATATAGAGTGGGTGTAAACTGCACAAGTCCAAGACATGAAAAATTAAACCAATTTTAAATCGTATGCAAATCGTTCTAAAGAAATAAATGTTACATGATTTGGTTTTTATGGATTGGGAATTGTTAGACACTCAGCATTGTGTGTGTCAATGCAAACATGAACAAGGGTTTGGGAGTATCCCCTCTTTGGGGGTGTGGGGATGAAAATGTTATAAGGAGGTTCAAATGATTAACAAAATTTAATACATTTATTAAAACCAAATAACAAATGATATTAAATTGTGTTGTCTGCATCAAAAGGTCATATTTTGGTGGAGATTAATTAATAAAACATGTGATTTAGTTAAGTTGTCTTCATTTTTAAAATGATTTATGGTTTGTTTGAGTGCTTTTGAGCTTGGCTAGAGGTCACGTGGTGGTGGTAGGAGAGGTCAAAGCAAAAGGGGCAATCCAAGTAAGTCATTCAATCACTCTTTTAAATTTTCATATTCTATTCTTAATGGTTAAGCAACTCTTTTAATGTTCCATATAAATGCTATATTCTATTTTCAAATTCTTTTTGTAGATACTCCAATTACAAGGTTAAGATCCGGTCTATGCAATAGACTAGTAAGTATTGATCAAGAAGCATCCTCTGAATCTCCAAATAACAAGGGTGGAAAATCAAGGAAAAAATATCATTTCATTGATGAAGTGCTTGAGGATAGCATCATGGATGAAGCAAGCAATGACATTCATGCTCATCTTATGAGCATCCACACTACCACCACGGAGTTTGGTGAAACAACACAAGGGAGGTCTTTAGATTTGCAAACTGTACATGAGAAAAATGAAGTGGTGAATGAGGATGTTGCTGATAAAGAAAAGAAAGAGGTGAGTGAGCATGATAGACACATTGGAGAGTGTGTCAAGTTTAGGCTTATGTCAAATGTGTTAACCTCATTTTTTGTAAGAGGTCTACTTCTCCTTCTCCTATCCCTTTGTGTAGACTTGTGCCCTATGAGGCTATAAGGCTTGCATCTAGTTCTACTACATGGTTGATTTCATATTTTGTAAATGCTTCATATATGGAAACAATGGGCAAATTTTTGGTTTCTTTGAGAAGGTCCACTAGTGAGCTAATGGATGTATCTCCCCAAAATTTGGAAGAGTGGGGCCCTCTTTGGAGAGAAGCTAACCAAAGGTTTGAAGATGAATTGATTGATGAGTGGGCTATTTTAAGAGGACACAAGTTTTGGTATGGGATGGTAATCATAGGTTGAAGACATGGATGAAGAGGATAAAGGAAGGTAACTTTGCATTGTTTTGCTTTCTCTTGTTTATTGTGATGATACTTCATTCTTTGACTAATTATTTATTTTATTATTTGATGTATGTAGTTTATAGTGAAGATATTTGACGACATGTTAGAGTTGTATGTCAATTCATTCAAGTGGAGAAGAAGAAAGAAGGAAAACTATTGTTAGCATTGGATACATCAAATGCGTAAGTATACTTATCACTATTAACTTTTTCAAATGGGTTAATAGATTATCAATGATGTGTGAATGCCAATAGTTTTTATTTATGTGTGAATCTCAAAATATAAAGACAATTTATTTGTGAATTTCAAGAGATTTTATTTATACCAATAGGTTTCATTTACATGTGAATGTCAATAGGTTTTATTTATTAGTTATGTGAATGTGATTAGGTTTTATTTATGTGTAAATCTTAAAATTTAAAGACAAATTTCAATGTTGTAGTGTAACAAGAGCACATGTCAACAAACCCAACCTAGGCCATGACATTTTCATGTTCCAAAAGTGTGGCATCGCCAATAAACAAAGCATTTTGGAAAGAATGAGACCTTCTCAAAGACGGTGGGCTGAAATAGAGTATGAAATTGAAGGAAAAAGTAACCATGGCAATGATTCATGGTACAAGAACCCATGTTTGCTAATATCTCTTTTGGTGTGAAAGGTAAAAAATTTGGTATAGTATTTTAGTTTTCAGCATAATAAATTGTGGTATCTTGAATTTAACCGTTACTAAGAATAATGTATTGGTTTTTTATTTAGGATGACTATAACTCTACCATATTCAAAGAGGAGGCATGCCTCAAGGAGCTTGCCTTGCTAGAGGCAAATTATGAGGTAAAAAGAAAACAATCCATAAACAAAGAGCAAGATAAATTGAGGGACAAAGGATACAAGTACCTTAGAATAGCTAATCCTACACATGGAGATGATTTCTTTTTTGTTTTGTTTGCATTGAATTGGGATGAAAAGAACATGATGACTATTACCAAGGACAAATTGTATGCCATTTGTAGTGCTAATATTGCTACTGAGAGGTATATTTTCCTCATGGAATAATGTTCTCTTATTTTTTGGAATTGAACTTAATTTGGTTCAACAATATTGAAGTTATGTTTTGTTCAATAACCAATATATTAGGAAAATGGAGATTTTACTTATCATGATTGTCACAAAGGCAAAGGACTCCACTATGTCACACTTTGCGAATGTAAGGAGATTTCGCATCTACATGAAGCAAGAGGTATATTGGTTTCATATGATTGGAGAATGCTCCTTATTTGATCAAGAGCTTACAAGTTGATGGCACTGAGATTCTAGGAGGCTTTGATGTTTTTTTAAAAAGCCAAAGACTTTTACATATTTTAAAGGTATTTGAAAATATTTTTGGTGAGATAAAGAACGTTGGAGACTTTGAGAAGGTTCTAGAGCTCATAGAATCAAGCAGGAGGGTGGTGTACAAGTATTTCTAGTATAAAGAAATCATATTTTCTAAATAGCATATGTACAAATGTATTCTAGCTTAAGAGTGCTTTTGTTATTTGTTCTTATGTTTTTGGAAAAGATGATTGTGAAAGTGGGGTACTAGAAAGCCTCCCTCCTCTAATGGAGGAGTGGATGGACTTGAGATGTGAAAATTGTATGTTCTCAAAAGCACTGCTTGAGAGGGGTCTGTGGGAATGGGAAATGCATGTTTGTCCATGGTGGATAAACTATCCATTGGATGACATTCCACAGCAAGAGATTGAATTAAGAGAGAGTAAGTACTTTGAGAGCCAAACATAGTAAATATGTGGTAACTCTTGCTCTTAGCTATTTGTTTTAGTAGTACTTGCCTTATATGCAGGGTTCCTGGAACAAAATAGAGTAATTTCTATGCACAAAGAAGAGGATGAAGGAAATGGTAGTTTCTAAAAATGTGTTTGTTTAACATGAGAGTTATCATAACTTTTTAGACTTGTGTATTTTCTTAACTTTGTTGTTTTTGCAAATTATAAATGTCCAATACAATAGACATGGTCCCTCATGTTTGTGGTGGTAGCATGACAAAGGGTATATTAGATGTAATGCAAAGTTTTAGTTTGATCCAAGTAGCCTTGTTTCTAATTTGCATGAATACAATATTGTATTTTATTGACTTCACACTATGTAGGTACCATTAGTGATGCAACTGTTGATACTACAGTGAAGGAAAAGTCCATAAGAAAATAGAAGGATATCCCCACGATAGATGATGCGCTAGAGCATGGCAAGGTTAAGCCAATTTGCATGAATGATAGAGTTTAGGATTTTCATTTGACGAGTCAATTTGTTAAAGTATTATTTTGTTGGCTTTACATTGCCTAGGTGATATAAGTGAATCAAATGAGGTTTGTACAGCGAAGCGAAGGTCTAAACACAAAGAGAAAGTTGTTTCATTGGATGAAGAATTAGAAGGTGAATCAAGTAACATTTTTTGGATTACTGGAGTCATGTTAAAAGTATTTTTTTCTATTTTTTGAAGATAATAAAATTTAAACATTAAACACTAAATAATTTGCTTTCTTTCCTATATTTCTTTACAACTTTAGGAAAAAAAGATGGTTTTGACATGCATAGCATTTGGAAAGAAAATCCAAAAAGTAAGGGTCACTTTGAGGGATCTTTGCAACATACTACACCTTCTCGGGCTATGTCATTCATGACTCAGTCTCATTAGAGCCTATATAAGAGTCTTGTAGACGTCTCGCTATATGCAAGACATGTATGTAGATTTCTAGCTTTACATTCTATGCTTAACATTTAGCCAACATCAACATTTGTAAGCAAACTTTATTTTGATGATAGGATTTCAATACCAAACTATCGTAGATGCTCTGTTGGTAGATGTGACATCAATCGAAAATTTTGCATTGGATGGGTATATCTTTCACCATCCTCTATATACACATCTATTGTAATGTTGCCTATGCTTTGTTATTCAACGCTTCATGGAGGGAAATACCATCAACTCTTACCAGCGTGATGGTGTTCCATCATATGAGGTTGCTAAGTTGTTGTTTGCAGATTTTCCTACATCTTTTCTTGTTGTTGGCCTTGAGGTAGAAGGTATATGTTCTTGCATTAGTTTAGTTTATCAAAGGTGTCATGGACCTAGCCCATAGATTCTTGGTAGATGAGGGGTTCTTGGTGACTTTGGGACTTGCACAACACTTTGAAAAAGTGCTTAGAGGAGCTTGTGCCATTGGATTGAAGCTCCATCACACATGGACTCTCGTGTGTGAGGGTGGATATAGATACCTTGATACTCGAGAGGTGGTAAGTGTGTTGAAGACAAACCTGTAACTTTTTAAAATAAAAGTTTAAGTAGCTAACAAGATGATTGTGTATTGCTAAGGTCATGGACCTTACTATTGGCTTGTTTTATCGAGGGATGTGTGTCCCTTCATATGATAGAGAGGCTGGTGAGAGGGTTAGCCCATACAAGTTTCCTGCCTCTAGTAGCTTCCTCCTTAAGAGACATACCTCTAGGGCACATCATTTGAGCACACTTATGTGAATGGTGTAGAGGTTCGAGGGGGTGCAGAAAGATCACCAGATTTTTATAAGTGCACTATATACTCTTAGGCTGGTTTATACTTTGCATTGAGATACGTCATGCTTTTGTTATGGATGTTACTAAATGGTTTCTTTTGTAGGTGGCTCCTTGCTACATTCACAAAGGATCTCGACTATGTGTTGGGATATTTTTTTCAGGTTGTGGCAACCTTGGTAGAGCATGCACAAAGATGCACGATGATGATTTCACATGATTTGTAGTTGCATTATTTTTAATATGATGCCTTATATTGGTAGTGAATACCATGGGGCTTGATGATGCTTGGGAATGATGTATGACTCTATGGATTTTGGATCTCACTTAAATTGGGATTACTTCATAAACTTATAAAATTATGCTAAAATTTCATGCTTTAGAAGTAGTTGCATACCTATTTTTTTGTTGGAGATCAAAGCATTCAAGAGTTTGCAATTAGTTTGCAATTCAACATCCTAACATAATTGATCTAATTAGTTTGTAATTGAAAAATAATTAAACTCAAAGTGATAACATAATCAAACAAAAAGCTCCATAAAATAACCAAAAAAATCCAAGAGATGACCAAAAAGCTTCAAGAAGCACCTAAAAAGCTTCAAATGAAGAGCTTGCTAAATAATGGCACTTGTGAAAGAAGAGAACAAGAAGAAGAAGAATGTATACTACTATAGAGTCAAAAATACAAAACATGTCACCTATCCTACATGGAAGATAGATAGTACTCCAAAACTAAATATCATGAATAAGAAAATATTTTTCCATTAAAAACATGAATGAAAAATTATTTTTCAATTTCCCCTTAAAAGTAAAATAAAATTTCAAAAGAAAATAGAGGGCAAGTTAATGCTTTGCACCGAAATAGTGTTTTCAAAAATTAAAAAACATGTTGCTATTAATATTTTCATTACAATGATAAAATATAGTTCACTCATAAAAAATGAAGAGGAAAGGGATTCCTTTTCTTAATAATACACCTAATAGAGATAATTATAAATATGTTATACTCATCAAGAGTGAATAGAGGAAATGGGTGTATTTTTTCTTGATTATTCCTTTTATAAGTGGTGAAAGTTAACAAAAAATATGGGTTGTCAAATAGAGTAGACACTCAAGAGAGCCATTAGAGAAAGATGTCAAAGGTAGCAAGCATAGGTGCATCTATTGCTAGTAACATGAGCATGGGCACTGGACAGGTCATGGCTACTACGAAACCACAGTAGTTCTCCAATGCAAGCTTATAGTCTTCATCCCCATCTTGCTAGGTTAGTGTATTGCTCTACAGTTTCATGTCTTGCTTTGATTTCATGGCTATCAAAGTTGCTTATGTTTGATCTAATGTGTGTAGGTGATACCTCACATTGCATGCTACACCATATTTTTGACATTAAGCTCTAGTTTCCCTATCCAACATTTTGTCAGGTGGATTTTCATTCCACATCTCCTATGCAACACAACCATAATGTGTTAGAAGTTTTAAAAATGCAATTTTTTTCATGTATATAGGTGACAACTCAAATCTCAAATTGCATGCTCAAAAATCTAAAAAAGCTCTTACTCTCATTTATCAAGTGGGACGTCACGAATCTTCTTAATGTTTTCTAGCATTGTAGAATAGAAAACAATAATAGAATAACATGGAAGACATAAATAAAACAAATAAAATGAAGAGAATGGTCAACCATTAATATGTGTGTGCTACAACCCTCTACCTATTGAGGCAATATCTAAGAGAAAAAGAGAGAGAGAGGGGGGAGAGAGAGAGGTCGGTCACTAGTGTTGGGCCTCCTAGAGAGAGAGAGAGAGAGAGAGAGAGAGAGAGAGAGAGAGAGAGAGAGAGAGAGAGAGAGAGAGAGAGAGAGAGAGAGAGAGAGAGAGAGAGAGAGAGAGAGAGGTCATTTGACACATGCATTCCTCTTGTCAATTATGAGAAAAAGTAGTGAGTATAAATAAATGCAAAACTTCCATTTTTTTTTCTATCATAAAATCTCAAGTCATGATTCAAAACAACTAAGTAAACTTTGTGAAAAAAAGGGGGGGGGGAGAGAAGGACTATTGGTGGGGTTGTCTCTATTGATCTATGTGTTTGTGAATGTGTATAAAACACAAGCACATAGAGAAAGAGAGGGAGGAATGCACATGAGCCTTGATGACACACCAGTTCTTCGAGGTTCCATTTGTTTCTTACTTATGGCATGTCATCTCCTAGGTGCTACAAACACATCCTATAGATTGAACACGACATTTCAATGTAGGTTTTGTAACACTCTCTAGCAAAAAATATTGACATTAGGGTTGCCACCAAGAGATATGTTTAGTGTAGGCTCCCAAACATCTATATGCACAACATCCAGTGTATTTTTGCTCACATCTCTGTCATGAAAAAAAGGTTGTTTTGCTTGCTTAGCAAACTGACATGCTTCACACACTTTATGAAATTATGCAACTCTAAAAGCAATAACATTGTAGCCAAACCTTTGGATTGTATTAATTTTAGCCTTTGTACATTTACATATCTCAATGTTTGCAACCACTCCTATTTCTTTAGCATACATAACATCATTCATAGCAGGAATTCCAATATCTAAAGTGAATATGCGACCAACTCTACTTCCTTTTGTGACCAACCTGCACTTATCATAAAAGTCTTCTACAAAGCAATCTTTTGTAGTAAATTGAACGTGTAACCCTTCCTCTACCATTTGGCTAATGGACACTAATTTTTTTGTGATTGATGGCACATGTAATACCTTTGAGACTCTTTGTTGGCCATTATGCAAGGACAAGGAAAAATTTTCAATATGTGAAATTGGGTGGAGTGAATCATCACTCGTTTGCAAATAACCCGGATTTTGTAAATCTTGCATCTCTCCAAACTATTCAGCATGGCTAGTGATATGATTAGATATACCTAAATCAACGTATCATACATCATCATGTGTTTCCTTTCTTGTAATAGCATTCATCATTTGCTGCATAATAAATAGACGCTCATTTTTGTCTTCATTTTGTAATGAAGACGATGCACAATTTCCTTGTTACAATTTACCACTACAGATATCATCCTTCTTAGCATAACAATGGATTGAAATATGACATGTTTTGCTACAATAATGACAAACAATACTAGAATTTCCAGAACCTCTGTTTTATCATCTACCTCTTTCTCTAGAGCTCCCCCTACTTCTAAAGTTTCCATGGCCTCCTAAAACCTTCATTTCACCAAATTGTTGATTTAACCTATGTTGCTATTTATCACTAGCATGTTCCATACCATGGCCTCTTGAAGAAGATCTGCCATGCTCCCTTCTTGAGCTTGAGTGAAATTCTTGGACATGTTCACCACTTCTTTCAGATGACTCACCTTGTGTATTGATCTCTTTGGTGATCATGAGAGAGACCAACTCATCAAAAACTAGAAATGGCTTTCGTACATACACAAAAGTGAAATATGATTTTTAAATCTTCTTATTATGAAGGCCACCCAAAGTAGATGAAACCAAATCATCATCATCATCAAGCATTGCATTAGTAGTTATAAGGTATCCACAATGTTTTTCACTTTTAAAACATACTCATTTATATACAAAACGGGGCCCAAAATGGTCCTAGATGGCAAAAAAAGTAGCAAAAAAGTGCTAATGGGCTTATTTGCAAAATGTATAGTGCTTTTCTTGCACACCAAATCCAAGAGAAAGAGTGGAGGAATGGAAGAGCTTCTTACCCTTTGCTTGATTACTCCAATCCTTGGTTTTTTCTCCTTCACTTTAGCCTTCAAAAATAGCCTCTCTCAATGGTGTTGCTTTGATACCATATCACAAATCACGTGGTGGGGGGGACTTGTTGGAGCTGCTGCACCAAATGCATATCATACACACAAGAGGAAGCTTACTCAAGAACATAAGAAGAGAGATGGAGGCCAAAACGTTTTCTTGCTAGTTTCTTCTTCTGCTTTCATACACAATACAATGTGCACAAAGTATAGATAAGATCCAACATAAAGAAAAGTGGCCTACTAAGGCAAACAGTGTATAACTAACTATATAACTGACTGGTGCTATAACTATGCCAACTTAGATAGGCGCAACAAATTAAATATAATAAGTGATAAGTCAGTGGCCATGTAAGGATCATAATGACCACCGATGTGCTAAGTATAGACATGTGGACCCATCTAGCTAAGTGGTCCATCATCAATATCCGCACATGTTGAGCTTGCCATCTCAACATGTGTGTGTGTAAATTCACACTTCATGTGTCATGTAACGTGCCCGCCTAACTGCTATCCAAGCACATTTTTAGCGGTCCATCGCGAAACGAATCTAAGCGTCGCTACTCGGCATTCCCATGGAATGTTCTAGGATTTGTCGCCTAGGTTTCCTCGAGTCCGCTTCGCAATGGAACGTTTGTGGCCGAACCCACAAGGATCGACCTGAAATGTAGGTTCCTAGGGGTTAAGGTCTCTTGATAGCATGCTAGCATCAGATCTTGGGCATCCTACTTTTTGCAGGGATACCCAAGCCAAAGTGGATCCATGCCGCACGTGGTTCAAAGAGAATGGGAAACGAGAGGGATGCACCATTCAACCTCTCTGCCCATAAGGCATAGTCCCATTCCGGTCCCCTAAAATGGTATGAATCGGGTTCTAATCTACTATTATCTAAAGGTCATTCATCTATAGAACCTTGTGAGAGGCCTCCCAGCTTTATGGGACCACCACCCTGTCGTAGGATAGATCCATCAGGGCTTCGCCCACCTGCTTCTCTCAATGGGCATTCTTTAGTTTCCTAATTAGGTCCTATCACAATTTATGTGGAACATTTAAAAGCAGTTTCCTTAATTAAGCCCTTTAGGAAATATGGTTCGTTTGCGTAACTTATGGCACTAACACAAAAACAATCCATGCAAGTTCTTTGGAAGTAAATCTTATATTATCATCTTAACTGAAATACAAGTCTCCTCCAAAAAGGACAGATTCCACAATCCGTAAGGATACGTCTTATTTTCTCCAAGTATCCGCCCTAGCACTAGTAACAGGGCCTCGAGAATCTATCTCGAGTCACACCGATCGTTTGAATAGGACCCAAAAGTAGGGAATTTACAACCAAAGCCCCCATGGCATCCAAGCATCCTCCTACATTCAAACTGACCCATGGAGAGACCTCTCCTGGTGGGTTTGGTCCACGTTCCCACCACCGTTATTTGGAACCCCCTTGGCTAGGGTTGGCAGTCAGTTGGGGGTAGCTTGGCCCACCCTCCTTGAGTTCAACCTGATTCATCATTCAATTTTCTGTTGTGAGCTTGGGTCATTCATTTCCTTTCACAGACATTGAACCTAGATTTACAAGCACAAAAAAAATTGAAGGCGAGTGCTCTCGAGACATCTGCTAAGGTGGAGTCCTCATCTTTGACGCTAACATCGCCCTTCTTGATCATTCTTGCCTTGGCATCATTTTCCATTATTTCCCCAGGGGATGAGGAATACCCTTTGCACGACCCCATTACTATGCATTAGGGTAGAGAAATTTCACTATAGTTTCAAATGATGGATTCCCTGGTTTACTATCCTTTGATCCCCCTATGTTAAGATCTTGGTCTAGGGTTTTGTTGGGTCAATTGGTAATCATCTTTTCTATCTTAGAACTCTATCGGGTTCTAAGTTCACTCTAGGGTCTCCTCATCTTCAAGATAATGGAAACTCTCTCTCTCTCATATTTTCAGGTCTCTTGAAGGTGAGCCACCAAACCTACGTGGCAATATCAAAGAAAACCCAAGCGTACAGTAGGAACACAAGACCTCTTGATTGGCCAGTCGACTACATTTTTGGAATTATAAACTAAATCGATGAAAATAAAAAGTACATTGCACTCTAGATTTAGAAATAGCTAGGCGCTCTGCGCTTAGACTCAGCCCGGCGCTTCGCGCTGGGATGTGAAGCACAAATGTTTTAATTTGTTCACACATTTTTCCACTTAGTAATGAATCAAATAGTCTTGCAATTTTTAAACTTCATTATAAAATCTAACAATTCAATACAATAACATTGATTATCTCAACCATAATAATTGAAAAATATAACTAAAACAAAAGTGATTTTTAAATATCACTGAAAGAATTCCAACTATAACAACAGGTAAATGGAAAAGAAAGTATATAATGTTTTCAAAAAGATAGTTGTACTGTCGAAAATCAACTATCGAAAAGAAAGCTTTCTCTTCTTGGATAAATTATCAACAGTGGATCTAGCACGGGGAACATGTGTGGGCGAAGCTGTGACACGCCCCGCCCCAGATTATGCTGCAACATCTAAAAACGAAAAAAAAAGACTTTAGAAATAACAATATTAAATTTATAAAGCAAAACATTGATGAAAATGGTGAGTAAGTATTACTTGGGGACGTGATATGATTGGCTCTAACATTAGTAGAGCAGTCGGCGAAATTTGGATGAAACTGATGCAAAGTTACAAAACATGATAAATCTTGAAACTCCCATTTACTCCAGTCATTCGGTGTGTGTCTAGTGTGGGACCGAGATATGAAGTACTCAACATCTGTTTATCCAATATAGTAGCATTGGATCCATCCAAAATATAAAATGTCTACATATAAAGGAGTGTTTCCATTAGTAAATCCATCATTGGGTAATCTTTCGATTACCCTAGCCAAAGTTCTATGGATAATATCATCCGTAGCAATAGTTCACAATGCTTCTTGAAGTCTCATTTGATAAGGAGAGGCACAATAATATTCAAATACTGTTTGGGCTATCTATCAATAAAATTTAAAAAAATCAAAATTAGTAATATTGATTAAATTTTTTAAAAAGGAAAAAAAATGACTTTACAATATTGAAATTAAAAGACCAATTTAGAAGAGAAAAAGAGTTTGTAATGCATATTGTATAAAATAACTTTATACATGATAATTTCTCAAAACTTACTTTTGTATAAATGCAAACAAAATTTCATAGAAAATAAGTCAAACATGGTTCTATTCAAGGAATATAATATTTCAAAAGAGCATGAGAGATTAAAACATTTCATTTTTTGTTAAAGAAAAAAAGTTGAACTTACTTTTCTTTGAAAACCTTAATACTTAAAAAGAACAGGAGATAGTAAAATAGTTCATTTTTTGAAAATATACGATTAAAAAAGAATAAATAAACTTTGATGATATTGCACCAAAAATTTTATGCAAATATAATATGATAGAAAGTTCAAATAACTTTTTATGGTAGAAATAATTTAAATACAATGTTCTCATATAGTAAAACAAGCATACGTTTAACTCCACATAAAATCATGAATATCTATCCATACATAAGAGATATGATTAAAACATTAAAGTATTAAATCAGAGAAAATAAGTCAAACTTGCTTTTCATCGACGAAGAACTCACTACTGAAAAAGAGCATAAGAAAGTACAACACTACATTTTATAGATATGTGAACAAAGAAGAAAAAAAGGCTTTGATTGTATTGAAATAAAAACATTATACAAATATAATATGAGAGAACAAACATTACACTTTTGAAAAAATAGAGGTTACAATACTTTCTGTAAAACTTCATTATATACAATATTGATGGTACCATTTACCATGTCCTCTTTCTCATTAATCAAGACTTTCAATCTGTCCGGAGACTTTACTCTTGAGAAAGCAACATAGAGTTGACCATGAGTAAAGACTGGGATTTTTAGATATATCCCCAAACATGATAACGTTTGGCCTTGAGATTTGTTGATTGTCATTGCAAACGCCAAACGGACTAGGAATTGCAAGCGTTTCATTGAGAAAGGAAGTCCCAGTGTAGTTGGGATGAAAGTTATCCTCGGGATAAAAACTTTGTCACCAATATTGGTCCCTGTAATTATCTTTGCATTAATGACCTTGTTATTGAAAGCCTTGCATACCAGCCTAGTACCATTGCATAAACCTTTAGAAGGATTCAAGTTCCTAAGTAATATTATTGAAGCATTTACTTTGAGCAGCAAGATATGAGGAGGAATACCTCCACCGAGGTCAAGGGAATTTAGATATTCCACAGAATAGAGGAATGAGTTCTCCTCGGTTCTATCCACAAAATCAACACTGTAGTATTGTTTAACCTCTCCCGGCATCAGCTGCAATGCATGATTGTTTATCATTTCCACATCATTGTTTCGAGGTGCAAGAATGGCGCATCCACTAAAGAATGTTTTGTAATCAATTACACAATTCATTTCACAATAGACAAAATTGATCAAGTCTTGCATAGATCCTCCTTTTAACAACAATGCAGGTGGAATTTGCAATATATTATTAGTATGTGTCAAATCTTTTCCATCTCCAATGTCTTGCAACCATGCAACAAACTGATCCTAATCTGATGCGACCCACATATTCTGTGTAAGTTTCAAAATATTGAAATATTGCCACAAATTGGAACAACATATAGCAGCACCGACAATATCCTCATGGGTACCCTTTGGTACAACAGGTAATATTTGCCTAAAATCTCCACCTATTAGAATAACTTTACCACCAAATGGCATATCACACTGCATTATATCCTTTAAAGTTCTGTCCAGTGCCTCAAAGGTATTACAATGCAACATAGGAGCTTCATCCCACAAAATAAGACTTGCCTCTTTTAACAGTGTTGCAGGGTGACTTTGAACAGGTATATTGCATGTAGAATTATTATCTGCCTGCAATGGAAATTTGAACTTTGAATGGGCAGTACGACCATGTGGCAAAAGCAATGCAGCAATACCAGAGGATGCTGTAGCTATTGCAATGCGACCTTGATTGCGAAGCTTTGCAAGCAAACATTTGTATAGGAATGTTTTTCCAGAACCGCCTGGGCCATCTAAGAAAAATGGTTACCCAAACCACTATCAATAGCATTCATTATTGTCATAAAACAATTTCTTTGTCCATCATTCAACAAAGCTTGCATTGTTAAGAAGGTATTCTCTTGTTCTACCTTATCACATAGTTGTTCATCAAGGATCAAAGGATTTGTGTACTCTTGCATTGTCACCTCAGGCAATCCATGATACTATGCCAATTTGCATCCATGTTGATCTAAAAGTTTTTGAATATGCATCAATGCATGATTATTGGCCTCATCTTGCATATCAACATTTCGCCTATTTCGCAAGGAGAGTCAATGTTTTATATCCTCTGTCAGCGGACCTAAGAACTCTTCCCATAGAGCCCCAGGTCGGGGAGGCGAACAAAATACCAAGATGGATGCAAACAAATTTCTTAATTGAGCACCGGTTTGCATCAATGCAGCTTCACGCAAACACATTTGCCATTCATCATCTGTTTCCAACATTCCTTTTGCAATGCGAGCCTCCTTAAAAGTTGAATATACCACATTATCAACCGTACGCAATGCCTCAAAGGATGTGCATCCCTTGCATATAGTGAGTAGTAGGTACAAATAGTATTTTTCTCCACACGTAGGTGAAACAAAGTATATTCGACCACATGTGTTTCCTTGCTTTCTCTTTGTCCACGTTTTTTTGCGTGCATTCCAAACCCAAAACATTGGAAAGTCTTGATAGAGAACTGTGTTAGCATCAGGGTGCAAACGATTGCATGTAAACCATTTTGTGAGAGTTGTTTTTGGAGCATTTTCATTTTGCACCACATCACAAATGTTATCAGAGTCACAAAAGGAAACAGTATTCTCTCCAGCTAAATGTATTTGCAATCGTTGAATATTGGGTTTCTCATCATGAAGTTTGAATTCAAATATTCGCCAACATGCTTCAAAAGCTGAAATATATCGTGCATCTAAGTACCTCTTAATCTCATCAATATTTTGTGCATCAATATTTTCTGTGTCAATATCATTGGATCCGGAACCACGCGTACTTGTAAACTGAATGGTTGCTCGATCATGGCCCTTATATACATATTTATACAAATATTTGACAGCTGCAATTGTCGAGCACACCTCAACCTTTATGTGAGCACTATACTTGGAACTCAAATAAGAATTGTAAGGCACTATCCATCGGTTATCCAAGAGGTTACCATTAGCATTACGAGTCCTTCCATCCTCTCGATGTCTGTATAAAGGATAACCAGTTTTATCAACTGTAGTTGTATGTATAAACTTTTTTGGATAATCCTTTATACACTTTCCGTCCACCATGCAAGTACTTTTTGGATTGAACTCACCACATGGACCATGTATGTTACATTTAGTAATAATTCGATACAAATCCGAAAACCTTTCCTTATCAGGTAGCTCAACGCACACCAGTCTATGATAATGACGTGCTTCTAGTGGCTTAAAGCGTGGTTCTAATATCAAGAGCGTATGTGAATGAGGCAAGCCTCTCTTTTGGAATTCTATGACGGACACATATCCAGCAACTTTACCAAACAACTCCTTTTTCACTATCGACTGCATCATGTCCTTATGTTTCAAATGAAAAACTCTAGCAGTTAAATCTGGTCGATCATGTGCAGTTTGACCAAGCATCAAAGCATCTGTAATTTCAGACCACTTAGGATTGCATGTCATGGTGATAAACAAATCAGATTTGCCTTTGCTACGCACAATTGCCATAGCATCTTGATATAATTGGTACATGAATCTTGGTCCACCTGTAAAGCTAGATGGCAATACTATTCTCCTGCCCACACCAATCCCAGCGATATTAGTATCAACTGCATCTGAACCATTGACCATATCAGCCAATCCCCTATACATTTCAACTCGCAATGTTGCTTGATTACGACGACACCAAGCCAATCTACATTGTTCAATGCTACAATAAGCATCGACAATGTATTGTTGTAGCAAGCAACCACCACGCAAAAGACATGCATTAGTATCATCTCGAATCTGAAGTCAAAAAGTGTAATACTGCATTTGAGTGACACAATCTTTATTTGCAAGATTATTGGCATTAATATGAGCATCCATAAATGCATATGGAACTTTAGTATGCCATCCATCCTCTCCATTTGGAAAAAGAAAAACATATAACAGTGGCATATATGCCTTGTGTAAGTTAAAAATATAAATCAAATGGCCTTGTCATGTGGAAACTTGAATGCTACGATGATCAAGTGTATCATCTTCACCTTGTCCAGGCATGATCGCAGCAACCTCACTTGCAATGGGAACTGAATATCGTCTAGAGGTGGATCGATTTTGAAAAATGGGCATTCTTATTTCTACTAATGGATTGCGTTGCAAGCTTGCACCAACTGCTATAAAGGCCTGTGCGTAAGCATTGTGATCATGCTTCATTTGTTGAAGCTCTTGTAGTAAGTCTGGCAAACGCCCAAGTAAAACCCCCATGCGATTCAATAACTCATGATCAGTGTCATAAATATAAAGTTGTTCAAACTTTGGTATTTGTTGTCCATCCTCACTTGGCAATAGGGAACCCATCCAGTGATATATTGATCCATGAACTCGAAAAGTATAACCATTTCCATTTTGAGGCAAAAGCTCATCAATTTTTGCACCCATTGAAACAAAAGCCAATGCGCTATTATAAGCACATATATTTTTTTTTAACTCTCTGCTTTGTGGATGTATGCCATCAAGCAAATTACATAGAGGTTGTGGTGGCTGCTGTAGAGGTGGCAAAATTACTTTCCCTTCTCTACAGCAATG
The DNA here is from genome assembly GCF_053477565.2 of Lygodium microphyllum. Taxonomy (NCBI): domain Eukaryota; kingdom Viridiplantae; phylum Streptophyta; class Polypodiopsida; order Schizaeales; family Lygodiaceae; genus Lygodium; species Lygodium microphyllum. The sequence goes on along the minus strand of NC_141149.1, from coordinate 104,613,767 downwards.
CTTTCCAATCGAAGTTGTACGCATTGTTTTAGTTTCATCGTGCCACAACTTAGCCATGTAATGGTGACAAACCTTGCAAAGGGTACCAATTGCATGCAAATTTGGTTTTTGGAAGAGCAAAATTGTTACTGATGGATGAATATCCAAATTAGGTGGCATGTCATGGAAAATTGAACAAAATCCACCATTTTGAGGTAGAAATATAGGAGCTTGAGTACTGTACTGGTCATGTACCATCTCAGTACTTGCACTTGCATTATGGATAGCTTCATTCTCTTCTTGAATAATGCGAGGCAATTGAACATCTAAGGACAGTAATGGTGCACCAGGCATTTGAGCACTTATATCAATTGTATTTGTTGTAGTGTGATGCAATTGTTGTAATTGCGTTCTTGCTCTTGCCCTGTGTCTACGTTCAGCTCTAGTAGCATCAAGCATTTGCCTACAATTTCTTAATCCACCATCTGGATTATTTGTGTTTCCATTTCTTTGTCGACTTGTGCTACGTACCCCCACTCCGAAGGGTAGCAATTCATGGTTATCCAACATCTCAACATCTATATTGTGGATAGTTGCATTGTCTCCTTGACGAATAGGAGGTGGTTGAACTTCCAACGGCAACAATGGTGCAACTGGCATTTGGACACTTGTAGCTTGGATGCCATTGTATCTATCTCTATCTATGGTAGCATGATGCAATTGTTGTAATTCTGTTCTAACTATTGCCATGTGCATACGTTCAGCTCTCGTAACATTAAGCATTTGCCTACACACACTCAAGCCACCATTAGGATTGTATTGTCGAGTTGTGGTAGACAACTGAACCTGAAAGGATACCAAATCATGAGCAGCAGAGCAAGATGCAGCGCGAAATTGATTGGTTTGATATAGCTGATTTGGGATTTGAACATCCATATAGTTTCCATTTGCATGATGTTGTTCATACATATCTCTTGCATGGTCACGAACATGTAATTCAATCCTAACTCTTGCAACGTGCCTATGTTTATGTCTAGTAATTTTGAGCATTTCCCTACGTGCACATAATACACGATCTCTAGGCACAGAATGTGTTGGAAGTACCATTGTCGAGAAAAACCCGAGATAAAAAGAAAAAGGTACTTTGATATTAGTAATTGCATACTTTTTTTACCTAGGCGTACTAAAATTTCTTCTTATCTCTTAGGGAAGACTTTAGCAAAGATATACCTCAAGATAAATTTGTTCTAAACACTATTTCAATATAAAATTTGAAGATTATAACATCACATAAGCAACAATATAATCTTACATGTGCAAGAATATAAATTGAAAGAGCATATTATGTCATTATCATGGGGGATACAAAAGTCCAAATCACATGAAAATTCTCAAACCCAACAATAGAATGACATATCTATCGAAGGATCCGACAAAAAGTTATTGAAATCCTTAGATATACTAAGAGAACTATGAATTGGATGATGAACTCATGCGACGATTCAATAGGTTCAACATTGCAGAGAACCTATTGAGGCAAACTTTTAGAGATGTGACATGCACATTGAGGCAAATGCTCTCAGGTGCAAGCACGCTTGCATTCTTTTGAGCCAGTAATTCACACACTCCATCCTCTATACGATTATTGCTCTTAGCAAGGTCTCGCAACTTTTTTGCATGGTCTTCCAAAGCACACCCTGGCCAGTGCTTGCGAACCAACTCATAGATTTCTCCTATATAGCCCTTTATTTCATCTATCTCGTCTTGCAACATTATCCCATCAGCCAAGCCTCCTTCATATTTTTCTGCCAGGATTTTTTCGATCCTTTGAAGGCAATCACCAAAGTTTTCACAGAAGGAGTTCGAACCTCTTTGACGTTTGTTTAAACTCTTGATTTGCTTCTCAATTGCACCCAACCGATGCAGGAGCTTTAGGGATACAACGGAAGTGTTGTGTCCTTTGACATGTTTGAGGGCACGCCGTACTGACTTCCTCCTAGCCATGTCTTTGGCTTTATGCACATTCATTCGTCCATTGGGAGTACACAAAACAATGCATGGTACATGGACATTGTTTCTTGCATCAGATGTTTCAGCATGCTCCATACTGCCATGGTTACACAAAGTATTAAGAGATGAGGGAGAGAGAGAGAGAGAGAGAGAGAGAGAGAGAGAGAGAGAGAGAGAGAGAGAGAGAGAGAGAGAGAGAGAGAGAGAGAGAGAGAGAGAGAGAGAGAGAGAGAATATATTTAAAAAGTAATTGAATACTTTCATGACCTAGGCGCACCAAAGTATTACAATATTTATGCATACATGAGAGAGACACAATGAGACTATGTCGAGAAAATATTTGACACATCTTTTTCTCCACATCAAAGCATGAATATCCATACACACATGAGGGACATCATAAAAGCATTAAACTATTAAAGTATTCAAGCATTAATTAAAACTTAAATGAACAAAATATTAATTAAAATATTATTAGCACATATATACATATGAATACATATTATTAACACAAACATAATAATGTTATCACACATTTATACTAAAACACATACACACATTAATTAATCAAACACTTAAAATACGTAATACACCTTAACAATGTAATGACACACATAACGCATTAATTAATAACACGCATAAACACATTAAGAAATAATATTAACACACTTTCATATCAAAAGACATGACATGCATACATTAATAACACGCATAATACACACGTTTATACTAAAACACATACACACATTAATTAATCAAACACTTAAAACACGTAATACACCTTGACAATGTAATGACACACATAGCACATTAATTAATAACACGCATAAACACATTAAGAAATAATATTAACGCACTTTCATATTAAAAGACATGACATGCATACATTAATAACATGCATAATACACATTAATTATTAGCACATATATACATATGAATACATACTATTAACACAAACATAATAACGTTATCACACATTTATACTAAAACACATAACACGCATTAATTAATAACACACTTAAAACACGTAATACAACTTAACAATGTAATGACACACATAACACACTTTCATATCAAAAGACATGACATGCATACATTAATAACATGCATAATACACATTATTCAATAACATACATTCATTTTTAAATGTATAATACACATTAATTATTAGCACATATATACATATGAATACATACTATTAACACAAACATAATAATGTTATCACACATTTATACTAAAACACATACACACGTTAATTAATAACACGCATAAACACATTAGAAATAATATTAACACACTTTCATATCAAAAGACATGACATGCATACATTAATAACACGCATAATATACATTATTTAATAATACACATTCATTTTCAAATGCATAATACACATTAATTATTAGCACATATATACATATGAATACATACTATTAACACAAACATAATAACGTTATCACACATTTATACTAAAACACATAACACACATTAATTAATAACACATATAAACACATTAAGAAATAATATTAACACACTTTCATATCAAAAGACATGACATGCATACATTAAAAAAACACGTAATACACCTTAACAATGTAATGACACACATAATACATTAATTAACAACACGCATAAACACATTAAGAAATAATATTAACACACTTTCATATCAAAGACATGACATGCATACATTAAAAAATTAAACATGCAATAAATTAAAATATTTAAATTTTAACTTTTATAACTTTTAGAGAGAGAGAGTGAGAGAGAGAGAGAGAGAGATGCCTACATGAATACTTAAATGAGACACATGATAACTTTATGTGTGTGTGTGAGAGAGAGAGAGAGAGAGAGAGAGAGTTTAGAGAGAAAGAGAGAGAGATGCACTTAAGAAGTATTGACGACGATGAAAGAGTAGAGTTGATGACGAAAGCAAAAGTACAAAAACTGCATGGAAAAATGGAAATGATGTTAGAGAGTAACGTCAAATATATTTAAGTGCATCATAAACATTGGCAATGTAATAATGCACATTAATTATTAACATGCCTACATACATCCCCCTCTCTCATTCTTCACAATAGCATACACACAATACACACGCATGCACTTGCACGCACACACACACACACACACACACACACACACACACACACACACACACACACACACACACACACACACACACACACACACACACACACACACACACACACACACACACACACACACACACACACACACACACACACACACACACACACACACACGATATCCTTACATTAATAACTCCCGTGCAATAGACTACAGAACCACCGTTTCATATACCCCTGTACATTAAGAACTCCCATGCTATAACTCACGTACATTAATAACTGATGCAATAACTCCTGTACATTAATAACTGAAACGATGTGCATGTACGGGAGTTATAGCATTAGTTGAAGAAAATTTTATATGCTAATGCTATATCATTAGAAGAAGAAAATTTTGATACTCTCCTAAGATGCTAATACTTGCCCTTAAGAAACTCGAACCAAGGTCTAAGGTTACTCTCCCAAGATGCTAACCCTTGCCCTTAAATAAACTTTAATTTCCTCACTTCTTTCCCATGCATTATAGTTTTCTTTTCCCTTTTTTATTAGTAAGGAACTTAAGACCACTTTATGGTAGCTTATTACATGAAGGTATCACAAAGAAGCATTGAGAAAGGAACAAATCTACTAACCTCCTATATCATTTGTTGGCTATGAAAGTTTTGCCTCTTTTGCTCTCTCTCTCTCTCTCTCTCTCTCTCTCTCTCTCTCTCTCATGTTCCCTTGCATTTATTATTTCCATGAGAATCAAACAATATAAAAGTATAGCAAACCTAGAATAGTAAAAGATACATTCCAAATTTTGATATGAACACAAATTAAGGCCTAATACATTCCAAATTTTGATATGAACACAAATTAAGGCCTTTCTGCTCTGTTCTTGGTGTTTGTACCTTTTGCTGAAATTAGAGGTTTCTTTTTGCTTCAGTTGCCGGTGGCTTCCGACCTTAGTGTCGTTCTTCAGAGGAACTCAGTCGAGCAAGGTCAGAAATCTCCTGATTCAGTTTGCAAAGTACGGACCTCCGTCAGGCATGCTCTCGATAGTAAGGACGGACCTCCTTATATAGAGAAGGAGGATCGAGGAGGGTCGAGGCTCGAGGAGGAGGGTTGAGGAGGGCAGCAGGGGCAGGTCGAGGATTGAGGCCGCAGGCGGGAGCAGGTCGAGGCGTAAGTTGAGGAGGTTTCCAGGTAGATGATCGAGGCCGCACAGGCGGGAGGAGGTTGAGGCGTAGGTTGAGGCAGTCACGTCAAGGCAGGCAGGTTGAGGCGGGCAGGTGCTATCATGGCACCCGCCCCTGCCATCGTTTGTGGGGAGGCTGGGGGCTGCCACGTGGCACCAGCCCCCGACCTCCTGTTAATATATAGTAAGGATAAATAAGCCCTTATTGGCTAGTTACTCTACTACTCTGGAAATAAAATCTAAACCATAGAAAAAGTGCTCTACACTCTTGAAATCATTGGAAAAAATACTTTGAACGCTGGAAATATTCATTTTACTTCTTACTACTATATTATTTTGGTTGTAGATTCCAAAAGCCCCGAACTTTCGAGGGCTTTCCAAACCTACCCCCTTTTTTAAACCTCCCTTTTTTCAATTAAAATCCCCTCCCGTTTCCTCTCTCTCACGTGTAATCTCTCTTTTCTTTTCCCCCTCCTTTTTTAAATTAAAAGCCCCTTCCCCCCCTCCCTTCTCTCTCACAATGTAGGCCTAGGTTCTCTCTCTCTCTTTATCTCTATCTCTCTCCTCCCCTTTTTAATTAAATTCCTCCCTTCTCCTCCCTTTCTCTCTCATCTGTAGGGCCTAGGTTCTCTCTCTCAATTAGATTAAAATTTTTAATTTAAACTTTTTAATTAAATATTTTGGAAATATTTTTTAATGTAATTTTTTTCACACATTCTAAGAGCGTGATAGAATAAGGAGAGAGAAAAGAGAGAGAGAGAGAGAGAGAAAGAGAGAAGAAGGATTAAAAAAAGAAAAAGAAGAAAGAGAAAAAGACGAAGAAAATGGGGAAAGAGGAAAGAGAATAGTCTTTTCTAAATTAAACATTTCTCTTCTCACCCTCTCTCTCTCATGTGTAGGGCTTAGGTCCTCTCTCTCTCTCTCTCTCTCTCTCTCTCTCTCTCTCTCTTATTATACTTTTTAATTTAAACTTTCCTTTTAATTAAATATTTTAAAAATATTTTTTGATTTAAAGTTTTTTAGACATTGTTTTTCACACATTTTGAAAGGAGAGAGAGAAGAAGAAAAATGAGAGAGAGAGAATAATAAAAATAAGAATAAGGATGAAAAAAAAGAAGAATGAGAAAAAGACAGAAAGAGGGGGGAAAGAGAAAAGAGAATGGTCTTTTTTAAATTAAACCCTTTTTTATATAGTTTTTGTCTTGGAGAGAGAGATAGAGAGGAAGTATATAAATTGAAAAAGAGAGAAGATAAGGGGAGAGAAAGGGTAAGAGAGGAAAGAGAATAATAGAGAGAAGAAAAATATATGGCAAGAAAAAAACTTGAAAGAGAAAGAGAGAGGAAAAGAAAAATAAGAAGAGAGAGAGAGAGAGAGAGAGAGAGAGAGAGAGAGAGAGAGAGAGAGAGAGAGAGAGAGAGAGAGATTGAATACAAAGAGAGAATTATAGAGAGAGGAAATATAAAAGTTAAAAGAAAGAGAAGAGAAAATTTTTAAAAAGAGAATGAAGAGAAAGAGAATAAGAAAAAGAGGAGAGGGAGAGAGAAGGAAAAGAGAGGAGAGAGGGGGGAGAGAGAAAGAGAAGAAGAAAGAGAGATGGGAAAAAAGAGGAAAGAGAAAAGTTGTTTTTAATTTAAATATTTTTCGAGAGGGGGAAAAGGAGAGAATCAAAACTCTCTCTCTCTCTATGTGTGTGTGTTAGATTATACTTTTTAATTTAAAATTTTCTTTTAATTAAATATTTTTAAATCCTATTTTTTAATTTAAAGTTTTTTGGACATTGTTTTTTACACACTTTGAGAGAGAGAGAGAGAGAGAGAGAGAGAGAGAGAGAGAGAGAGAGAGAGAGAGAGAAGAATAAGAATAAGGATTAAAAGAAAAATAAGAAGAAAGAGAAAAAGACAAAGAGAGCTGGGGAAAAGAGGAAAAAGAAATGTATTTTTTAAATTAAATATTTTTAATATAGTTTTTAACTTATAGAGAGAGACAGAGGGGAAATATATAATTTGAAAGAGAGAGAAAATAAGAGAGAAAGGGGAAGAGAGGAAAGATAAAAAATATAGAGAATAAAAATATATAAAGAGAAAAGTAAGCAATAGAAAAAAACTTGAAAAAGAAAGAGAGAAGAAAAGAAAAATAAGGACAGAGCGAAATCGAGAGAAAGATATAAAGAGAGCAAAAAAGAAAGAAGATGAGAAAAAGGGGGAACAAAGAGAAAGAGAATTATAGAGAGAAAATATAAAATTTAAGAGAGAGAGAGAGAGAGGAAAAGAAAAAAGGAAAAGAGAGGAGAGAGGGGAAAAAAAGAAAAGGGGAGAGAGAGATAAAGAGAAGAAAAGCGAGGAGAGAAGAATGGAGTGCTACAAAGAAAACAAAATACAACTGTTAGAAACACGATTGTCATTACAAAGGATATTACAAAAAAATAAACAAGCAGAACAAAAGAAAAACTTACAAAGTCCTCAAGATATGTCCTGTGGCCGCCACTCCCAAGATGATGGACCACTCCAGCCTCTAGTTATGCCCTCGCCGCCTCGCTTTGTTGTTTCAAACATCCTGGAGAATCTATAGCCTCCTCCCTGAGTCGGCGCCAGTCCTCCGCATCTCGCCTTCCGCATCTAGCCACTCGGGCTTTGAAGCCCCACTCTTGAGTGCCTTACGTGCATTCGATCGTCTGTGTGATATGTATGCACATATGCACTCCATCATCCAGCCCGTAGAAAAAACCTATCTGCTACGGCTGGTACCGGAAACTCCTCATGCAAGGATGCTACTATGTAGTCCTTGCTCCCCTTTAGTATGTTCTTCCAATGATCCACCAACACGTTGTGTCGAAAAACTTGTTGGCACAACTCTCTCATGCGAGCCATCACCCTCTTTCCCTCATCATTCATGATGATGGCTCCTAACCTATCATCTACAAGGTAGGCATACCCCTCTGGGGTATGCCTAAGATGGGTCCTCTCCCACCTGCGACCACATTCTTGGGCATATCCAGGAGACCCCTGTACATCTAGTATACCTACCGGGATAGAATCTCTCGGAGTAGCACCCATAGAGGTGCCACCTATGGACGACTGAGCAAAAGTTGGAGTGATTGGAGTAGACGTCCTCACAAGTGTGACAAATCCTACGGGTAACGCAACTCCAACAGAATGACGAGACGAAGACACTGCGTCGGTACCTCCACAACAACCACCTGAGCTACGCTCTCTCGAACCGCCAGAGAGCGGGGAGTAGCACCTGTATCCCGAGCCGATCACAGGCTCACTACATCCATGTCTCCGCAGCATCCCCCTGAACTACTCCCTCCGTCTGTCCCAAGTCTGGAGAGTCGACCTCGTCTGCTGGAAACTGAAGCATCAGAGCGCACCAAAGTAGATCTAATAGAACGGTCTGATGGTGTCTGAGACAACTCCTAGTCCGCCATATCCCTGAATCTCGCCATCTGATCTGGAGACATACGAGTGAAGATTTCCTGTAGCTCATCGTCACTCATCCCTCGACTCATCGTGATGATCTAAATATCCACAAAGGTCACCTGCACACAGACCAAAATTGATGTTAGCATAATTAATATAAATCATACGAAGCATAGTAATATAAATCTTAAAAAAATGATCTTACTTAAAATGCATATCTTATGTACCCTTATAAGCGATTTGTCAATGAATTGAGTAGGTGAATGCTCCAAGTATGAAGTACCCTATGGTCCCATGTCAATCTCCTGACATAACTCCACATACAGTACCCTATGGTCCCATGTCAATCTCCTGACATAACTCCACATACACTGGAAGGTCGATAGCCATGTCAGCACAAAAGGATGAGTCCACCTCATTCTCAAATAATTCTTGGACTCCAGTATTTCAATCATTGTTACCCGATGTTGGCTCCTCTACATGCTCCAAGCTTTCAATGGCCTCCACCCCTTGCAATATCGACCCCTCTATTTGCATACTATCCTCATCTATGCTCGAAATATCGCTTTGATCATATACTCTCGCATTTCGGGGGGCTGAAGGTATAACGTACCACCATTGAGATTGTCGGGGTTTTGGATAGAAAATTACATATTCACAATCATATACAAGAGAGATTTAACTATTGTGACATGTACCATGTCGTAATACAATTAAAAAACGCATGAGATCGTACACCTGCTCACAACCGGCAACACAAACGTTTCGTGCAAATTCGTTTTTTTTTTTTGGAATCTATTTCGAGAAATCCAAATGGAACTCATCGAACTGTTGCTCCTGCTCCTTCAAGTACCACTTTGAACCACTGCACATTGAATAGGATCACGGAGAAGCTACGGTAATCCACGATGACAATATCTTGCAAGTTTCCAAAATACTCTATCTCATCTATAACTGTGTTTGGATCCGTTGCTCGTCATCGGCTCTCTTACTCTAATCTTGCCATGATACCACAATCTATTGTGGAGCGCATTTTGTCAATATGCTCCACGCGGAAATGCCGTCTGCGCAACCACGCCGCACTATATATTTTATACTGTACATTGAAACACTCAATTAGTTCTCGCATATAAAATATAGATATGACAAACCCTAAACACGTCATCACCTTTGGACTATATCCCCTCGAGAATTTCCACTTCTCGGTTGAGACCTCCGCGCCTTCGTGAGACGCTGGGTCAAAGCTCCATGCAACCATCGCATTGACATGAATTGTGGCATCTCCTCCATGGCCTTAGGATATCGAATCAGTTGATGGTGCGTACTACATCGAAATTCAGATCGCGTTTCCTCTCGATCTTTCCTAGCTTACTAATACCTAGGGAGCCATGTCTCCATAGAGGCATGGTGCAACATACAAAAGCGATTCATTTTCTCCTCCATTATAGCATCCATTCTTTTTTCTATCCCATTTCCAGCCATCACATCTCCGGTCTATCATCGTCCTTCAGCGAGACCATAGCATACTGTTGTATGAATCCACTGTTTTTGGTAGCCATCGTGAAATATGCACTAGTGCCTTAGACACCAACCAAACTTCAACCATGCTACCTTCTGGCTGAGCTCATTGTCACACAAAGCCTTTTAGGGTTTTCATGAAGTGCTCCAAGAAGAATATCCATCGCGTATGACCAGGTCCAGCAATCTCCACTTAATCTATAAGATGCACAAGAAGGTGGATTTGTATCGAGAGCATGCTAGTAGGCAGGTATTTCTCAAAGAGAGACCGTCTCCATTGCTCCCCGCCTTGCGGATTTAATAGAGGACATCTTAATCTCATTTTGTGAGATCCATTGCACTAAAATTGGCAACCTATAAATCGCCTCACGCATTTCTGGAGTAAGGCATCCTGCGATTGCGATCAATACTACAAATTGCCACAAATGCGAAAGCATTATGAACAACGACTACACTCCAAATAACAAAATACGCATGTCACTTACAATCCATTCGTAGTACAAACCTGACATATCTTATACCAATCATGGGATTTTAGCCCTGATAATTGGCCATCTTTAGAAAACACAGACCTGAGAGAATGCATCATACTCGTCGGAGTGCGGATAGACTTGACTATTTGCTTCACAATGCACTCTTCTTTAGTGGACCAAACCCAAGGAGTGCGAGGTAGCTACAAGCGACTATCAGTACTCGAGTGCGGCCAAAGCGCCTCCATCTTGCCTACCTCCTTCAAATCCATTCGTGCCCCTACAGTGTCTCTCTTTCTTGTGATGTGGTCCCATAGTAAGCTGCTCACATTCTTGAAAATATGCATGGGATCCAACAAGTGGTTGATCTGTAAGTGGGTCCAATATGGCAACTCGTAGAAAACTGAGAACCATCGTATTCCATTTGGATGTAACTCCGTGTGGACCATTTTCAGCTCCTACCAGCTTTGGGCATTTATACGTGCTGGAGGTCATCCAAGAAAACCTTCCCTGAGTTCATGACCCTCTCGCAAGAAAGTAGCGTGTCCTTGATATACCATCTTCTTCATGGTTTGTGACCTTTGGGAATATAACTGTGGCCCACACAATGGACATTCATGATAACCTGACGTAACCAGACCTATCCCACCATCTCTATCCAGTGAATACAAACTTGAACGAGCTATGATAGATATTACTAACGAGAATGGAAGCCTACTTACATGAGCACTCTCAAGCACTCTCCGAATCTCGAAAAGTCATGCATGGTCCACATGAGAATGGCTCAAATATTGGCAGATCGTCGACCTTTGGGCTTGCTCATATCTTGCACAATGACCCCCTCCTCCCACAAAATCTTAAGCTCGTCGACTAATGGACATAGATACACATCCATAATTTTTACTTTGTAGCGGCCGGGAATGAGCAAGCTAAGGATGACATCTGCTTTCTTTGTAGAAAGCCATGGAGGGATATTGTAGTTGACAAGGACTATAGGCCATACACTGTAAGAAGTTGAGCGCAGACCGAATGGGTTCACGCCATCCATAGCAAGACCGAGCCAAAGATTCCCTGGCTCTGGGACAAAGCTTGGGAAGATAGAGTCAATGTGGCTCCATGCACGTGAATCTGCTGATATTCGTTGAACTCCATATGTGGACCTATTCTACACATGCCACGTTGTCAAGCTTACTATACCGGACGTAGAAACATGTGGTTTATGTGGGGGATATGTAGAAAGTGTCTAAGAACTTTTTGAGAGATGGTTTGCCCTTGTAAGTCTTGTCGATACCTGTGAGTACCACACTTTGGCCATGTCTCCATAGTCTTGTATTCTCCTCGAAACAGTATGCAGTCGTTGATACATGTATGGATATTGTTGTAGTCCATGCCAAGCTTTTGTAAAACATGTCGCGCATCATCACGAGACTCGGGCATGGTATTTGCAAGTAGTAATATATGATACTTCAGTAACCTTTAAAAAAAACCGTAAAACACCTTGAAAAAGCACAAATATTTTGAATGATAGTGCTAAAAAGAAATCAACGAAGCATATGTACAAGGTATGTGAATAACTCGGTCATACTCACATCACTCCACTCGTATTTTGCTTGCACACTTAGGAGTACAAGCAGTGTATTCAGGTGAGATACTCGGCACCCATCATATAATGGTATGGATGCTTCCTCTCTAAGTGGATCAGAAGTCTCGACATCCATGGGCATCAATGCATCGATCATTGCCTCCATCTCAGGCTCCAAGATTGTAGGTAAGTCTGGAAGGTTGCGTGTCTCCTCTGGTATTGATGGTATAGATTGGGTAGTACCTTCCAAGTGGTGGATTGGCTTAGGCACTCCATCCATCGCACGCTCATGAACTCTTCTAACTGGCCGCAAAGGGTGCACTCCTCCTTGGGATGAGACGTCACCTCCCTGGATAGAAAATTTGCCAGCCATACCCAATATTTTTGTATATGGTATTCAACTAGCTTGTGAATACAATGCATGATTGATATACACTTTTCTTAACGTTTGCTCAAAATCTGAGATCGCTTGATCAATGATCTCAAATTGAAACTCGCCGAAGCGTCGTATGTGTTCTATAGACAATCGATGTTTTTGTATGATTGCCAGCTTACATTGAGAGCAAGGACATGTGACACACTGATTAAGATATGCCTCACGATCTTGAACACACAACCTTCATCGGTTTCTATTTTGTCTACGTTACAACAAACAATTTATTTTTGTTATCATTCTTTTTTTCTTTCTTAAATTGTTTGAGAAGGGATTTCTTCTCGTGTAACTCAACAAAATTAACGTATGTAAAGTCTCCACCCACCCACAAATTAACATATGTCGAAGTGTTTCCCATCTCGTGGTATTGCACCGTACCTCATCGGACCTCGCCACCACTCTCTGTTTGTTTTTTATCCATTCATTCTCTTCTCTCCTTCCATCTCTCTCTCTTTTTCTCTTTCTTTATTATGTTGTATGTTTATTCCCTCTCTCTTGTTCCTTCTTCCTTTTTCTCTTCCTTCCCCTTTCTCATTTCCTTTAACAAAACATCTCTCTCTCTCTACTACTATCACTACCACTACAATAAACAATAAAAGAAGAAACAACAACAACAACAACAACAAACAAGAAAACTAAACAACAATAAATAAGAAAAGAAAAAAAACTACTACAACAACAACAACAAAAAACAAGAAAACTACTACGACTACGACTACGACTACTATAACAACAAACCACTACCACTACCACTACAATAAACAAGAAAAGAAGAGAAAACAACAACAACAACAACAACAACAAACAAGAAAAGAAGAAAAAACTACTACTACTACTACTACTACTACTACTACTACTACTACTACTACTACTACTACTACTACAACAAACAACAACAACAACAAACAAGAAAACTAAACAACAATAAACAAGAAAAGAAAAAAAACTACTACTACTATAACAACAACAAACAAGAAAACTACTATTACTACTACTAGTACTACTATTACAATCACGACTACGACTACCACAATAACAACAAATAAGAAAACTACTATTACTACTACTACAATTACGACTACGACTACCACAACAACAACAAACAAGAAAAGAAGAAATTAAACAACAACTACTACTACTATCACTACCACTACCACTACTACGACTACCATAACAGACAAGAAAATAAAAAATTAAACAACTACCACTACCACTACTACTACCACTACTACCACTACCACAACAATAACAAACAAGAAAAAAAGAAAAGAAGAAATAAAACAACAACAAAAATAACAACAACCTCTCCCTCCCTTCCTCACTCTCCCTCTCTTTCTCTCTTTCCCTATTATGTTTAATGTTTTCTCTTTCTCTCTCTCTCTCTCTCTCTCTCTCTCTCTCTCTCTCTCTCTCTCTCTCTCTCTCTCTCTCTCCTTTTCTCTCTTCCTCTTCCTCTCTCATTCCCTCTCTTTCTCTCTCAATACACATGATTTTTAACAAAAACAAGTAAAAGAAAAAGAGAAAAAATAAAAACAAAGCAAGAGGGAACAATGCACTCATCGCAAAGGCCCGAGGATGGATTCGGCGGCTCCTCTTCGCAACGGTGGCTCCTCTTTACCCTTCGTACACTTTCTTCTCTTCTTCACAAACAGCGACGGCGGCGGTGAGAAGCTTTCCTTCTCCCTCTTTCTCTCTTTCTCTCCCTCTCTCTCTCAAATGCAAGATGGAGTTCGCTCTTCCTTTTGCTCTCTCTTTCATTTGTTCGCGCAAAATAATGCACTTGGGTTTCGGCCCGTGTTTTTTCGTTTGAGTACCGTCGCTATTTGCGTCGCATTTGTGATGCAAATAGCAACGCAAATAGCGACGCCGCTAATTTGTTTTTTCGGCCCGTGTTTTTTCGTCTGAGTACCGTCGCTATTTGCGTCGCATTTGTGACGTAAATAGCAACGCAATAGCAATGCTGTTAATTTGTGTCGGAAAGCCCCGTCGCTATGTCTCCGTATCCTTGTAGTGAGAGAATTTGAACACAGAGAGAGAATTATAGAGAGCAAAGATAAAGTTTAAAAGAAACAGAAGAGAAAAAAGTTTAAAATGAGAATGAAGAGAGAGAGAAAAAGAAAAAGAGGAGAGAAAGAGAGAAGGAAAAGAGAGGAGAGGGGGGAAGAGAGAGAAGAAAAGCAGCGAGAGAGAAAGAGAGAAGAAGCATAAGAAGAAGAAAGAGGAAAAGAGAATGAGAGATGGGAGAAAATATAAAAGAGAAAATTCTTTCTTTAATTTAAATATTTTTTGAGAGAGGGGAAGAGAGAGAGAGAGAATCAAAATTTTCTTTCTCTCTCTCAATTTATACTTTTTAATTTAAACTTTACTTTTAATTAAATATTTTAACATCTTTTTTAATTTAAAGTTTTTTGAACATTGTTTTTCACATACTTTAAGAGGGACATAGAACGAGAAGAAAAAGAGAGAGAGAGAGAGAGAGAGAGAGAGAGAGAGAGAGAGAGAGAGAGAGAGAGAGAGAGAGAGAGAGAGAGAGAGAGAGAGAGAGAGAGAGAGAGAGAGAGAGAGAGAGAGAGAATAAGAATAAGAATAAGAAGAACATTTTAAAAAAAGAAAAAAAAGAGAAACAAATGGAGAGAGGGGGAAAGAGGAAAGAGAATAGTTATTTTTTAATTAAACCTTTTTTGATATAGTTTTTGACTTAGAGAGAAAGGCAAAGAGGAAATATATAATTTGAAAGAGAGAAAATAGGAGGAGAGAAAGGGGATGAGAGGAAAGAGAAAAATAGAGATAAGAAAATTTCTATAAAGAGAAAAGAGAGCAAGAGAAAAAAACCTAAAAGTGAAAGAGAGAGAAAAATAAAAATAAGAAGAAATTGAGAGAGATATAGAGACAAAGACAGAGACAGAGAAAGATACAAAGAGATTAAAAAAAGGAGAGAGAAGGAACAGAGAGAAAGAGAATTATAAAGAGAAGAAATATAAAATTTTAGAGACAAAGAGAGAAAAGAAGAGAGAATTTGAACACAAAGAGAGAAAATATAAAATTTAAAAGAAAGAGAAAAGAAAATTTTTTAAAGAGAGAACGAAGAGAGAGAGAGTGAAAAAGAAAAAAAGGAGAGGGAGAGAGAAGAGAGAGAGAGAAAAGAAAAGCAAGGAGAGAGAGAGAGAAGCAGAAGAAAGAGGAAAAGAGAAAGAGAGATGGAAAAAAAGAGGAAAGATAAAATTATTTTTTATTTTAAATATTTTTTGAGAGAGGAAGAAAGGGAGAGAGAAAAAGGAGAGAGGGGGAAAGAGAAAGAGAGAATATAAAATTTAAAAGAGAGAAAGGGAGAGAAGAAAAAAATAAAAAATAGGAGAAAAGAGAGGAGAAGAAAAGGGGGTGAAGAGAGAGAGTGGAGAAGAAGAGAGAATATGAATATAAAGAGAGAGAATTATAAATAGAAAAAAGATAAAATTTACATACTTTAAGAGAGATTGAGAGAGGGAAAGAAACTGAAAGAAGAAGAAGAAGGAGAGAGAGAGAGAGAGAGAGGGGAAATGGAGAGAGAAATTTTAAAATTTAAAAAGAGAGAGAATAAAAAATAGAGGAGAGAGAGAAGAGGAAGAAGAGAGAATATAAACAGAGAGAAAATATAAATATTAAAAGAGACCGAGAGAGAAAGAAGAAGAAGAAGAAGAAGAAGAAAGTATTTAGAAGCATAGCATTCACTATGAAAGCTCAAGCCATCTAAGAAGGCAACCATGATTCTAGATACAGAAAGATAGGGGGAGGAGATCGTTGAAGATGAAGAGAGGAAGAGAGATTATGGGGATGTGGGGAATGCATGGCATGCCATGTGGCAAGCCATGCATTAAATGGCCTGCCACATGGTAGGCCATTCATTCACTCCCCCACTCCCTCTCACACCTTAGTCCCCCACTACCCGCGCGATTGCCCACTTATGAGATTGTATTAAATTAAATAACTAATTAACCACTCCCCACTTCATTGCCCAATCCCACTACTTTTTATGTTATATATAAAATTAATTAATTTTATTATTACCACTCCCTTGCTTTTTATGCTTAATATTAGATCTATGCAAACATCTTCTATATATTAAAAGTGGGTGTTTATTTATCAATTATTTTTTATTTTTTTATTATGAAAATTATTTTTCTTAGATATAGTAATTTGTACATTCACCACCTAGTTTTTCTTTTCTTTTAATGTTTAATATTAAATATTCTATGCAAACATGTCTTTATAAAACAATAAAACAATGTTTTCGATTAGATTAAATACATTACTGTATAGTTTAAACATGGGAGCCATTGATGAATGTTTATTTTTTTATTTTTAGATGTGAAAATTATTTTAATTACATATAGCATTTGTCGATAGCATTAATTGCGATTGATACCAATCGATAAGAATACATTGATGTTGCTAATCTTAATGTTTTCAGTATTTGCATAAATGTCGCTTAATAAATGGATAGTATGGATGCCTATTTTAATTTTCAATTACACATGTAGAATCATTTAATGTATTTTGATTGGTGGATCAACTTATTTCTATATTCTTTGTTTTACAAAAAACCTCTATTTGTGTGTGTGCACACACACACGTGCGCGTGTGTTAATATTCTTAGATTGATATTTTATCCTTCTTACCTTAACATTTTTATATCTCATTTTGATTTGAAATATTGATTTTGTGAACTATTTTTGTTGTGTAAGTAAAAGCATGTCCTTCACTCCGATTTAATCATCGATGCATTCTCTCTCTCTCTCTCTCTCTCTCTCTCTCTATCAATAAAATGTATGTTTACATGGATGCATACAATTGTATGTTCACATCCATTTTTTTTCATTGAATCTATGGTTTGATGGTTTAATGTGTAATGCATCTAAACTCTCTTAATGTGGGTGTGTGTGTGATGGTGTGTGCGTGTGGATTTGTGCAATTGTTTGTTTGCCTCCTTTTTTCTTCATAGTATCTGAAAGGTGAGAAGGATCGAAGCTTGCACGCGAGCTATGGCGGGAGAGCAAGAGCAAGAAAGAGAGAGACAAGAAATGGGGACTCCAACAGTCACAATTTGTGACCGGGCCTTCCTTTATTCAAACTGTCACTAAAAGAATAAAGAATAAAGTGACGTGACGGGCGCCCGCCACCTGCAGTGTGCAGTGGCGGGTACTGTCAGTGTAGTAATACACGGGGCGGCACGACGGAGGTGCCTTTACCCCCAACAACCTCCCACTTAAAGGCGAATCTGCCCTAGTTAGAGAGAAAAGAAAAAAGAAAAGACATTACAAATGTACATAGGTACAAGGGATGAGGAAAGGCAACATCTCATCCTATGCCCATCAATCTCCTGAGGAAGGCAAAGCGCTCAGTAGTGAGGCTTTTCGTGAGCAAATCTGCAGGATTCTCGTCAGTGGAGATCTTGACAAGGTTAACAGACTTGTCCTCCACAACACCACGTATGAAGTGATACCTCACCTCAATGTGTTTTGTCTTCGCATGGAAGACCGGATTCTTAGCCAACTGAATGGCACTCATAGAATCCGAATGCAGTGTAGGTATAGCATCAATCCCAAGGTCAGCAACTAGACGGCCTAGCCATATGGCCTCCTTGCAAGCCTCAGTGGCTGCAACATACTCGGCCTCAGTGGTAGACAAAGCCGTACACTTCTGAACCCTGGACATCCAAGAGACAGCCCCTCCAGCATAAGTGAATACATAGCCAGAAGTGGACTTCCTACTATCTGCATGTCCTGCATAATCGGAGTCAGTGTACCCCACGACCCCTGTATCCTGGCTGCCATAGCAAATACACATATCTGCTGTGCCCTTCAGGTACCTCATGATACCCTTCACGGCATCCCAATGTCTGCTGCCAGGTGTAGCCATATAGCGTGCCACAACACCAACTGCATGCGCAATATCTGGACGAGTGGCTATCATGGCATACATCAAACTGCCCACGGCTGAAGCATAAGGGATCTTGGCCATCTCGGCCCTCTGCTCATCTGTCTGCGGAAAATCGGCCTGTGATACCTTCACATAAGAAGGTAATGGACAGCCAATAGGCTTTACGTCCTGCATGCGGAAGCGCTCAAGGACTTTATGAATGTACTCCCGCTGTGAGAGATACAAAAGCCCCTGATGCCTATCGCGCTTAATGCGCATCCCAAGTATATGTGAGGCCTGTCCCAAATCCTTCATCTCAAAGCTCTTCTTCAGCTGAGATTTAAGAGCATCTAGCTCATCATGAGCTTTCCCTGCTATCAGCATATCATCAACATAGAGTACCAAGATAAGCAAACTACCATCACGGGCTTTCTTCGTGTAAAGACACGGATCCATAGCACTCCTGCTGTAGCCCTGTGACTGCATAAAGGCATCAAACTTATGATACCATTCCCTAGGTGCCTGCTTCAAGCCATACAAGCTCTTCTTCAACTTGCACACTAGGTGCTCCCTGCCAGGTTCTGCAAAGCCCTTAGGCTGATCCATATAGATCTCATCATGCAAGTCCCCATGTAGAAAAGCCGTCTTGACATCCATCTGATATAGATCTAAGTCAAGCTGTGCAACCAAAGCCAAGACTAAGCGCAAGGTGGTCATCTTAACCACAGGAGAGAAGACCTCATCAAAGTCCACACCATGTTCCTGCTTAAAACCCTTTGCTACCAATCTAGCCTTGTATGCCGGCTTGGGGTGTCCAGGGGTACTTTTCAGCTTGTACACCCACTTGCATGGCAAAGCCTTCTTGCCCTTAGGCAAGGCAACCAAATCCCAAGTCTCATTCTTATGCAGGGAGTCTATCTCAGACTGCATAGCCCTCTCCCAGGAGTGACTGTCACCCCTGCGCATAGCCTCATCATAAGTGAAAGGCTCTCCTGCATCTGTAACCAAAACATAATGCATAGAGGGCTGAAATCTGTCAGGTGGACGTCTGTCTCTAGCAGACCGTCTCACCACAGGCTCTGTTGCCTGTCTAACTGCCTGTCCGATACCCTGGCCCTGTGGAGGAACTGCTGCAGGCTGTACTACTGGCTGTGCTGGAGCTCTAGGCTCCTCCTGAAAGATCACTCTGCGGATCTCAACCACCTTCTCAGGCTACCTGTGCATCTTGTCTTCATGGAAGACGACATCATGGCTGCATACTATTTTCCGCGCCTGCGGATCCCATAGGCGATAGCCCATCTCTCCTGACTCACCATAGCCAAGGAATATGCATTTAATGCTCTTTGGATCCAATTTACTCCTCTTGTCCTTGGGCACATGGCAGAATGCCTCACATCCAAAGACACAGAGATGCGCATAAGAGGGTGGCTTACCAGCCCAAACTTCCTCTGCAACCTGGAAATCCAATCCACTGGAAGGCGATCGGTTTATGACATGCACTGCCGTACTAACTGCCTCAGCCCAAAAACTCTGGGGTAGGCCTGCATGGCTAAGCATAGAGCGCACACGCTCCTGAATAGTCCTGTTCATGCGCTCAGCCAAACCGTTCTGGGGTGGGGTGTAAGGGGCGGTCAACTGACGCTTAATACCCATGTCATCACAAAACTGCTCAAAAGCACCTGAGACATATTCTCCCCCATTGTCAATCCTAAGGCATTTCAGCCTATACCCAGTCTGGTTCTCAACAAGAGCAAGCCAACGCTGAAAGACTGCCAAGACATCGAACTTTTGCTTTATGGGATAAGCCCACACTTTCCTAGAAAAATCATCAATGAAGGTAACAAAGTACTTCGCGCCACCCATAGACATGCAAGGCATAGGCCCACAAACATCAGAATGCACCAATGCCAAGGGCTCACTCATGCGTGGCCGACCCGATTTCTTATGCGTAGACCTATTCTGCTTACCATAAAGACAATGATCACACGAGTTAAAACATGCATAATCCAAAGGCGGAAGATACTGCAAACCAGATAACATTTTCATTCCCTTCAAAGACATGTGCCCTAAACGAGCATGCCAAAGTGATACATGTGGGATAGAACCCACTGCCAAAACATGGTCAACTGAGGATCCAGATACAACAAGAGGATAGAGGCTGCCAGCCTTGGCGCCTCTAGCAAGCACAAGTCTGCCATGAGTAATCTTCCAGGCAAAATCCCCAAAACATACATGAAATCCTGCATCATCCAGCTGTCCTGCAGACATAAGACTGCGCGTAAGCGCAGGTACATGACGTACATCCCTAAGCAAAAATGAACTGCCAGTGGAAAACTGCAACTGAATATCACCCATGCCCACAATGTCAAGAGACCTGTCGTCTCCAAGTCTGACTGAACCAGATATAGTGCCGTAAGAGTGAAACCACTCACGGTAAGGCGTCACATGGAAGGATGCTCCGGAATCCAATAACCAGCACTGTGCATACATACTAGATGTCTCAGTCAAGTGTGAAGCATCAGAAGAACTAGCTGCAAGTATAAACTCATCACCACCATCAGACTCCTCAGTCTGCGTGACATTAATTTCCTCAATCTTGACGTTGGACTTCGCAGGTACTATGATGCGATCAGAGGACTTCTCCTGCACTTTATCTTTCCCCTTATCCTTGCGCTTCTCATTGCGCAACTCATGACACTGTGGTCTAATATGGCCCTTTTTCCCACAATGATGACAAGTGACATTTGCATTGCGCCCACGCGACTTACTACGCGACTTGCCACGAGATTTAGACTGACCCTTCTGCGAGTCACGGCCTCAACCATTACCACAGTCATACCTGTC
The DNA here is from genome assembly GCF_053477565.2 of Lygodium microphyllum. Taxonomy (NCBI): domain Eukaryota; kingdom Viridiplantae; phylum Streptophyta; class Polypodiopsida; order Schizaeales; family Lygodiaceae; genus Lygodium; species Lygodium microphyllum. The sequence continues at coordinate 104,592,343 of NC_141149.1, read as the reverse complement.
ATTCCTGCCTCTAACTGTCAAAGCATGACTACCACGAGAGGCATCCAAGTTTTTGCGATTCACCTCTTCCTGAAGAAGAGCACTCTCAACATCTGCCAATTTTAGAGTAGCACTAGAGGCACATAGGGCAGTGCGGAATACATCCCATGACTCATTCAGAGTCCCAAGCAAGAAAAGAGGAGTTACTTCTTCTCCAAAGGTGATATCCTGCGAAGTCAGGTTCTTCAGTATAGCATGGAACTGGCTTAAGTGAGCAGACATAGTCGCATTATCCTTCATGCGTAGATCCATAAGCTGCTTCAACCAGTACATCTGACTCGCCGGACTTTTCTTATCATAAAGATTCTTGATCTTATTCCATAGATCCCATGCACTCTGTGCTTCCTCAAATACATTATAATGTACCTGTTCAGTGAGAGACAATACAATCGTGGACTTGCATAGCTCATCAAGTTCAAGCCAGTCGTCATTGTCCATAGTTTCAGGCTGCTCCCCACTCAACCGAAGTGGCTTAATCTGAGATTTCTGCACCAAAACCTGCCATATTTGACTCTTCCAGTAAGAGTAGTTAGTACCATCCAACTTTGTAATGTTAAAGATGGCACTATCATGCAAAGATGACGCCATTATGCAGGCTGGAAATGCCCAAACAGTTTAAAACTGCTTGCTGTTTTACTGCAGAAACTGCCCAAAAATGACCAAAACGGGGTCCAAAGGGCGAGCAAAGTGTGCCAAAAGTTGCTGCCCACTTAGTACTAGGTGCGGTACACCAAATCAGGATATTTCAGCATGAAAAGTACACCTCAGTCCACCAATAACTGCTTGCTGTAATAAATTGTAGGTATGCAGTCTAGAGAGCAAACTGTCCCAAAATAGGATCCAATGTTAAGCAAACAATGCTAGGTCCAAAGCCGGCATGAAACGGACATAAGCAAGGCCAATGACAGTGAAAAGAACATGAGCTCAACACCGAAGCATGTCAAAATAACATCTGCCAGTGAAAGGCACACCCCCAGACACTCTAGGCAAAGTGTTCCTGTAACTGCCAAAACCTGACACAAATAGGTGTCTGCTCAAAGAGAAAGATCCAAATATGAGACTCAGCTCATAAGCATCCTGTGAACCAAGAGTACATCAATGCATATCCATAAAGATCGGAGTATGATCCCAAAGTCTCAATGCGTATGTAGCTGCTCAAGACATAAACTACTCCAAATACATGTAAGTGCTCCAATAGCATGCAACTGTCAAAGGTCAAGCAAGCATGTAAAATGCTCCCACTGGCACAAAAGGTGTACAAAGCGAGCTCAGAAGCTCAAACAACTCAAGAGAAAGCACCAGTGATAAGTGACCCTGTCAATGCATCAAGCGCATCCAAGAGAGCATGACATACATGAAGCACCGGTCGTATTAACCATGAAGCAATACATAAGCCCAAATAAGCTCTCGGTCAACTCAATGACATCCAAATAGCAACCAAGATCAGTGATCAAGTAAGCCGGGAATGCTCAAATACATCCAAATCCAAGCTCCAAATGTCGGTATGGCATACATGAACCAAATAGCATATGTCATGAACCAAAGCATGTAATGCAAAAGCCTAACTGTCAAGCAGAGACATGAGGCATAGGCGGTCCACGAGCATGCCAAGTCGGTCCAAATGCCAATGAAGATGGAGCTAATGCGAAGCTCAAAAGCATCCCATAATCTCATACATATGCTCCAAGTCATCCCCAAATGTCAGAGACATCATGCCAAAGCTCAAAGCATACATCCGGTATCGGTAGGTAAGTGCCAAAGCATGTAAAGTACCTTCAGTCCACTATTATTCCAGCATGTATTTACTGTTCTAAACAGTAGATTTCAGCCCCGAATTCAAGCCAAAATCATGGTCAAACCAAATGCATACATCCCCAATACATCCGGGTAGGAAGTAGACCGCATACGGGCATCAAATAAGGTAACCCGAGTAGAGTATAAGCATCAAATGCCAATGCCAAGTGTGGCTGCCCTGTTTCCAGCACTGTATAGCAATAAATAACAGTCCCAAATCAGCCAATATTTCAGGCCAAAATCATGGCATAATCATGTGCATACATTCCCAAGGCACTAGGCATCATGTAGACCGCATACGGGCATCAAATAGCACAACCGGAATGGAGTATAAGCAACAAATGCTAATGCCAATGGTGCTGCCCTGTTTTCAGCCTGTTATGACAGTTTATGACAGTCCCAAATCTGAAGAGATCAGCCCCGAATGATCAAGACCAATGCCCAAAGATTGAATGACATCAAACATGAAGTCTATAGCCCTCTTGATCAAGGTAGAGAGCAAGAAGCAATGGCCAAGTGTGGAGCTGAAGTAGATGAGTGCTCACAGCCTGGAAAAAAATGATGCAATCTGCCCTGTTGGTGCTGAACTTGCTGCTGCTCCACATGGGCTGAAAAGGGGGTAATGGGGGGCTCAAGAAGGGCCTATCAAAGGCCTATGACAACCCTCTTTGAGCCTTGATAGGTATAAGGCACAATATGAGGAGAATAAGCTTCAAGGGTTTAAAGCCATGGCTACTCTTGCTGTTTACAGTTGAAAGGTGAGAAGGATCGAAGCTTGCACGTGAGCTATGGCGGGAGAGCAAGAGCAAGAAAGAGAGAGACAAGAAATGGGAACTCCAACAGTCACAATATGTGACTGGGCCTTCCTTTATTCAAACTGTCACTAAAAGAATAAAGAATAAAGTGACGTGACGGGCGCCCGCCACCTGCAGTGTGCAGTGGCGGGTACTGTCAGTGTAGTAATACACGGGGCGGCACGGCGGAGGCGCCTTTACCCCCAACAACCTGTTTCAAACTGAGAATATACTCAAATGCCTGCAAATGCTGAAGCAATACCTCAAGGGCAAGGCCCTGATGAAGCTCAAGAAGGCCGGGATGGAGCTCGGGAAGCCGGGGAGAGTCGGGAGCTCGAGAGGTCGGCTATGGCTGCCGGGATGGAGACCCAATGCGTGAAGCGAGTCGATGCGAAGGTCGGGAAGCACCGAGTCGAGCTCGAGCAAGAGAATGCCAAGCTCTGATACCAGTTGAAAGGTGAGAAGGATCGAAGCTTGCACGCGAGCTATAGCGGGAGAGCAAGAGCAAGAAAGAGAGAGACAAGAAATGGGAACTCCAACAGTCACAATTTGTGACCGGGCCTTCCTTTATTCAAACTGTCACTAAAAGAATAAAGAATAAAGTGACGTGATGGGCGCCCGCCACCTGCAGTGTGCAGTGGCGGGTACTGTCAGTGTAGTAATACACGGGGCGGCACGGCGGAGGCGCCTTTACCCCCAACAGTATCTATGCTTTGATGTGTGATGCATCTAATCTCTCTTTCTTTATGTGTGTCTATGAGAGTGTGTATGTGTCTTATCTTTTTTTTTTTTTGCCACATACTTATTGGTTTTTGTGTATGCATATGTAGGAATTGAAAAATTTAGATGTTTTGGTGCTAAGGATGTTTGTGATGCTCCAAAGGACCTTGCATGTTCTAAGCAAGCATGCAAAAATGCACATAGGATATTGAAAGTTTGCAAAGAGGGGGTTGTCAAAAAAAGGCATTCTCGAGTTAGATGTGCTTATTGTGGTGATGAGAAGTACCTCAATTGTTTGAGATGCTTGAAATCTCTGGAAAAAGATTACAAGTCCTTGGATAAAGACTATGGAATCTTAAACGCTTATGTGGAGACCATATTTAATATGTGGTCTTCTAAAGTCAAGCAAGATGTAAATGCTTTATTTACCACTACTACAAAAACCAATCCTTTGGGGGGAAGACTCTCCTCGAGGGCCCATCATGTGTAGGAGTGGATGTGTCCTGCCTTTTAACTAGTTAAAAGAGGATGTGAGAAGTTTGCATGAGGAGGTTGTGTCCCTAAAGATTTGCATGCAAAGATTCAAGGGATTGAAATCCTCAATAAGCTGTAGATTAGCTTGAATGTTACTTCCTTACTACGTATAGTTTGTAGTAGCAACGGATGATGGACTATCTCCAATTGATCTGTCACATTTTGTCTTCCTATTAATGATTATGGTATTTGGATGGTTTTCATGTTCAATTAAGTGCCTTTTCATATGAATATTTCTAATTGTGTTTCTAGAGTTTTTGCTATTTCCAACTACAATTAATTAGTTATTATAGTGATCAATTAGTATGAAGTGAATCATTGGTATTAATATTACTTAAATTGTCTATTAATATAGTCATTTTTTACTAGTCATTTCATATAAATCAATGTGTTAGTATGGTAATTAATCGGTTAATGTGATAGTACATTAATATATTAGCTGTATGGGATTTTATGCATATCAACTAGTTTATTAATTAATTAGTTATTATAGTGATCAATTAGTATGAAGTGAACCACTGGTATATTAATATTACTTAACTTGTCTATTAATTTATATGTTAGGATATCAACTAGTTTATTAATTAATTAGTTATTATAGTGATCAATTAGTATGAAGTGAATCATTGGTATATTAATATTACTTAACTTGTCTATTAATTTATATGTTAGTATTAGTCATTTCATATAAATCAATGTGTTAGTATGGTAATTAATTAGTTAATGTGATAGTCCATTAATATATTAGTTATATGGGATTTTTTTTAAGGGAACGAAGAGAGAACGCAAGTGCAT